>NC_043963.1:40786496-41386496 GCF_902148855.1 Sphaeramia orbicularis | reverse complement strand
CATGATATAAGATGGTGTGTGATTTATGACTGTGTCAGGTATCTGTGGTATCGCAGAACCTGTAGCTTATCTACTTTAAAAGGTACATGCACGGACCTGCACAGCTGGCAGGTATGTAAGGAAGGAAGAAGAGGAGGGAATGTAGAGGAGAGCAAGGTCAGGATGGAGAGTTGGCAAGAGATATCACAGGTTAAAGAGATAGGAAGGAAAAGACACACAAAGGTTGAATGAGGCCAGATGGGAAATGGAAGCATGGCTTTGTTTTCCAGAAATGTTCACAGTGAGCCTGCTTACATGACCATAAAAGTCCGATAACTGGGAGTAATCGGATAATTATAATAATCAGATCTAACACATTTACATGCACTTAAGAAATGCAATAATTGATAAACCTTGGTTCAGATGTTCCAGTCCGTTATCAGATTTCTTTCGGAGTTCGTACGTATGTAGTGATGGTAGACTTAACCCTTTCATGCACAAATTATGAAAACCTTGATCAATTTTTTTTTCCTGAGTGTTTTTATTCCTGTTTAGGCATGAAAAAAATAATGCGATTGAAACTTTTCTTCAGGAAAATAAATAAAAAAATAAAATAAAATAAAAATAATTACAAAAATTTTTAAAAAATACATTAAAAAAATAATAATGAAAAAAAATTCTTATGAACCTATTTTTCTTGAAGTTGCAAAAATGTCCACTCAGCTGGACACCACGTTTAATTTTTGATGCACAGAAACATGTATTTACTGATAAATTGTGTGAAAACTATGGGGAGGGCCTGTGATTCTGGGGGTTTATGCTCAGGAGAGATCTACATAATGTTACCACTTCATGTCAGAAAAGATATGTAGTGTCTTAAGACTTTAATAAAGATATGTGGGAAAAAAAAACAAAACAACAACAACGAAAAGAGCAAAAAAATCTGTGAATATACAAGAGAACAGCTGTAGAATAGCTGTCCACTGTAGTGACCAGTGTGCATGAAAGGGTTAAACTTCTTGTTATTGTCTTCAACTCTGCTTGACTATGTAACTTCTGTTTTCTACAATTTTAATTGTGTTTACACATGCACAGACGTAAATCAACAAAATAAATCAGATTAACCTGTAAACATGCAGGAAGACCTTGAAGTTGTGTATAGAATAGAGTATTAGAATAAATGGTGGTAGATCACGTAAGAAAGGTTAAATAGAGAGAAAAAAATTAGGCAATGGCTACTGCCACAGTACTGTGGCACAAAATATTGGTTTGTCTATTGCCACAGACCAATCAAATGTTAGCATTTGTACTAGAGCCAGTCATGGATACTGTTCCATGAACTCATTATTCTCTTGTTGCCACCGTACTGTGGTCATATATGACGTATACTTCAGTGTATTCTTTTGTGCATTTTGCTACCACAGTACTCTGTCATGCGTCGACGTTTATGTTGATTTAGTTTTAGGGGTTTTGGTTTTTGTCTCTTCCTGTTTTGTTTTGGTGATGGTGCTCGCCTTCCTGTTTTGTCTGCACTCTGTCAGTCTCGTCTTTGTCTTCTCAATCCCATCATTGCCTGCACCTGGTGTTCCTCCTGTAATTGCCCACACCTGTTTGTGTTCCCTGCCTTCCCTAGATATTCTCCCCTCTCCCTTTGTCTGTTGTCAGTGTGTCATTTCTGTTTTCCTGTGAAGACCTCCTAGAGTTAAGTACAGGGGTTGGACAAAATAATGGAAACACCTTCACCTCAAGATGATAATCCCCCAATCCATACAGCTAGAATTGTTAAAGAATGGCATGAGGAACATTCTAATGAAGTTGAGCATCTCGTATGGCCGGCACAGTCCCCAGACCTCAACATTATTGAGCATTTATGGTCAGTTTTAGAGATTCAAGTAAGACGTCGATTTCCACCGCCATCGTCTCTAAAAGAGTTGGAGGGTATTCTAACTGAAGAATGGCTTAAAATCCCTTTGGAAACAATTCACAAGTTGTATGAATCAATACCTTGGAGAATTGAGGCTGTAATTGCCGCAAAAGGCGGACCTACACCATATTAAATTATATTTTGTTGATTTTTTAAGGTGTTTCCATTATTTTGTCCAACCCCTGTATCTTGTATCATGTTCCATGTGTTATGTACCTCAAGGTTTTTTAGTTTAATATAGAGTACGTTGTGCTTCCTCTTTTAGTTCATTAGGTTTTTTTAGGTTTATTGTTGAGCGCGTTGTGCTTCCTCCTTTTGTTCATCCATTTTTGTACTTTTGAATTTTTGTTAAAATAAATCCCTTAAACCTCTGAACCTTGAGTGTCTTGTTGCATTTGGGTCCACGCCGAGTGTCATGCTCTAACATACTGTGGCAATTGATGGAAGAAACAACAGATTAGGGACAGTATTGGAATTATTGTTCTAAATACTCTATATGTTGTTTTATGGTGTTCTTTGCTTTGGAGGCTGGAGAAGGTGGGTGGAGCTACATGTTAGATTCGACAGTATGCTCTGTGACTTCAGTTCTATGTCAGTTCAATGTATTGAGTGGTGTGGTTCTGTGGAATTCTGCACTCTGAACGTTGTCCCAGTGGCTGATTTATATCAATGTTGGATTTAACTACCCCCCCCCATCCTGTTTGAAAATCTTTAGAAAAAAAATAAAAATAAAAGAAAAGCTACTTTTTACCAGGAATTGAACCCGAGTCTTCCACATTGCAGTCCAATACGTTACTGAGTAAATTAAAAATCTGCTGTTAGGTTGACCTATTCGCTATATGATTGCCTTGATACTTTTTCGGGATGTAAGTTACCAGTCTAGTACATGATATAACGAGGGCGCTGATTGGCTCTGTGGTAACAGACAAACTGATATTTCGTGCCACAGTACTGTATCAATAGCTGCTTCAAAAAAATAATTTGGGGACGGACACAAAAGTAGCACGGGGTCTTTATGGGTTAATGTTTCGGGTTAAAATGCATCTCCTGCAAAAAAAAAAGTATGGTCCCATTACTGAATTTTATACACTTTTATTTGAATGAGGATGCAACATTGATGAGATTCTTTAAGATTCAACATGAAGACTACATCCATGCTAGTATCAGTCTCTACCCCTACTATTCTAGTGTTTAATCGTAATTTCAAAAACAATCCTTGACCATTCTAACACCAAAGTTGTCCAGTCACATGACCTTCTGAGGTGATAAGGCTGTTCAACACTGGAATTATCACAAACTGCTTGAATAACAGCAGGTTTTCATTTAATCTAGTCAATATTGTCATGATTAAATATAGAATTTAGCCACACAACAGCTACTATCAGAGACAACAAGGACAGAAACGCCTGGAATTCAATATCAATGTTTTCCTCTGTAAAGTGTCACGTATAATGGATAAGATGAATAAGGGAAGAATACATAACCAGAGTCCATCCAATCCATCACGAAGCAAATCCATGTGTCAATCAGTCTCAGTTTACTTCATCCACTTTACAAAAGCAGCCGAATGAGTTCCCAAGCCAAAACTGGGCAAGAATTATTTCCAAAATGATCTGTTTTCAGGAGATTAAATCACCTGAGTAATGTGGAAACGAGGTGTGAGTTGTAAACATTTTCCAGCTATTACACAAAACACGAAAAAAAACACGGGAAATTGGAAAATATTTGCCTTGAATGTGGTACAATGCTCAGCAAGAGGGACTTTGCATGTTCTCTCAGTGTCTGCATGGGTTCTCCACTGTCCAAACACATGCATTAATAGGTTAACTGGTCCATGTAAACCACTCATAGGTCTGAATGTGTTGGTCTGTGTATGCTAGCCCTGGGATGAATTGGTGACACATTTGGATCGGCTGCAGTGCAACAGTTGAGAAACATGTTCAATAGCAGATTTGAATGTATTGGCACCAGGCTGTTCTATACAACTAATAATAGATCCAATATCACCTCCAGCCTGATCCAGTATCGTACTGTTGACATGAAATTTTTGGATAACTGCCCAAGAGATGATGGTTGAGCCTAAGGCAAGGTTATTATCGTTAACGAAAACTAACGAAATGACGAAAACTAGAATTGTAAAAACATTTTCATTAACTGAAATAAATAAAAACTATAATTGAAAGAAAAAAACGATAACTAACTGAAATTGTATTGTGTGTTTACAAAACTAACTAAAACATATAAAAATTATGGATAAAATTCCCTTCGTTTTCGTCTTTGTCAGTATCGGATTAATATGAAATCGATTTATTTCCCTCTAGCAATTTTATCTGCTGGCACCATATGATATTTAAGGGTCCGTCAGTTGTGTTCACTTGTGGTTTCCAGTCATCTTCTGATCCACTCTACCTGGAAACATGGAGACTAAAGTTGAGAGAAAGCAGCAGAGTCCTGTCTGGGATTTATTTGAATACGACGGAGAAGAAGAGAAAAGATGTAAAAAACTAAAACTAAATTAAAATTAAGCATTTAGAAAATAACAAAAACTAATAAAAACTAGCAAACCTGCTCTAAAAACAAATTAAAACTAACTGAATTACAGAAAAAAAAGGCAAAACTAAATAAAGCTAAACTATAATGAAAAATCTAAAACTATTAGAACCTTGGCCTAAGGATGGGCAGTTATCATGGATGTTGGCAGGTGGGACAGTCATCAACTTAAAAATGGATCAACAAAGCTATTTTTGTACCTGTGTTCACATTACAGCCAATTGTGAAATCACGTTGCGTAACAGACATGTTGTTGTAAAAGTGTATTCATTTGGGATAGGGCTGTGGAGATGAACCATTTAATTTTGTTTGGGGGGTCTTAACATCGTCTCTTCAATCTCAAACATGTGCAACATATGGTATAGGAAATGAAAATAATCACCAGAAACTCAACTGCCGATCATCGCCAGAAAAGGTAGCCCGGCTGTAAGTTGGCTCCTGTCTCCCTGACACGGTCAAAAAAGTGTGAAGAACACACCAAATCGACTACCGACTTCAGCATACGTTCTGCGCTTGTGCAAGACATAAAACGGGAAAATGACGGAACATCTCTCTAAACCCAGAGCTCACTATCATTAGTCATTGTTGTCAGCAGAGAGTGTTGAGTGGTCCAGAAGGGTTGTTGTTGGTGTACTTGTTGAACGGATGGCTAGTAATAAGAAGATACTGGCGTTGTCAGCTTTCAGGCTTCTTCTTGTGGAAGAAGAAAGATGTCGCAGGCGAAAACTAAGGAGAAATCTCACTATGCTAACAATGCTAATGGAAGTCTACATGGAAACTTCTCATTCACTGATTCACTAGTCAAGGGCTATCCTTCCACCAATCAGATTGGTCTGACTGAATGACAGGTAGTGGCCGATTACACATGTTGAATTGGCCAAAAAGACTGACTACGGCATTAACGACAGGCGATTGCTTAGAACACATCAACCAGACTCATGGCACTGACCTTGCCAGACTGCCCTACGACATCTGAACGCCGAAAATCAGGTTGGTATGTCTTTGCCTTTAGAGTCTGACTTTAGAGTCCAGTTCTTTTTTTTTTTTTTTTTTTTGTAGATGATTTTTTCTGCAAATGATTTCTCTTTTTTTTTTTTTTTGTAAGAAATGAGAAACCTTCAGAGCCCAATCTACAACAGGCCTAGGGGAGTTAATCTATGTGGAGATTCTTGACTATATTTACTCATGCCCTTAAAGCATCACCATTAAAGGTGCTGGAGACTTGACAACTTTCGTGACCAATTTTTCATCAGATCTGTAAGACCTCAGTAATAGCCTAAGTATCACGAATCTGTAAGTCTTTCTGTGATTTCTCACCTGAATCTCTTACATTACGGTGAACAATTTCAAAGCGCCATCCACCATAAACAAACTGTGTTTACGTTCAGACCCGGGGTGGGAACTTGGGCATTGTCAGAATTTTTTGTCGCGACATGCATTGTGGGAAATGGAGGCTTGCGGTGCCGCTGCCTCTGCAGGCAGCTGGGAGGCTCCATTTTCCACAATGCATGTCGCGACAAAAAATTCCGAAGGTTTTACAGATTTGATGAAAAATTGGTAACGAAAGTCTCCAGCACTTTTAACTGTTTTTTTTTTTTTTTTTCTTCAAAGGCCTGTAAACTTGGTCAATCAGATCTGTGTTTAATTCATGTGTTACCAAAAACTCCAATGTTTCCACTCCTGCTTATTCCCAAATTACATCTCCCATGACTGACTCTGGGTCATGTCCCAGTCTCTGGAAAAGGATGATTTAGCACGACTGACCTTTATGTGTAATATAGGTTCAGGTTGTAATAGGACGGAGGTGCCTACTTTAAGACTACAGTAACTGAAGCTAAGTGAGTCCATGTGCAGGCTGTGGTACCATAACAGTATTCCCTGGGGTCCTCAGCGTCCTGGTTGCCCTTTGGGTCCAGCTGCTCGTGGCATCCGAGGATTTTAGAACTGGGAGACGACCCGGCTTTACTCCTAGAAACATACAAAGACAGACGTGTCATAAAACTGTCTCTGTGGACTACATAGGCGTGCCTTCACCTGCCTGTTCATCCTCTGTATGTTAGAATGTTGCTGGGGCAGATGGCAGAAGATGAACTACTTCTAGAGTTTCCCACAGAAACCTCAACCCACCGTGGAAACTTGGCTATAAGAGTAGACAAGCAGCATCGGAAGTTACACTATTTCTGACTCAGCTGTAAATCATTTTTCAATCTGTTCATGCAACATGATAACTCCGTACCTCGGCTTTAGAGATGTACTGTAGCGGGCAGGAGGACTTAGAGACACATCATGTCCAAAAATAATGGACGACGGTTAGATTTTTAACAAACAGTAGAGATTAATGAGACATGTGGCAACCTTGTTTTTATCTTTGCAGGTCATGACCAGTAGGGCAACCAAAAACAGCCCTTCAAAAAGGAGAAGAAAGAAAGAAAAAAAGTGCAAACACACAGCAGGGGTGTTAAACTCATTTTAGTTCTGGGGCCACATTCACCCCAATATGATCTCAAGTGGGCCGGACAAGTAAAATAGTACTAGTAAAAAAAAAAGTAAAATTACATTAGGATAATGTTTATATCTACATCATTTCCTGAACAATCTGAATAACATGAACAACTTCATCTGTCTTAAGAAAAGCAGGTGCAGTTTTAACAATATTCTGCATCAGTTTATCATTTACACATGTGCATTACAGCTTACATTACAATTATAAATACACATAATATTGATAAAATGGTATTTACCTTTAATAATAATAATAATAATAATAATAATAATGGATTGGATTTATATAGCGCTTTTCCAGACACCCAAAGTGCTTTACATTATTAACCCATTATTCATTCACTCTCACATTCACACTCTGGTGGTGGTAAACTACATTTGTAGCCACAGCTGCCCTGGGACAGGCTGACAGAAGCGTGGCTGCCAATTTGCGTTTACGGCCCCACCGACCACCACCAAACATTCATACACCAGTGTGGGTGGCACTGGAGGTGGCACTGGAGGTACCCAAGGATACAACGGACTGACTAGGACAGTGTAGGATTTGAACCGTCAACCCTTCGATTATTGGACGACCCGCTCTACCACCTGAGCCTGCGTCTCAAGACATTTCACATTGTTCATGTTTCTTCAGGTTATTCACATTTTTTGTAAAAAGATAGTTTGTTAATGTAAACATTTTCATGTAATTTTACTTTTTTTTTTTTTTTTTTTTACACTAAAACAAAGACAAAATCTGCAGTTGTCATTATTTATAGGTGATTATGACAGTATTTTTCTGGTCTGACCCCACTGAGATCTAATTGGTTTGTATGTGTATGTATGGAACCTGAAATAAAATGATTTTTACACTATTGATTGTTAATTTCATCAGTGTAATTTTTGCATTTTACAAATTCATCCTCGGGGCCAGATTGGAGCCTTTGGCAGGCCGGATTTGGCCCCCGAGCTGCATGTTTGACACCTGTGTTCTACAGCTAATACATTAGGCTAATGCACATGAAGGCTTTTTAATTCACAATGTGTCATTAGTTCATACTGTAATAGTTTTAATACATTCACAACATATGAGCAGTTCAACAATGTCTTTATTCCACTCTGTCTTTTTTGCAGGACTTATGTAAACTTGCAACAGTTTGCTAAAATAACAAAAAAATTATTTGAATGTGTCAGTCATATTTATTGTGTGTGTGTGTGAACCAAAAATGTCATGTTGCAAGTCACGACCAAGATGCCTAAAATAAAATAAGACAAACATGCACATGTGATGGAATCCACAGCAAACTCATCTTGCATCGCAATCATGCAAAGTTACACAAACATGAAGTCCACGGAAAACTTTTTCTTGCAAACAAACTTAAACTTTTTATGTGGAATCCGAGGACCCCCATAGAAGTAAAGTCCTGTACTTACACAGCTGGATACACCGAGCGGGGACTCCTCTGCATGATGTGAGGTTGAACAGATGCAGCACCACAGTCCAATCCCTCCCTTGAGTCCACAGACAAAGTCTAATCTTCAGAACAAACAGGACACAGAGCTGGATACAGGAGCAACTGTAAGTGACACTAAAGCAGCGCTGCACCTCCTGGAAACAGTCAAGCAGTAGAGGGGGTTGGGGGGGGGGGGGGGGGGGGTGCAGCAGGAGTGGTAGGAGTCAGCAGGGTCTAAACATGGAAACCCCCTGCAGATCCTGGTGGGCCAGTACCTGCCACCCTTGAGATTTATTTTCTCCACTCTCTCCAGGTCTGAATAAACCTGGTGTCGACTTTTCTCTGCATCCCTTTGACTCTTTACTCCTTGGTTTTATTTTGACCATGAGAAAGTTGAAACAGGCAGCGGCGGCGTTAACGGACAGGAGGAGTGTCGCGTGAGGGTCGACAGCTGCTGTCGGTTTTTTCCTTTGGCTCACAGGGGAGTTTGACCTTAGGGATCAGGGAGCACAGATTGCTAAATGTAGCTTGAGAATGGGATTCCTGTCCTCCATCAAGAGATAAGGTATCACAATAAAGTCTGGAGGTCACATGAGAGGCCTGTTTTTTTGGTGGCCTTCCTTTACCATTCTTATTGTGTAAAGGTCCGTCTACTGCTGTGTTCCAGGCAGGTTTTTGAGCCCGTAAGTCACACCAAACTGCCTGAGTGCAAGGACTTGTGGTGGTTAGATGTAAACAAACCAGCATGGCGGACCATATGGGGCTTATGTTCAGGGAGGGAAACAGAGGAGTAAAAATGGTGTATGAAAAAATTCCTTGTAAATGTGAAGCCCTGTACTTAGGAGATATTTAATGTGAAGACTGGACTCTGAAAAATAATTTTAAAAAACTTGTTAATGTTTTGGCAGTGAGTAAAAAGACTATCACTAGAAAATGGTTAAAACCTGATGCACCCACAACAGAAGAATGGATCGACATCGTACGGGACATTTACATTCTGGAGAAGTTGACATTTTGTTTTAAGGGTCAAAAGGAATCTTTTATCACTATTTGGTCAAAATGGACAAACTATGTTGAATTTGTAATGGATGTGAACTGAATACATCAGTGACGTGAATACATTTATATAATATTCATTTGTGTTTAAGTTGATGTAAATATACACATCTTAATGTGTTCTATCTTGTTGATGAAATATGGAGTAAGCCCTCTCCCCCAGCTCACTTTTCTTTCTTTCTTTCTTTTATTTGTTCTATATTCGACTAAAAATCTTGAATTAGCATCTTCATTCCATGTGGAAATTGAATTGTACCCGCAAGGGAAGTTGTGTATAAATTGCTTCTCCAAATAAACAAAGAATTTAAAAAAAAAAAAAAAAAAAGGTGTATAAGGCAAGAGAGGCTCTTTTACCATTTATGTTAAAGCTATACCATATGATGTGGCATTTTTACACTTTTCTTTTGTCATCTTAAAATGCTCCTAATAAGTGTGTGTCAAACTAAAATGTAAAAGAAATCCACCAGGTATTGAAACTCAAAAATGTTTAATTCTCATATATTTCTGATAACAGTCTGACCAATCATTTTAGTCGGTCCGAATAAAATAATTGGCCGAACCTGACTGAGCCTCCTGTCAATCATCCATTACGGCCGTCCAGCATCCGATCCATTATCGCCGTCTCACATCCAATATGTGTTCCTCTGAATCTGACGCTTCACTGGCGCTGCTTCTCCTGTCACTGACCACAGTCTACTGTCTAGGATGTGTTTGGATAGAACTGACATGCACATGTGGAAGGAAAAACCGGATTTATGAACAGAAACGACAACTGAGGGGAACAAACGGGAGTCTGATGAATGAAGGATGGAGATAAAAGTCCGGAAGTCAGCTGCACTGGACTGAACAGGTCTGCATAAAGCTCAGCTTTTATGACTGTGGGACTCATACAGGTGCATGTACATGTTGTCACACACGTAAGATGATGTAGGATGATAATTGTATGGACTATGAAACTTCAAATGCCCACGGAAAATTCGTGGAGGCCGCGTGTTCACAGTGCGCACGCCCATCCCCTGGGCACTGCAGTGAAGACACTGACCCAGTACTGCACAGACCAGGTCTACTGATGGAACAGGAGCCGCGGGCCCGCGGCAGGTGGATGATGCATCTGATTACTGAGGGAGGGGTCCGCGGACACGCCAAAACGGACCGGACCTCCACCTCTGCTTCCTCCTCCGTTTCCATCGCGCATCAGATGAGAGGAGGAGAGAGGAGGAGGAGCCTCAGAGCTCAGGCAGAGGGAAGGGGGCGGGGCTTGGAGGGAGGCGGGTTGTTCATGTTCAAACTTTTACTAAGTGCTGTGAGAAATGCCACATCGGTAGGTATAGCTTTAAGTTATTTGTATATTTGGAGACATATTTGGTGTTAATTTATTCTTCTCCTCAATGGACTGAAAACTAGCTTACACTAGAGCAGCTGCTGATTACGCAGACCAGCTGCAGATAAACAATGTTAGGGTAATACCTTGTTTTAATCAACAATTTGGCATATACATAGCATCCATTGTTGTTTCATGGACTATGTGACGACAGAGCGCAGAACCTGAGTACATCGACCTAGTATGAGTTCACAGGTGGGAAGTCACAGGTTTGACTGCCATTCCAGTGGATTTTCACCGGTAGAAGGTTGGAAAAACACAAGTTATGGGTTGCCTGGAAGGCGGCATATGTCCTGATCCTAAACCCATAAATAAAAATATGTTCTCTTTGGAAAATGTCATTTTGTGTGAAAATTAGGGCTGTCAAAATTAATGTGTTAACCTGGATTAATCCATCATCATGATTAATCTGAATAAAAGTTTTAACACAATTAATCCATCTGCAGTACAGAATGACTCTGAATGTCTCTGCCAACACATTTGGGTCAGTTTGTCCAAGTAGAGTTAGCATCGTGCATGCACAAATGGGCAGTTGATCCGGTAGTGTCAGGCAGCAGAACCAACCTATAAAGATGGAAGACACTCTGGATGGAAATATGAGGACAAAAAAAAAAAAAACCCAAGACGAAACAGTCGACCGATATAAAGTATTATACACACTCAGCAGGAAAGAGTTTTCTTTTCACTGAAGCCCTTCCAGTTTAAAATACCACATTAACGCGGAGCATATTTTAGTCGGGGATTCTGCTAGCACTTCAGCTAACACGCTGCCCAGCTTGTGACAAACACTTTAAGTACATATATATTCCCTTCTTTCTTGAGTCTGTTTGCTCATGCAAAATGAAATGTGATTAATATAGATTAAAAATTAATGCCATTTAATTGTGATTAATCGAAATTAATCCACAGCAACCCTGTGATTAATCTTAATCCATTACAAATTTTTAATCGTTTGACAGCACTAGTGAAAGTCCTTTCTAATTTTACAGAAGAGGCTTCAGCCTTCATCACTCCTTCCTCTATCTGAGGATGTGCGAGTGTAGGTTCAGCTTCATTTTCTGCTTCCTGTTGCCAACACAACATTGTTAACACTTCTCCTCTGACATGGCACCAGATTACAAGACTGATGCCGCTGGAGTCAAAAGGCTGTTGGGTAAAGAGAAAAAACAGCTCAGAGAGAGTGAGGGAAAACAGATTGGTGTTGAAGGGGTAGAAGTAAGATGTGAGAGGACGAACACCTCGAGTCCACATGAATAACTGTTGGTCGTCAGATGGAATGTTATCAGAGCTCCATGTCTGGGTCCCTTCTCTATTCTGACTATGTACCATTGTGTGGGACTGGACCATAAAGGATATGCCCACTACCCCATGAAAGAAGCAAAGGAGTTCTGGAAAAACCACCGTAGGGTTAATCATAGCTGAAATAATACTGGACAGTGATGCAGAAGCCTTTTCTGTAGGACCATTCTATGTATATATATCTACCATAAACCAACATTGAAAATGCATGAACGGCTGCATAGAAGATGCAGAAAATGATGCGTTTGATACTCAAAACTTCAGCTTCAATACCACATGTTGTATTATAATCAGTGGGAAAAATACACAAAAACAAGGAAAACCTGGTTTGGGTTCTAATTTTATTTTTTTCCCAGGTACATGTCAAAACAATACGATTTTGCCTAAGTTAAAAGAATAAGACAACATTAGTAGAGATAAGAGGAGACTAAGTCCAAATCCAATGTTTTATAGGAAATATATTATGGACATGGTATATAATTCAGGAATGTAACTGGACCCACTACAGACCCCTGGGGAGCACCACACAGTAACACTGCTTTCTGCTACATTGTTAAAAGATGAAGTCAATTCTGTGCTGAACTTATTGGAAATGAAAAACACCCCAGAAGAAAAAAAAAAATGCCTGTTTTATGCCACTGAAACCCCAAGTAGCATTTTGGAATCTTTGCAGTGATTTTTTTTTAATAACGTTCAGAGCAGTTTGATGATGTTCATAACACAATTCAGTCAGTCAATCAAAGCGTAGACAAACAGAGCTGCTTCGGAGATGTGCCTGGCCCGAAACCCTGCGTGGCTGGTATGTAAATCATGTAGACTCGTTATTTGTGTGGATAAAGCCCCATGTCTGATTATTGAATTTGTCTGAGAATACTGGAATATGCTGACTACAGTAGAACTCAGGAAAAGGAAATGAAATGAAGCATCGTTAGATAGATAGGCAATATTTTGATTATTATCTGAATTTATTTAAGGTTCTAATGTAAATTGTGTCTTCTATCGCATGTCTAAGGGCCCCCACTGCTTCTGGGGTGTCCTATTACAAAATATATCTTGTAAATGAATTGTGAATTTTAATTGTATGTAATAATTTGTAATTGATTGACTGATTGGTTGATAATATAACGTAAACCGATAACCACAGATTACAGTCCATGAAGTTGATGAATCTAGCCTGGGTCTAAACTAGGGATGTCCGATATTGGCTTTTTTTTTTAATCAAAAACCGATATGCCGATATAACCGATAATAACCGATATTTGTCCAACGCTTAATTTCCGATATCTACCGATACCACTGCCAATATATGTGGGATATTAACCCTTTCATGCACAAATTATGAGAACCTTAATCAAAATTTTTTCCTGAGTGTTTTTATTCCTCTTTAGGCATGAAAAAAACAACGCGATTGAAAAATTTCTTCTGAAAAATAAATAATAAAAAAATAATAAATAAAAATATTTTTTAAAAATGTAAAATATGCATAAAAAAATAATGGGAAAAAAAAAATCTTATGAACCTATTTTTCATGAAGTTGCAAAAATGTCCACTCAGCTGAACACCACACGTTTAATTTTTGAACAACAGAAACATGTATTTACTGATAAATTGTGTGAAAACTATGGGGAGGGCTTGTGATTCTGGGGGTTAATGCTCAGGAGAGATCTACATAATGTTACCAATTCATGTCAGAAAAGATATGTAGTGTCTCAAAGCTTTAATAAAGATATGTGTAAAAAAAAAAAACAAAAAAAAAAAACAAAAAGAACAACAAAATTCATGAATATACAAGAGAACAGCTGTAGAATAACTGTCCACTGTAGTGACCAGTATGCATGAAAGGGTTAAACTAATTTTAGGTGACATCGCATATCTCCTGTCATGTCAATCAGGTCAGGTTTTTTTGCTAATTTGATTTTGAAAAATTTGATCTTCTCACAATCTGCACCCAAACTTTATCTTGGTCACCAAGTTTAATACCAAAATAAGATTGGTACGCACACTTTATGAAACTTGTGACTTGATTCCTGTTAGGTACAATGGTGTATTCACCGCAGATGTACCAGAATACGTCAGGCTTATTTTTGCAAGATCTTCTAGTCAAAGCCATTTCATTCACCTGTAATATTAAAAAAAAACAGTCATAAATTGGCAAAAGTAAAATCTTCAGAACTCGTTTATTGCAAGAAATATGAAATAATTTTGTATCATATGATGTGAAAATGCCCATAAATGTAAGCAAAAATGTTAAAAAGCCAATATGTAGCATAGTTCAGAAAGTTGACCTGACTGAGCAAAATTAATGTGATTTTTGGATTCAGCACACCAAAATTATCCTAAATCGGCTCAAAAAACTTAAACAATAAATTTGTTGTTGACCAGTGTAGTTAATATCTTCGGTGCAATTTTTGCAATTCACAAATCCATCCCACAGGCTGAACTGGACCCTTTTAGTGGGCCAGATTTGGCCCACAGGCCACATATTTGACACCCATATTATAAAGGACAGCCATTGCAACATAACCTCAGAGGAAGAATCACTAAATACTGTTTAAAAAAAAGGAGTAACACAACTGTTTTTTTTAGCTGGTATGTTTTATATTACAGTTTGTATAATTTTGCGTCACATCTGCCTCATCAGGTTGATTTTTTATGGTTCTGTACCCGGTCTAGTTCACTGAGAAGTACAGAGTAGTTTGTAAAGTTACAGTAATTTTCTACTCTATGGAGGACTGAATATGAAGAAATAGAATTATAAAAGAATAGAAAAAGGATGAGCAGAAATAAATAGAGGAAGAAAATGCAAAAGAGGGAATACTGAAGAGGTAAATATGACTATGAATTTAAAAAAAAAATGCTAATAAATTAATAAGATGTCAGATGAAATAAATATAGAAATTAATAAGAAAAGAGATCAAGAAAATGTAAATAAAAAGCCAAACAGAAATAAATAGAGGAAGAAAATGCAAAAGGGGAATACTGAAGAGGTAAATATGACTACGAATAAAAAAATGACAAATTAATTAGATGTCAGATGAAAATAGAATGTATGAGATAAAGAAAATGTAAATAGAAAGCAATGCAGAAATAAATGCAGGGATAAAAATTAAATAAGGAAAAATATAAATAAGGACAAAATAGATAAATAAATGGTACGGAAATGAACTTATCAAGCCATTTTTATATTTCAGTATATATTTTTTTAATTTGGCAGGTTCAGTCCTCCATACTACTCTACTAAATATTTCTATAAAGATACTATAATTTACTACTAGATCATTGTGTTGCATGGAATTAGGTTTTGTTTTTTTTCAGTCCAACCCCAGGTGTCCTGTTGTTACTGTGTAATGGCGGTCCAGTCATAAGCTGAAAAGCCTGTGCTGGCTGCTACTATTTTCCATTTTTAGCAGAGCTGTAATAAGACACTTCCCGCAGGAGCACAAAGTGTGTGAGGACTGGCATCAAAACAGCACCTGCTTGGATGTAGATCACTGGGTTAGTAGGAGATAAAATCAGGTGGAAGAGGAGCTTCTACTACAGCACAGAATTAAAAAAACAAAAAAAACACAACAACACTTCCCCCTAAATTTACACTGATATTTTATGATTTAACACATTAATCATATTAGCATTAGAAAGCATAGAGTCTTTCACCAACCTAGTGATGATAGCTCTGCACTCATGGATGTACACATGCACTTTCACATGCTTTACATGCAAACACAGATATAGACCGTGACCTCCAGGTCAGCTGATCTGACCTCCACTTCCCTCCAGCATCGACTAAAACGTGACCTGCATTTGTTTGCTGTGATGCTGCTGCTAATTTAAGACTCGCACTGATTCGGCCTGTTCTCTCTTTAGCGCAGTGGTTTCCAACCTTTTTTGTCTCCTGACCCCATTTTAACATCACACATTTCTGACGACCCCAGACATTCAAAATCGGAGACATTTTTTTTGGCTAAAATTAATTTGTTAATGTGTTGCTATATTATGTTGCAAATAAACGTTAATTTTAGACAGCATTTAGACTATATAATGTAATTTTTTATTAATAAGTTTTAATTTTTAATTTTTAAAAAATAAATTATCAGAAATTTCAGGCGACCCCAGACATCAAAATGAAGACATTTTTTTGCTAAAATTAATTTGTTTTTGATGATGTAATAGTTTGCTGTAATATGTTGCAAATAAACGTTAATTTTAGACAACATTTAGACTACATTATGTAGTTTGCTATAATATGTTGCAAATAAACATTAGTTTTAGGAAGCATTTAGACTATATAATCTAATTTTTTATTAGTAAGTTTTAATTTTTAAAATTTTTTTTAATGAATTTTCAGAAATTTTAGGTGACCACAGACATCAAAATGGAGACTTTTTTTTAAAAATAAAATTAATTTATATATTTTTTTATGAATTATCAGAAATTTTAGGTGACCACAGACATCAAAATGGAGACTTTTTTTTTTTTTTTGATAAAATTAATTTGTTTTTGATCATGTAATAGTTTGCTATAATATGTTGCAAATAAATGTTAATTTTAGACAACATTTAGACTTTATTATTTAATTTTTTATTAGTAAGTTTCAATTTTTAAATTTTTAAAAAATAAATTATCAGAAATTTCAAGCGACCCCAGACATCAAAATGGAGACATTTTTTTGCTAAAATTAATTTGTTTTTGATCGTGTAACAGTTTGCTATAATATGTTGCAAATAAATGTTAATTTTAGACAACATTTAGACTATATAATGTCAATTTTTATTGGTAAGTTTTAATTTTTTCATTTTTTAAAATAAATTATCAGAAATTTCAGGCGACCACAGACATTCAAAACGGAGACTTTTTTTTGGCTAAAATTAATTTGTTTTTGATCATGTAACAGTTTGCTGTAATGCAAGCCCGGATTAACCATATGGGCAACTGGGCAATTGCCCAGGGGCCCGCGATGTCTGAAGGGCCCTGGATAGCTCGGGCATAACGAAAATATCTGGTTATCTTTTGCTTATAAATGAAACTGTCCGCTGTCCGGAGCCATTGCACTGCACAGAAACCCTGCTCCTGCTGTCTGTGACCGTGAGCTGAGACCCTCTCCTCATTGGTCAGTCCAAAAAGCAAATCAGCTGTGACGCAAATCAACGTGCGTGCACTGAGCGGGATGTGAGACGTCAAGAACTATGCGACATACGTACGCGAATCAAAACGATGTTTACATTGCACTTACTTTAACTCTCTTGTTGAATTCTGAGGTAACAAGTGGATTTCTGTTTAACTCTTTCTTCGCCAATGACGAGATTTTCCGTCAGTCCGTGTTTTCACTGTTATGCTATAGTTGGAGGTGTTGCGGATCATGTGAAATACTTTCCTTAGTCCAAAAACAAACTATTAAGCAGTTTTTTCGGAAAAATGAAGGACCGGGTTTAACGTTCTCGCACTGGAGTCTCCGTATCCCATGGCAACGCATCCAGCGGCAGTCACTGAATGAGGAAGTGCAGACTGTGCAGGAACCGCGCGCAGTTTCAAAAGCCTTAAAGATGATTATGGAGACAGAGTCTGACAGTTCAATATGTGATGGAGCTACAGAAGAACCATTTAGAGACAGGAACGGAGAAATAGAAGGTCAGGGAGACGGAACACGGGAAACACGGAGCGGCTCAGGTCCGACACGGAGATGGGATGGGGGGGGGGGGGGGGGGGGGGCACGGAGAAAATGACAGACAGGAGGAAGAGAAAAGAGACATTTCTAGGGGACATTCAAGGAGAAGACAGACAACCAGACGTGGGACAAGATAAAGGACAGTGTTCATCTGTTAGAGTGAGTTCAGATTCAGACTGAGGACACAGAACAGATTCAGCTGTAGAATGTCAGCAGGGACAGAGGTAAGACACTTTTGGATTTAGCTTTTGTATGAAATAAATAAATAAATACATATATTCATCCAAAGATAAATAACTACATGTCCATATAATTATTTACAGATCAAACACAGCAGGTGGTCCAACAGGAGGATGTGGTGCAGCCAAGCAAAGGCCAGAAATCTGCAGTATTTAGTGAATTTGTTTCTTTTTTTCTTGAAAATGAGGAATATTGAAGTGTTTATATCAAAAAACTAAACTAATATGTTGTTACTTATAACTGATGTATGTCAAAGTGTAAAGTTTAGAAGGAACCTGGTGCTTTAGAAGATGTTTGGTCTAAAGTTTGGTGTGGATTCCACTAACATTTTGTGGAATGATGGGATATCTTAGAGCTGTTTGTTATTATTATTGTTGTTATAATTATTTTATTTTGTGATTTTGAATACAGTGTTACTGTTGGTAAAGAAGAAAGAGTCAAAAATGTAAATAGGAAATCAGTTTTATCTTGAAAATCAATGTCTTCGAAAAAATTCAATTTTCTCAGTTTTTTGCTCTAAATTCATTTTTTTTCCTGAAAATGACCAATATTCAAATATTCATATCTCACGAACGAATGAAGATAGAATAAAATCGTTTTTTGTGTTTAAAAGTTGAAGTTCTGTTCTTTCTTTTGATGTATTCAGTGTTCACATACTCCCAACACAACATTTTCAGTCAGCCTCCAAAGATGAGTGAAAATGACCCAAAAAGGCTGGCGCTGGCTACCAACTCACTGGAAAATGCTCTGGAGGGGAAAGAGTTAAAATTCATATCTGAGTCTATCAGATTATGTTTGTGTTTTGTCTGTGGGCTTTTTCTGACGATTCAATACATTTGTGTTGGCAAAAAGTGTTCTTAAATATATACTGGATACTTTGGAAATGGTTTCTTATTTATTTTTTGTGAAAATGGAGGACACTTCCCTCTCTTTCTAATGTAGTGGATCAATTTTAGATTATACTGATGCTAATGTGTTTTGTTTTCATATCATCATATGCAAGTGAGTGGCCTTGACAAGAGGCTATAGTGGTGCACTTGTAGTTCTACGAGCATTTACACATTTGTACATCAAAATGCATTTGATGATAGTTAGATATTGAAGTATGGGGTATATTTACATATATTCCTGGAATTTATTCTGTATTTTGTCAGATTATAGGGATCCTGGGGTTGTGATGATGGGGCCCTTGAATATTGTTGCCCAGGGTACAATGAAGTGTTAATCTGGCCCTGCTGTAATGTGTTGCAAATAAACGTTAATTTTAGACAACATTTAGACTATATAATGTAATTTCTTATTAGTAAGTTTTGATTTTTAATTTTTAAAAAAAATAAATTATCAGAAATTTCAGGCGACCCCAGACATTCAAAATGGAGACTTTTTTTTGCTAAAATTAATTTGTTTTTGATCGTGTAATAGTTTGCTAAAATATGTTGCAAATAAACGTCAATTTTAGACAACATATAATTTTTTATTAGCAAATTTCAATTTTTAATTTTTTTAAAATAAATTATCAGAAATTTCAGGCGACCCCAGACATCAAAATGGAGACATTTTTTTTGCTAAAATTAATTTGGTTTTGATCATGTAATAGTTTGCTATAATATGTTGCAACATTTAGACTATATAATGTAATTTTTTATTAGTACGCTTTAATTTTTTATCAATTACTAGAAATTTCAGGTGACCCCATTTGAATTCCAGGTGACCCCACTTGGGGTCCCGACCCCAGGGTTGAAAAACACTGCTTTAGTGACTGAATGCAAACATCAAATTAAAATACAATAGTGACATTTCACAGATTTACTTTCACTAACTTCCTTTTTTTTTTTTTTTTTTTTTTTTTTTTTTTAAATAAACTCTTGGTTGTTGATTATTTTTAATCAGTTCTGAACTACAGTTTTCCTCTGGGTAAATCCTGATGCTAATATAAGATTTAATTGTTTTAGAAGACAAAATAACCACAGCTGTGTATGGAATAACATTACCAGTTAAGTATGGCAGCTGTTCAAGTACAGATTTACAGACCACTAAGAGTGGAAACCCAAATATAGACCCTCAACCGCCGCTGTTGACAAGGTGGAGTTAAAGCAGTGTTTTTTATTAACCTTGGGGTCGGGACCCCACATGGGGTCGCCTGGAATTCAAATGGGGTCGCCTGAAATTTCTAGTAATTGATAAAAATAAATTAAAAAAAAACATACTAATAAAAAATATGTGTTGAGTTGAGAGAGACAATCACAATCCATAAGACAAACTGTGAAGCTGAAACTGAAGCACTGTGGTTCTGTTTATCTTTCAAATGTTCATTGTGGTCAGTTTCAGATGCTGCAGCTCTTTCATAATTCATAATTTGAGTTCTTGTTTGTTCAGTATTAATTGTCAGCCTTGTAAATCCAAGCTGGACTGACTGTACATATCCTGACCAAGGAAAATCAAATTCTCACTTTGTGCAGTAATCTACACCTGGATTTACTGCCTCCGTCCATAATAATATACATTATATAGACTAAATGTTGTCTAAAACTAACATTTATTTCTAATTTACAAAAAACACATACATTTTAGCCAAAAAAACAATGTCTCAGATTTTATTGTCTGTTGTTGCCAGATATTTGTGATGTTAAAATGAGGTCATGAACCAAAAAAGCCACTGAGTTAATGTCCTCACGGGGTATGGTTATTACCAAGGAAGACTTTTATTTCAAATAAAGTGAGAGAGGTATCTTTAAAACTGTTACATAGGTGTTATCCAGTTAACTCAGCTTTAGTTAAGTATAAGATCAATGTCGACCCTTTTTGTTCATTTTGTCATAATTCGGATGAAACATTAACTCATTTGTTTTGGGAATGTGCCTTCTGTCAAATATTTTGGTGTGATATCAATCTTTTTTTTTAAATAGAAAGCTGGATATTTCTTTTAACTTCAAAACTGAAGATATTTTATTTGGTTTCTTTCTTACTGATTTGCCTGTTCGGAAATTATTTATTCTTGATCTCATTTCCTTATTAGCTAAATTTCATATACATACGAGCAAATTTGCTAATCAGAAACCCAGCTTTGTGGTCTTTAAATCTTATTTGAAATCCTATGTAGACACACTCAACTTTTGCACTAACCCTAAAGCTGTGAAGACTAAAGCCTTATGTGACGAATTTAAGTTGTAATTTATTTATTTTTATTTAATTAATTAATTATTTAATTAATTAATTAATGTATTTTTTCTTTCTTCTTGTTTATTCCTTTACTTTTATTTATTTATTTATTTATTTATTTTTTAAATTTACTTACCTATTTATGTAATTGTATTTAAGTTCTTCCTGCCTCACCTCGAGCATTATGTTATGTTGTGTTTTTTTTTTTTTCTCCATGCCATGTTCTGTTCTGTCTATGTGTATACAATATTTTGTAAATAAAGTATGAAAAAAAAAAAAAAATGTCCTCACGAGTGGGAATAGTCTGGACTGATGACGTAAAAACGGTGTATACATTTAACAATAAGTCAAATACAATAAATCACATATAAGGTAGATTAATGTACAGTGATTTATAGCATTTCGGTGGAGGAGTAACTCCAAATACTGTGGATCTTTCACAGCCAAAAAAGTGATGTTGGTTCACCACTGACCTCAGTAACGATTGAAGGGAAGTAATGAAGTACATATCTTCAGCTTCATATCATAATTGCATAAGTCATACACTATATGGACAAAAGTATTGGGACATATTGAATTCAACTTCGTTTTACCTGTCTTTTGTGTGTGTGTGTGTGTGTGTGTGTGTGTGTGTGTGTGTGTGTGTGATTTCCCCACATTTGTATCCCTCTGGTTTTTTTTCCAGCACTTTTTTCCTCATGGATGTTTCTTTCAAAATTCTGTAGTTAAATTATTTTAGGTCAAAGTCAGTCTCAGTGTTGGGAAGGTGGGCAGTGATTAGGGCTGAACGATATGGACAAAATTTCATATCTCGATATTCATGCCAGATATCTCGATATTGATACGATATGACTACGGGTTCGGTGAAAACCAAGTATTTTTCAGAAAAATACAAACATCATAATACAAAAGAATGTGGAAAGTGCAGTGGCTTCAGCTGTCAATCCATAGAAAATGAAATAAGGTTTGTGGTTGGCTGGCCTTAGCGGTGCATTCACGGGCAATCGTAAAAATGAAATTTGTTGTGACTTCCAGAGCTGTACATGCAGGGCGAGCGCAGGGGAAATCTATATTGTTGCTTTTTCGATATTAATATCTTGAATGTTCATATCTAGATATAGATACGATAATGATATATCTTTCAGCCCTAGCAGTGATGTTAAATGAAAAACAATTCAAAATCCCAATAAAATTAAAATGAAAAGTCTAAATCAGGGGTGTCAAACATGCGGCCCAGGGGCCAAAATCGGCCCGCCAAAGGGTCCAATCCGGCCCTGTGGGATGAATTAGTGAAATACAAAACTTATACTGAAGATATTAATGATCAAGGATGTCAAAATAAATTTAGTTCAATTCCATCTAAAGTGGGTCAGACCAGTAAAATACTATCATAATAAAGTATAAATAACAAAAACCACATATTTTTCTCTCTGTTTTAGTGTAAAAAAAAAGGAAAATTACACAAAAATGTTAACATTTACAGACTAGCCTTTTACAAAAAATGTGAAAAACCTGAACAAATATGAACAACCTGAAATGTCTTAAGAGATTTAAGAGTAACTGTACCAATATTCTGTCTGTTATTAAATGTTTTGTGCATTTGTAGATCCACTGTGATCTGTACGTTGTAATGAACATGTAGAAATGAGAAGCTGAGGCCAAATAATGGCATAAATTTTTAAAATATCACTTTCTTTCTTAATAAATTTCATTTTGGTCGTGGTTCATGTTTTTCCATATTTTTTTAAAAGATAGTTCGTAGATGTAGAGATTTTGATAACATAATCTTACTTTTTTCACCCTAAAACATACAATTTAGACATACAAATTTTGGAATTGATATTATGTATGTATTTTTATGTTATTATTTTAATGATCCAGCCCACTGCAGGTCATATTAGGCTGTATGTGGCCCCTGAACTAACATGAGTTTGACACCCTGGTCTAAATATAAATGGATTAAAAAAAAAGGAAAAGTACTACTACTGCTACTACTACTACTACTACTACTAATAATAATAATAATAATGATAATAATAATAATATATGCTTGGATGTTTTAAGGCAAGAGGAGGGAGACTGTTGTCATGCCAACCGACGAGGAGGTAGTCGGTGATGTCCAATAACACACTAAGGTTGAAATTTTGAATTTCCGAGTATTTCTATGAGTGTTCTATAAAGGGTTAATAATAAACTGACTGGAAATCACATCAGCACATCTGAATTTACACACAAAAGACCTCATCCTGGTTTGATACATGGATTTACTGTTTGTAAATCTACGTTCAACTCACTCAGGGTCATATTTGTGCTATAACTTGCACGACAGTATTTAACCCATAAAGACCCAAACAGCCACCGACGACCAAAATGTTTAACACCTGTTGATCCGCTAATTCTATCAATACATGTAAATAATTGGTGTAAACTACAGTTTGTCATCTTTTCATGATCATCAGATATGACCCATTTGGATGTTCAGAGGCTCTGTGGTTACCATGGAAACACTTTCATCTTCTACAACATTGATTCACCAGTAAAACCCATGGAGTTGGATCAATGACAGTGGATGGACACACTTGTTTTATGTTCAGTTAATGATAGATTTTACAGAAAAAAGTCACTTTTTTTCAGTTTTCTCTGTTTAACCGTCAACTTTAGTCTGAGCTTTTATGTTAATTTACATGATCAGTGAATAAATATAAGAAAATACACAATGTTCACTGAAAAAATGCAAAATACAGAGGATAATGTCATAATAAATAGTGATAAATCACTTAAGTAAAGTTAAATATAAAGGAAAAAAAAGATTTTGGAACGGCCATAAAAATAGCACTGTTTCTTTATGGGTTAAAGCAGGGGTGTCAAACTCATTTTAGTTCAGGGGCCATATCTAACCAATATGATCTGAAGGGGGCTGGACCAGTAAATTAATAACATAATAATATATAAATAATGCCAACTCCAAACATTTCAATGTGTTTTATAGTGAAAAAAGTAAAATTAGATTATGGAAACATTTACATCTATAAACTATCCTTTTAAAAATGTGAATAACACAAACAACCATGAAAAAACTGAAATTATATGTAGATATATAAATATAGAAGAGTAATGTAAAAGGAAGAGGGACATATATTATTAATAATATTGTAGGGAGAGGGGGAGGGATTAAATAAATTCTACTTCTTCCCACCCCTTTTCGGACATGTAAATGGAATTATTGTGCTTTTCTTCTGACTAAGATTGTTCTGATTCTTGATATTTGTATTATTATGTATGTTTTGCAAGTACATACAGGGTGGGGAAGCAAAATTTACAATGAACATTTAGTTGTTTTTTCTCAGCAGGCACTACGTCAATTGTTTTGAAACCAAACATATATTGATGTCATAATCATACCTAACACTATTATCCATACCTTTTCAGAAACTTTTGCCCATATGAGTAATCAGGAAAGCAAACGTCAAAGAGTGTGTGATTTGCTGAATGCACTTGTCGCACCAAAGGAGATTTCAAAAATAGTTGGAGTGTCCATAAAGACTGTTTATAATGGAAAGAAGAGAATGATTATGAGCAAAACTATTAGGAGAAAGTCTGGAAGATACTATTAAAGAAGAATGGGAGAAGTTGTCACCCGAATATTTGAGGAACACTTGCGCAAGTTTCAGGAAGCGTGTGAAGGCAGTTATTGAGAAAGAAGGAGGACACATAGAATAAAAACATTTTCTATTATGGAAATTTTCTTGTGGCAAATAAATTCTCGTGACTTTCAATAAACTAATTGGTCATACACTGTCTTTCAATTCCTGCCTCAAAATATTGTACATTTTACTTCCCCACCCTGTATATGTTAAATTTTATTGCATGTTCGGAATAAATCACTAAATCACAAAATCACAAATTTATTAAGAAAAATAAGTGCAATTTTAACTATATTTTGCCTCTGCTTATCCTTTGTAAATGTGCATTACAACTTACAGATCACAATGAATCTTCAAATTTACAAAATATTTTAGTAACTGGCAGAAAATTGATAATATTACATTTACTTCTCTTAGGACATTTCTAGTTTTTCATATTTTTTGTGAAAGGCTAGTTTGTCAATTTACACATTTTCATGTAATTTCACTTTTTTACACTAAAACAGAGGGAAATTTTGGAATTGTCATTATTTGTAGGTTTTTATGGTAGTATTTTACTGTTCTGACCCACTTGAGACAAATGTAGGGCTTTATATGGGCCTTAAAGTAAAAGGATTGACTGTTAATAGTTTGAGTGTCATTTTTGCATTTCACAAATTCATCCTACGGGCCAGATTGGACCCTTTGGCGGGCTGTTTTTGGCCCCCGGGCCGTATGTTTGACACCTGTGGGTTAAAGTAATAAAAAGCAATTAAAACTATATTTTTTCCAAGCTCACACTTCACAGTCCTCTTGGATCAGCCTCTACTGACTGTGGTTCATTCTGTTTTACACTTCAAAATACTCCTAATTACTTTTAAAGCCCTGCACAACCTCACCCCCAGTTCCATTTCTGACCTCCTAGTTCCCTACTCACCGCCACGACCACTCCGTTCATCAAACATTAACCTCCTATCCATCCCCCGCTCCAACTTCTCAACAAAAGGCGACCGTGCTTTTGCTGTTCTGGCCCCAACCCTCTGGAATAGTCTTCCCCATCACATCAGATCATCAGATTCTATAGACACCTTCAAGCGACTCTTAAAAACTCACTTTTATAAACAAGCATTTCATTAAATCTCTTCTGTTTACGCCCCAGTGAATTCATATTACTGACTTGACTTCTTCCCTGGAGTCTCTGTGCTTTATCACCTCACAGGTTTTCCCAGGATCATCACCGGTTTTTCCCTGGATCTTCACAGGTTTTCCTAAGATCATCTCTGGACCTGCTGCTGTGGTCCTGCCTCTCTCCACCTTTACTTATCCATATAATTACGATAGTGTTTATTATACTGTTCTATACATGTTCTAGTTCAGTTATCTGTGCATGTGTTTCCACCTACCTCCCCCCCGTCTCTCTCTATCTCTATCACTCTCTCTTTTCTCCTCCTTTACTTTCTTTAACCCCAACTGGCCAAGGCAGACGGCCATCTTTCAGGAGTCTGGGTCTGCTCGAGGTTTCTGCTGTTAAAGGGAAGTTTTTCCTCGCCACTGTCACCAGTCATAAGTGTTTGCTCCTGGAGGATTCTGTTGGGTTTCTGTAAATTGGCTTAAAATTTGATTTGATTTATCTCCCTTTTATGTGAAACACTTTGTAACATGTTGTTTTAAAAAAGTGCTATATAAATAAAGCTTTACTTACTTACTTTACTTACTTTTACCTGCTGGTTCCTGCGAGTTTATACCATCATCAAATTTATCACAACATATGTCACGATGATCCAAAATGATGCGTAAATGTAGGACATCTCTGTTTCCTGTCCACCACCAGGTAAATTAGTGATGATAATACATTTGCAGAAACAATACAGACTTAGGTCAGTAAAATACCCCCAGACGTTTGAGTTCATTGGAACCACTTTATTGCGTCACATTAAGTTGCTGTTAGGTTCATCCTATCAGTGGGTTAGAAACGCTAAAGTCAGGAATACTTGAGAACAGTATGTATCTACAGGAAAATGGCAAAAACATCAGAACTGAGTGTTCACATGTTAGCCTCCAGCAACACCAACGTGAATGGAAAATGATGGTAATAACACTTTTTTTTTTTTTTTTTTTAACATGTATCTGCTTGCAACATTACGAATAATAATATAAGATGCAAAAATAGATACAATGTAATAAAACAAGGTTTAATCTGTACCAAAATTCCAAGCAAGCGGATGGTGAATTTACTTGTTTGTTAATGTCACTGTGCACAGTTGAGTTTAAAGTAGATACAAGCGTCAAAATGGCAAGAAAACGGACAAAGATCTTATATTGTATTAAAGAAAATGGCACCGATTACAATATGGTTGACAATAATGAAAAAGGGCACCAACTTGACTTCCTTGACATGGGAATTTCCTAACCAACAACGATAAAATAAATAAACAATAAGTTAAATCAGAGAAAAATAACTAGAAAAAGATTCACACGGTGCATCTTTGGAAGCACCTCTGTCCGATTGGTTTCAGGTTCTGACAGAATAAAAAAAAAAAAAACAAACAAAACAAAAACAAAAAAAACGAGGATTTATCAAAGTTAAACAAGTGCTCTGACACAACACGGTCCAAAAAAATAAGGCGTCTGCTTAAAACTTAATCCATGGTTTCAAATCAGTGCACTGTTGTTTTTGGGGCAAATTCTTTGTGCAATCAGTTTGTTAGTGACAAATTGTTAATTAGCAGCAATTTTTACTGACGTCCTTCAGTTTCACCAAAAGTCTGACGGAGACGCCGTTTACTTATGGAGTCGACTCTAATGTGACACATGGGACATAAATTATAAAGAGAAGAAGATATTTAACTTCAGTAGTGGTTGGATGAGGAATACGATATTTAAAAAAACCTATGGAGTATAAAACCTTCAAAAGTAAAATAAATTAACATGCAGTTTATTCCTCATTATTATTATTATTTTTTTTTTTTTTTACAGTGGATTGACAATCGATCAGCAACACTGTCTTCTTTAAAGGCGACTCCATTCATAAAAAAAAACAAAACAAAAATACACAGTATAATATTAAGTAAAAGACTGTATATTAAAGTAGTAATAATCCTTCAGTTGGGTGCGGTAGCCCACAGGTGCAACAGCCCCAAAAAATGATCCACTATAAGAAAAAAAAAGAGAGGTTTTGATTTTGTATAAAAAGAAGTATCAGAAAAAATAAATGTACCCTTTAAATAAAAAATACACTTATATGGATCTTCTAAAAAACAAAAACTTTCAATAAAAAAATTAATTTGTTCAAAGAAATAAAATAAACTTGTATGATTTTTTAAAAAAATAAAATAATCTCCTGAAAAAATAGACTTCTCCAAAAAAAAAAAAAAAAAAAAAAAAGGGTCTCAAAATGACATTGAGCAACATCAAAACTTAAACATTTATCAAAAAAGAAAAAAAAAGAGTAATCAAACAATTGCTTACTCGCACTGGTAATTCACAAAGTTGCAGTCAACTTTTTACGTTAGCATTAGCTTAGCAACGAACCTTCACATAGTGCACACATGGGCCATTTACCAATGAAAACTAACCCCAAGTGTATGCAAGTGTATTTTTTTTATTTAAGGGGTACATTTATTTTTCAGATACTGATAAAAAATAAAAATAAATTTAAAAAAAATTCAAATAAATCACAGTCTCCTTTTTTTTTCTAATAGTGGATAATTTTTTGGGTTACTGCCGCTCTGGGCCACTGTAGTGGGGAGATGAATTTTCTAACAGTTAAAAGTCACAAAAATTGCAGAATTTTTTAAGCTGTAATGGCCATATTCTTCTATTTGTGTATTTGTGCATGCATTCATTCTGACAGTTTGGCTGTTTTTGTCCCTGTCACACCTTGATGATTTAGCCAGCGTATGCCGATGTGTGACAAATTTGGCAAATACAAAAGCGTACAGCGAATAAGTTATAGTTAAGTTTTGTATAAGTTAAGAGCACATTGGAATAGGTCATAGTACGGCAAGGTTGTCGAGAAATTTTGCACATTGGCCAAAATTTTTTCGTCGTATGCCAGCGTGTGTCTCAAATGCGGGTCATAAATTGTAGATAAGTAATATGATGGTGACACTGTTCACATATGTTACTTGTAAGTTACTCATAAGACGAGAAAATGTCTAGAACAGGGGTGTCAAACATGCGGCCCGGGGGCCAAAACCGGCCCACCAAAGTGTCCAATCCGGCCCTGGGGATGAATTAGTGAAATACAAAAATTACACTGAAGATATTAACAATCAAGGATGTCAAAATAAATTTAGTTCAATTCCATCTAAAGTGGGTCAGACCAGTAAAATACTATCATAATAAAGTATAAATAACAAAAACCACATATTTTTGTCTTTGTTTTAGTGTAAAAAAAGTAGAATTACACAAAAATGTTAACATTTACAGACTAGCCTTTTACAAAAAATTTGAAAAACCTGAACAAATATGGACAACCTGAAATGTCTTAAGAGATTTAAGAGTAATTGTACCAATATTCTGTCTGTTATTAAATGTTTTGTGCATTTGTAGATCCACTGTAATCTGTACGTTGGAATGAACATGTAAAAATGAGAAGCTGAGGCCAAATAATGGCATAAATTTTTAAAATTGCACTTTCTTTCTTAATAAATTTCATTTTGGTCATGGTTCATGCTTTTCCATATTTTTTTAAAAGATAGTTTGTAGATGTAGAAATTTTGATAATATAATCTCACTTTTTCACCCTAAAACATAGAAATTAGACATACAAATTTTGGAATTGATATTATGTATGTATTTTTATGTTATTATTTTAATGAGCCGGCCCACTGCAGGTCATATTGGGCTGTATGTGGCCCCTGAACTAACATGAGTTTGACACCCCTGATCTAGAATACCCAAAATGCATTTCTAACCTACAACTGACACGCTTTGAACCTATGTGTAACTTATATCAAACTTATCTACAACGCATATTGACGTATGTAGACGTGTTCCGGGTGACCTCTTTTCTCCTCTTCCAGACACATAAAGCGTTTCAGCACCTCCCCTCTGGACAGCGACAGCAGGAGATAATACCTGCAATATCTAATATCACCATAATCTTCAAATTTAGAATTAGATTTAAAAAAAAAAAAATAACAAACTAAAATAAAATACATTTAAATTAAATACTCATTAATTTTCAAAGCCACATGGAGCCTCAGCTGAATGAAAAGAGCCACATGTGTTTCATCAAAATACCTCCTACCTGTCCTCCAACATTAGCATGACCTCATCGATTTAACACCGAACCAGTTGCGACATCTACAACACGCTGAGCTTTTGTTGGTAGAAGCTATCCATAAGTTATTGAAATATTCTATCTAAGCTACATATATGCCCAAAATATTTAAAAAAAAAGCGGTGCCAGACACAACAAACCCCTCCCCTCACATGTATTCTTGCTTATTGTGGCATCAATCCAGCTGATGTCTATGTGTGTGCTGCTGTCAGCATAAATAAATTTTGCCAATTATAAGTAAATGAGGAAAAAAAACATTTAAAAAATTCATTAAAAATTTCAACTTTGACCTACTGTTCTCAAAATGTAACCACATCTATTCTAGATCACTGGCAATGTATAATCCCAATTTGGTATGAATTCAACCAATAGTTTTGCTGCTAAAGTGTTAACAAACCGAACCAAAACCAATACCACTTGCCTCCCCTTCCACTCACTCCTCTCCGGGATACTTCAGTGTCCTCCTTCTGCTCCTCTACAACCATAATATATTCTGCTGTTGTCGCAGAAATTCAGTCGGATAACGTCAACCGGCAGCTCAGCTCAGCAAACAGGCACAACAAACCCCGCCCCTTGCACGTATTGTAGCTCATTTTGTCATCGATCCAGCTGATGTCATCATGTCTATGCATATGCTAATGTCAGCCTATCAATTGCCTCTATATATGTGCCAAGTCTGAAGTAAACTGAAACAAAATTTGATGTTTTTATACACATCTGAAATTTCACCCATTATAAGTAAATGAAAAAAAAAAAAGATTTTAAAAATTCATAAAAAATTTGAAGTTTGACCTACTGTTCCCAAAATGTAATGACATCTATTCTGGGTCACTGGCTATCTATAAACCCAATTTGGTATGAATTCAACCGATAGTTTTGCTGCTACAGACATGTGAAATTTTGCCCATTATAAGTAAATGGAAAAAAAAAAAAAAGGAATTAAAAATTTTTCCAAATTTTTCCAAAAAATGTAATGACATCCAATCTGGGTTGATGGCAACCCAAAGTTTTGGTGCTAGAGTGTTAAAAAACAAACAAAAAAAACCAAACAAACAAACTGAACCAAAAACAATACCCCCTTGATAGTTCAGCTTAGGCTAGCATTTTAGAGAAATTTTGATTCGTCGGAATACGCTTGCTAAATCGTCAAGGTGTGACAGGGCCTTTAGATAAAACTAAGATATCATGGTTTTATTCTGAGGACGGATCTGTTTATGAGTCAGTTATCAGTGGTTGTGTTAAATGTCATGGTTTACATATATCGCAGATGTTTACGTCGACCTTAGAAAAGAACATTCACAAAAAAGTAGGTAGCAGACTACATTATCACTGGAACATTTCTATTTTTTCTTCTTCTTTTTTTTTTTTTTTTTTTTTTTTACAAAACACTGGTTTCCGTTTAAACTACACGAGGCAGCATCTCTACATTACAGTAAAATAAAAATGACCACTGGAGATGTGAAGCTTAAAAAAAAACAAAACAAAAAACAACACATGATATTCTGTGTCTGGAAAACTGCTTCCACAAAAGCCACAAATTGTCCAGTAACCGTTAATTAAGCTAAGACTTGGAAGAGTGATTTAAGGAAGGCCGAGATAAAGTCCAAAGAGCGGCTGTTTTTAGTTTGTTCTCCGTGTAAGACTTCGACATCATGTGATGAAACTCCGCCGCCAGAAAAACATGGTAGTTCAAGTCCTGCTTTTTCCCTTTTCCTCCTCATTCTCCGTTTCTTCAACCAGATCCTCAGCAGAACAATGGAGCGTTTAGCTGGAAAACTGGAATGTTCTGTGCAGTTTTTTTTTTTAATTGAATTTCCCAATCACATCCCCCTTTTTTCCTTCCTCCTTCACCTGTTCATGTCTGACGTGCAGGACCTGTGGAAATGTGAAGGACATCTGGTCTGGGACACAAAACACGGCCACGATCAGCAAAGATTAGACTAGAGTTAAGTCTAGTACTCAGCGTATGCGCCACGATACTCCTCTGTCCTCTATGGTCCTTAACTTTCCTTCTTTTATTTGTTTTTTTTTTTTTTTGGATGGGAAACAGTCCTGCGTCCCATCAGCGTCCTGGTTTCGAGGATAAACCCACCGTGTCCGTGAGGTCGTGGGGTCATAGGTCGGTGACTTTGTTCTCCACGGCGGCGGCGATCTGTTGGAGCCGGTAACCCAGCTGCATCTTCTGCGCCGTGGAATCTTCTTCAAGGGCCGTGATAATCTGATGAAGACACAGGAGGTGTTAGAGCAGGGGTGTCAAACTCATTTTAGTTCAGGGGCCATATTTAGCCCAATTTGATCTCAAGCAGGCCACACCAGTAAAATAATGATTTAATAACCTATAAATAATGACAAATCAAAGTTTTTCTTTTTGTTTTAGTACAAAAAAACCCTCAATTACATTATGAAAATATTTATATTTACAAAAAAGATGTAAATAACCTGAAAAACTACAATTTCATTTGAAAAACTGGTGCAATTTTAACAATATTTTGCCATGACTTATTATTCATACATGTACATTTACAAATAATGTTACATAAACATTTGGTAACAGGTAGAATATTGTTAAAATTTTGGAGTTTGGAACTAAAATTTGAACAATTTCTACAATATTCCATCTCTTATTATTAACACAACCACAGATCACAGTGGATCCATAAATGCACCAAACATTTAGTAACAGGCAGAATATTGTTCAAATTGCACATTTCGGGTTGTTCATTTTTGTTTTTATTTATGTATTTATTTGCATTTTATTGTGAAAGACTAGTTTTGTAAATGTAAATATTTTCACAGTGTAATGTTATTTTTTTCACTTAAAATTTTTCCACTTAATTTTTCCCAAAGAAAATTTGTCGTCATTATTTATGGGTTATTGAGTTGTTATTTTTACTGGAGATCACATTGGTCTGTATGTGGAACCTGAACCAAAATGATTTGGACAACCTGGACTGTTCAGGTTAATTTTTGCACTTTCATCCCGCGGTCCGGAAAGGAACCTTTGGCGGGCCGGATTTGGCCCTCGGGCCATGTGTTTGACACCGGTGCGTTAGAGTAAGGATGTCAAAGTCATTTTAGTTCAGGAGCCACATTCAGTAAGTCTATAGTTCTGTAGTTCTCTGACTGTCACTTACCTGGTCGTAGTATTTGTTGATGTACTTGTACAGTTCATGCAAAGCCACAAGGCAGTTGACCTCAGCAGCATAATTCTGAGGTTTTTTGGAAAGAACAAGAAAATAAGTGAGAGTCAAAAACCTTACCTTTTTAAATGGAATTATGCATTTTCAAACATTTCCCTGTGGTCTACATAAACTGTAAATGCTCTGCTTGGGTCTGAATTCTTCATTAATTCAACTCCGCACGTCCATTTTCAACCCTATTTCTGAGTAAAGACACCAGAAAGGTCGTTTTGAGCGCTGGCCCTTTAAATGCAAATGAGCCGTTTCACACCCCGCCCCCTCCAGGTTGTTGGCTGTGCTGCTCTGTCCCGTTCAACCAACAACTGAACGTTTTAGGTAATCGGCTCAAAGTTTGGACATATTTTCAGTTTTTACTACAACCGCTGCTACTGATAAACAATTATGGGCCGGATCTATCAAAGGTTTGCGTGTATTAAAACATGTGCAAACTCATTGCACATGCAAAAAATGTACAAACTGATTTACTAACAGCGCGCAATAAGGGTTATGTCTTTCAAAGGTGCAAAATAGTGCGTCTGCATCCAGTTAGTACATTTGACACAATGACTACGCAATATGGGACGTTTACCCGAAGTTGTGCGTTGGGGGGAGAAAATGTAAATATATTAATTTAGCACACTCAAAGGGATTTATCAAAAGCAATTTTGCTGATAGAAACTGAGTCTACAGGGTGAGGAAGCAAAATTTACAATATTTTGAGGCAGGGATTGAAAGACAGTGTATGACCAATTAGTTTATTGAAAGTCATGAGAATTTATTTGCCACAAGAAAATTCATGTAATAGAAAATGTTTTTATTCTACAGGGTGGGGAAGCAAAATTTACAATGAATATTTAGTTGTTTTTTCTCAGCAGGCACTACGTCAATTGTTTTGAAACCAAACATATATTGATGTCATAATCATACCTAACACTATTATCCATACCTTTTCAGAAACTTTTGCCCATATGAGTAATCAGGAAAGCAAACGTCAAAGAGTGTGTGATTTGCTGAATGCACTCGTCACACCAAAGGAGATTTCAAAAATAGTTGGAGTGTCCATAAAGACTGTTTATAATGGAAAGAAGAGAATGACTATGAGCAAAACTATTACGAGAAAGTCTGGAAGATACTATTAAAGAAGAATGGGAGAAGTTGTCACCCGAGTATTTGAGGAACACTTGCACAAGTTTCAGGAAGCGTGTGAAGGCAGTTATTGAGAAAGAAGGAGGACACATAGAATAAAAACATTTCCTATTATGTACATTTTCTTGTGGCAAATAAATTCTCATGACTTTCAGTAAACTAAATGGTCATACACTGTCTTTCAATCCCTGCCTCAAAATACTGTAAATTTTGCTTCCCCACCCTGTATTATTAACACGTCTCAAAATGTGGTGCAAACGGTTTGGATGTGTAATTGTGCACACATGGAAGTGGTTAGGAGACATCGAAATGATGAAATGAGATACAGAGAACGCATTTTTCACCCTCTTGCTTATATTTTTGGAGTGACGGAAGAAAAAATAATTGAGACATACCCCCCCCACACACACACACACACACACACACACAAATGAAAAATGAATGAATGAATGAGTCATGCCATACCTTCTACGACAAAACTCCTCCAACATTACATTTCCGTGCATTTGAATCATTCAGTCACTGTTCCCATTAGTGCTGGTGTATCCCAGAGCAGTTTTTACAGCGTATTGTCTCCAGTAAACACACGTAAAACCCTCATTTAAATAAGGCAGTCTCCAAGACTTTGCACCTGTTGTAATTTGCGCAAGTAATCTTTGTAAATCACCTGCAAACCGTGGTCACTCCCCACACACAAAATTCTAGACTGCGCAAGCAAATTACTACACGCAAATTGGGATCTTAGCAGATCCGGCCCTATGTGGTACTCGGAGAAATGTTTGTCGGAGGTCTTGACCTTACATGTGCAAATGTTGTGGCGTAACTAGTTACAGACGGAACAAATTAAGAAGGAATTAAAACAGGTTGTAGAAATCCACTCGATTTTTGCCAAAATGAATATAAAGATAGCTTTGCAGCACCTGGAGGGTTCAAATTCAAACTTTATGAACTATTAGGGTCCAAATACACAAATAAATGAACCAAAGACTAATAAAAGTGGGTTTGACAAAATATGACCCCTTTAACTGGCAGACATTCACAGTTTTACTTCTGACTAGTCCTGCACCTATCCTCTTGAGGTTTTCTGTGTTCAACCTTTACCTACAAACCAAAACAAAATGACAGGAGGTGGTAACGTACGCGGGACAGTTCAGCTAAAGCTGAGTTCATCTCCTGGTCACTGGCAGAGATGGTCTGACGGATGTCTGCATAGTACCTGCAAAAACCAGCAGAGTTCATTCATACAAGTATTTGAGAACACAGAATTACACAAGGACATGATTCGAAATAATTCAGTAGAAAATGAACTAATGCAGAAACAGATACAGATGAACGTCAAGAGTTCTCCCACTGTTTAGTGTCTTTTGTTCTTGTGCTGATTCAGGCTCATATTTAACCCTGTGATAGTACTGATGAGAACATTTTAAGGGTTAAATCGTTAAATAATGAATCAGTTAAATAAATAAACACTAAAGAACAAACAAAAGCATGCTTTAAAAGATAACTGAAGCAACATCAAATAGCCCTATGCCTGTAAACAATTCAGTATATGTAGACATACACATAGGATACTATCAAACACACACACACACACACACTTAGAATTATGTTTATTCATTTTATATTACTATTACTATTTTTTTTCTGTGTATCTTGCATTATTGTTATTGTTAATGTTATTTTATTTGACTGTTAAGTTTACATAAGCAGGTAATATCACTATGGATCACATGGTTTCTGTGCCTGTAAATGTATACTGTTATTATTATTATTATTATTATTATTATTATTATTATTATTATTATTATTATTATTGATCGGAAAAAATTGGAGACCTCTCTTAAATTATACAGAAACCTTGACATCTCTGCCTGATCGTGATGACTGAGCCCCCCCCCCCCCCTTTTATTTTAGCTACTTATTTTTCTTAATTAGACAATTTTTGTATCAATTCTGTACTGATCACATGTCAGTATTGGATTTACATTAAGAATTGTCTTCTTTTGGGTAGGGTGGGATTGCGGGAGGGATAAAAAGAAAAATGAAAGAATGGAAGTCCTTTTTATCCCATTGCACAGTCATGTTGCTACCTGTAAAATTGCTTCCAATAAAGAAATTTAATAAATAAAAAAAAATAATAATGATAAAAAGCCTGAACTGGTTCTTCATCCTCCTGGTTTTGTGTTTTGTTTCATGTCTGCAGCACCTTTGACCTCATCCATTTTTAGTAAATAACCCCCGCCCCTTTTTTTGTTTTTTTACTCCAGTGTTTTTTTTTTTGTTTTGTTTTTTTTTTTACCCCTGGGCTGCCATATTCTTACCTCTCCACCATCTGTTTGTAGCGAGGGATGTCTCTGGCGTACAGCAGCTTGTTGATGGGAGAGTCCTGCATGAGGAAGACAAATGGACAAACACATCCTCACTATTGTACAAATAAAGTCATGTCATATAACGGTTCGCTTCATTATTCACTTGGAACAAATAAAAACATAACCAATGTCATTGTATCTCACCAGCATGTTCTATCAACAACCAATAACAAACTGAATGTGTGAGGTTGTCAGGTTCTGTTTCTATATTAAAGTCCTGTGGTGTTGATGCAGGAGATCAATGACTTCTATCAGTGTTCAATAGTAACTACACTGACATCTGCAACCATTTCCATGTTAAAAGCCATCAAAATGCTGAACATTATAAGTGTAGTCACATTTGTAATAATTAAAAAAAAAAAATCATCAAAAATTAAAAAATCTAAACTTCTCAAAACTGTGAACGAACTTTGTAGATATTATGCTATTTTTACATTTTTAGTACATTTTTACTACTGTCAGTCTGTTGAGTTTTTAAAAAGCTCTGAATCTCCATCAGGTTAGAAATAACTCATGTAACCCTATAACGCCAAACGTATCCTATTTGATACAGGACTTTTGAAGCCCTCTACATGATCAGTGTGATATATTTTTTTTCTTGAAAAACCTGATGTATACAATTAGATACATGCAATACACAGATAATCCACCAGGGGGGAGGAATTCGTTCAACAGAGGCCTTTCCAGTGACACTACAAGACTGTCATTAATGAGGAAGGAGGCAGAACTTTGACCATTTTGAAAAGAAATTACCAATTTGTTAGACATGTTTGTGTTATATTATGTTTTTGTTTGTTCAAAAATAATAATATTTGAGCACTGAGACCCAATGTATCAAATATGATACAGAATTGAAAATCAAACATGGAAATGGAATAATAATAATAATAATAATAATAATAATAATACCATAGAGCTGTTCCTTTAAAAGTCTGTGTTAAACTGTTTGACTTTACAGTGTGAGGTGTGTATAACCTTAGATTGGTGACGTTTTTACTACGGTGCTGTGGAATAAAACTGACTGTAGCGTACCCGTCCCAGTTTGTGGTCAGCGATGGTGCATGAATCCATAAAGGTCTGCGCGATAACGGACAGGACGGCATCCACGTGGTCTGACGTCTGCACATCAAAGATGAACTGTGGGTTCTTGAGAATATTGATCCAAAACCGCAGTGGTAAACTAGCAAGTCAAGAGCAGAGTACAGGCAGACGTTAACCCACTAAAACCAAAGAGAACAAAGAACTACATTTATAATCGTTCACAACAAAGACTGTCCATATGTTTATGTGGGATCTGACAACCATGTTTAGGACCTGTGGAGCTAACTTCCTGCCAAAACATGTTCTACAAATAAAATTGTAATTATAAAATTTTCACAGATTTTTTTTTTTTTTTTGCTTAATTCAAGATTTTTTTTTGCTTAATTCAAGCAAAAAATCTGCCAATGGAACAAGTGAAAGTGACAAGTGTCTTATCAAACAAACAGACAAACCCCAATGAAAACATAACCTCCGCCGTTCCTTTGCGGAGGTAATTAAGCAAAAAAATCTGCCAATGGAACAAGTGAAAATTATCTTGGTAAGATTTCTTGAAATAAGATTTTCAAGATCTATTGTCTAAAAATAAGTTCTTATATCACACTGAAAAGTTACTCTTTAGGCCAGGGGTGTCAAACTCATTTTGGTTCAGGGACCATATTTAGCTCAATTTGATCTCAAGTGGGCCAGACCAGTAAAATAATGACTTAATAACCTGTAAATAACGACAAATCAAAGTTTTTCCATTTTGTTTTAGTACAAAAAAATATATATTAAATTATGAAAATATTTACATTTTACAAAAAAGATCTGAATAACCTGAAAAAACAAAAATTTCATTTGAAAAATTAGTGCAATTTTAACAATATTATGCCTTAACTTATTATTTATACATGTACATTTACACATAGTGTTACATAAACATTTGGTAACAGGCAGAATATTGTTAAAATTTTGGAGTTTGGAACTAAAATTTGAACAATTTCTACAAATACTGCATCTCTTATTATTAACACAACTCCAGATCACAGTGGATCCATAAATGCACAAAACATTTAGTAACAGGCAGAATATTGTTCAAATTGCACATTTCAGGTTGTTCATCTTTGTTTTTATTTATGTATTCATTTGCATTTTATTGTGAAAAAATAGTTTTGTAAATGTTAATATTTTCACAGTGTAATGTTATTTTTTTCACTTAAATTTTTTTCCCATATTTCTTCACAAAGAATATTTGTCGTCATTATTTATGGTTTATTGTGTTGTTATTTTTACTGTAGATCACATTGGTCTGTATGTGGAACCTGAACCAAAATGATTTGGACAACCTGGACTGTTCAGGTTCATTTTTGCACTTTCATCCCTTGGGCCGGAATGGAACCTTTGGTGGGCCAGATTTGGCCCCCAGGCCGCATGTTTGACACCTGTGCTTTAGGTGATTATGTCTTATTATAGAGTGATGAGATATTTTGACTAGAAATTAGAAAAATATACTTGGCAATATTTAGATTTTTAAAGTGTGGAAATTAGTACAGAAGTAGCACTGGGTCTTTATGGGTTAATGTGTTTTACTACTTTATAGGTGTTTATGTTGAGGGCTTTTATTGTGAAATGTAGTAAAGGAAGTGGTGGATATGTAAGGTGAGGCTATTGGTGTCTTACAGATCATGACTGAAAACACAGTGTGTGTTTAACCCTTTCATGCATGAATTATTAGAACCGTAATCAAGATTTTATTCTTGAGTGGTTTTATTCTTCTTTAGGCATGAAAAAAACAATGCGATTGAATTTTTTTTATGAAGCTATATTTCATGGACGTGCAAAAATGTGAGCAAAGCTGGACACCATGACATGACATGACACCACCAAGTAGATTGGCAATAGAGCATGAGCAAAAAAAATAATGTTGCCCTAACTTGATAAAATAAGTTCAAGCAGCATCTTTTTTAGTTCTCTTAAGTAATATTTTGAAGTCCTCATTAAGTCAACAAATTGCATGTTGTATCAGTTCTGTATTCCATGTTGAGCCAACTTAATTCACAGTTGTAGGAACTTGATAAAATTAATTCAACCAACATCTCTTAAAGTTATCTCAAATAATATTTTCAAATTCAACTTAGTTGATACAAGGAGTTCAGTCAACAGATTGTATGTTGCATCGACTTGTGTCTTAAAGTGTAATAAACTTGACACTACAAGTTGACTGAAATTAACTCAGTCAAAGCAACAAGATGACTTCACTTAGTTAAGTTCAGTCAACTTAACTTTTTTTTTTTTTTTTTTTTCTTTTTACAGTGCATACTAGGCCTGTAATGGTACACGTACCGAAGTGAACCGTTTCGGTACACACCTGTTCGGTTTGGTACACAGCTGTACCGAAACAGCACAGTATGATGAGAAAAAGAAAAAGGAACGAAAGACGTGGTTTGATGCGGAACTTGCAGAACTTTAAATCCGCGCAAGTTTCACACGGACATATTGAAGGACGCACACATTGACCTGAAATATGAAATAACAGCTGATATAAGGTTAAAAAAAAAAAAACAACAAATATGATGTGAACCTGGAAGGAAGAGACTGAAGACCCTCCACCATCAGTACAGTCCAGTTTGGATCAGTTCAAGTTCAGGTGAAAGACAACAACGAGGAAAGAGACGTTAATAAGACGGACGTTGTTTGGCCCCTAGGAACTACGGTAGTTCTAAAACACTTACACTAGCTCTGTCTGTCTGTCTATCACGCATGCTGTATAATAGAGGAATAAATAGAACGTTGAAAGTATGTAAAGTTTCAATTTCGTTTCACGACAGCGTTCGTTACGTTAGTTTTGGACCGCACCCCCAGGTATATAACTGCGCCCCCCCGACCCCCTGACTCCGACAAAAAAAAAAAAAAAAAAAAAAAAAAATCCCCCGTGCACACAGGCACACAACACAGTTTGTTCTCTGTCCTAAAATAAATAATTTGGTTAATTTTTTGTAGTCAATGTTGCTCTTCAGTTTGTTTAAACAGAATACCAGTTTGTCCTCTTGTTAATGTTGTACTTCATGTGGAATTTTTTTGGTATTTCTATGCAGAATGTAAACTGACAGAACTGTGATTTGATTTTTGTTGTTTGTTCAAAACTACCAGTCAGGGAAAAGTGCAATACTAATGTTCAAAATACATTTAGTAACATTAATAATTTATTTTATTTTCTATTTGATTTGTAGCAGCAGAATTATATTATTCCTGTTTTTCTATATTCTATTGTCTCCAAAAATTGGGGGAAAAATGTTTAAAAAATTCATAAATGCGCCCTGCGATGAACTGGCGACTTGTCCCTATGTAGCTGGGATAGGCTCCAAGCGACCCCCGTGACCCTAGTGAGGATAAAGCGGGTTCAGAAAATGAATGAATGAATGAAAATTCATAAATGCATTAATAGACATTTTGAGGGGTTTTCTTTCTTCCTGCACCGAACCAAAAAAAAAAAACGAACTGTGGCTTTGAAAACCGAAAACGTACCGAACCGAAAATTTTGTGTACCGTTACAGGCCTAGTACATACGTTTAATTTTTGAAGCAAAGAAACATGTATTTACTGATATACTGTGTAAAAACTATGAAATACCAACATTTTAATGCTGCTAAACTGATGTTTTCTCACATTTTAACATATTCTAATACTAGTCATTACTCATTTCATGGATATAATATGCAAAAAAAAACAAAAAAAAACTTTCTGTTGTTAATTAGTCTAGTAACAATAACAAGTAATTGATTAACATTCAAACACGTTAGATCAGGTTTGTCAAGAACAGCAAAGTTACAGTAATGTTATTAATGTCAGTGTATGGGATGGTGCATAAGCGTCCACTGTGTCGACTCATATGAAACTAAAACAACAAAATCCATGAATATAAAAGACAACAGCTGTAGAATAACTGTCCGCTATGCATGAAAGGGTTAAGTTTCGTCTATTAATCATCTCCATATTCATCGTCATATGTGACCCGTTCCGTCTCCTCCCCTCCACACTGGGTGGACGCTCCTCGTGTCCTCTTACCTGTTGGTTTTCCAGATGTGAATGGTCTCTGGGTCGCTGATGTTGTGCTGCAGCGCCTGCTCATCCAACAGGTCGAAGAAGTACTTGACGGCCAGAGGGACGGGTCGACTGGTGCTGAGGATGGCGGTGAATAAATCATCCACGAACTTCTGCAGCGTTCCCTGACGTGAACAGAGGAAGGACATGAATAACAGATAGAACACAGAGGAGGCGCTTTCATTAACCCTTTAACCCCTGACGTGTCTGCGGTGCTCGTTCTGTATGTGTGACTTATTTTAAATATTTGTAAAAATTCAACTGTTTGCTCAATAAGGAAAATTTTAACACATGCTTTTAACCCTTTCATGCATAAGTCACTCCAGTGGACAGTTCTTCTCCAGCTGTTCTCTTGTATATTCATGGGTTTAGTTGTTTTAGTTCCATATCAGCCAACACAGTGGACACTTACGCATCAGCTCATATCCTGACATTAATACCATTACTGTAACTTTGCTGTTCTTGATAAACCTGATCTGCACTAACATGTCTGAGTGTAAATCAATTGTTATTTGTTAGACAAGAAGGTTTTTTTTTGCACATTATCTCGATGAAGTGAGGAATTAATAGCATTAGAATATGTTAAAATGTGAGAAGATATCAGATTAGCTGCATTAAACATGTTTTTATTTCATTGTTTTCATATCCCTCTCTGATATTGGGTTTTAAACACATGTTTTTTTACTTCAAAAATTAAATGCGTGGATATTTTTGCAGCGCCACAGAAAAAAAAAAAACTGGATCGCATTGTTTTTTTCATGCCTAAGGAGGAATAAAAACACTGAAGAAAAAAATCTTGACTAAGGTTCTCACAATTAATACATGAAAGGGTTAAAATAGACCTTGTGCTTCTCAGAGACATTTGAGCATGCTCAGTGCACACTCTGCCCCCTGTGCCATGGGGTGTCCAAAACAGTCTAAAAATAGATGGCTTGTTTTTTTTTTTTGTTTTTTTTTTTTGTTTTTTTTTAATTCTGCTTCCGTTGCTTTGTTAACAGACTTTTTTTCTGTAAATTTTTGCAATAACACAAAACATCCATACAAACCATTCACATACACTTTTTTTTGGTCACCTCCCACACAATCCGTTTTTTGATTGCGTTAATTTTGACAACCTAATTATTACACTGGTCAACAACAAATTTATTGTTTAAGTTTTTTGAGCTGATTTAGGATAATTTTAGTGTGCTGAATCCAGAAATCACATTAATTTTGCTCAATCAGGTCAACTTTCTGAACTATGCTACATATTGGCTTTTTAACATTTTTGCTTACATTTATGGGCATTTTCACATCATATGATACAAAATTCTGTCACATTTCTTACAATAAATGAGTTCTGAAGATTTTACTTTTGCCAATTTATGATTAATGTTTTTTTTAATATTACAGGTGAACGAAATGGCTTCGACTAGAAGATCTTGCAAAAATAAGCCTGACATATTCTGCTACGTCTGCGGTGAATACACCATTGTACCTAACAGGAATCAAGTCACAAGTTTCATAAAGTGTGCTTACCAATCTTATTTTGGTATTAAACTTGGTGACCAAGATAAAGTTTGGGTGCAGATTGTGAGAAGATCAAATTTTTCAAAATCAAATTAGCAAAAAACCCTGACCTGATTGAGAAAAAACAGATGTCATTTTTGGATTTAGCGGTGCAAAATGGTCCTAATTCAGTTGAAAAAACCCTAGACAACTTGCAAAAAATATTTTTTTGTAACCCAGTGTTATTTTAAATATTCATAAAAATTCAACCGTTTGCTCAATAAGAAAAGTTTCATGATGTGACAAGAGAATAGACCAAGGGTCGGCAACCTTTACAGCCTAAAGAGCCATTTTTGTCTCAACAAAAAGAAAGAAATCTGACTGGAGCCATGAAAAAAAAAAAGTAAACCCATCTACATTTTACCATGAGGTGGCTGCTCTGCTGTAGCCTATTTGGGATTAGTTTGCTTTTTAACTTTTTTTTTTTTTTTTTAACTTTTAACTAACTTTTTAACTGCAATATTGCAATGTCTGATGCATTTACGAAATTATACAACTACAAGAAAGAAAACATTCAAGATTTGTACAATTTTTTAAATGATGGACACTATTTCCACAACATAATTAAGTAGTGCAATGGAGAAAAAGCGCAACTTTCAAGTATAGTGGCTTACTTACAAACTACGACCAAATGCAAATTGAGCAACTTGTATTGAATTTAGGAAGAAAATAATCCATTTTGGTGTTTATGCTGTGAAAAAATGATTTTATTCCATGTGAAGCCTGCACATTTCTGCAGATGGACAATGTTAGAATAGATTTAGGCTGATAATGTTGAAAAGTACAGGGGTTGGACAAAATAATGGAAACACCTTAAAAAATCAACAAAATATAATTTAATATGGTGTCGGTCCGCCTTTTGCGACAATTACAGCCTCAATTCTCCGAGGTATTGATTCATACAACTTGTGAATTGTTTCCAAAGGAATTTTAAGCCATTCTTCAGTTAGAATACCCTCCAACTCTTTTAGAGACGATGGCGGTGGAAATCGACGTCTTACTTGAATCTCTAAAACTGACCATAAATGCTCAATAATGTTGAGGTCTGGGGACTGTGCCGGCCATACGAGATGCTCAACTTCATTAGAATGTTCCTCATGCCATTCTTTAACAATTCTAGCTGTATGGATTGGGGGATTATCATCTTGAGGTGAAGGTGTTTCCATTATTTTGTCCAACCCCTGTAATGACTCATTCAGTTCATTTCAAAATGTTCCTTATGTTTTTTGGCCAAAGGAGCCATAGACAGATGCAAAAGAGCCATATGTGGGCCTGGAGCCACAGGTTGCAGACCCCTGGAATAGACCTTGCACTTTCCAAAGAGATCTGAGCATGCTCAGTGTGCCCCCCTCTGCCTGTGTAATAGGAGTAAAACACAGATCAATGAGACCAACTCACTATATGAACATATGAATAGACGTTTGGGCTTTTTTTTTTTTTAACACCATTTTCCTTATTTTTTTGTTTTTACTATTGTTTCCAGCGGTGTGGTGATTTTCCTTTATTTATTTATTTATGTAATTTTTTACTGAGTTTTGATCGTGTAACTGTTTTCTGGAGTTCAACCAGGTCCCAAAAAGCAGCTGCACGGATTTACAAAAAAAAAAAAAAAAAAAAAAAAAAAAAAACTGGACCAAACTTCAAATACTTGTTCAGTGTTGCTTTAAGACTTGAGTTGGAGAAATGTACTGAACACTGGGAAAAATGGATTGTGTACGCACCTTGATTAATACAACCATAATTGTACAATGACATGTGTGCATGATGTAAAAGAACATTTTAAGTTTAATTGTAACATCCGTGATGATCTCATGTTCATTGTTTGTTCTTCTGAAAATTAATAAATAAAAAGTTAAAAAAAAAAAAAAAAAAAAACTTGTTCAGTGTGTTCCAGTTTACAGTTCATGTTCAACATCCTAAATCTCTTATTGATGTACATTCGGAGTGCCTTATTTAGTAAAAACCTGTCAAACTTCAATGCCTCTCTTTGTCTTTTTCTGTTATTCCACCTGTTTTGACCCTAAAACACACAGTAAAACAAAACCACTGAAGAAAAAATACACAAACACAAACTCACAGCAGCTTTTATGAACCTGAAACAGACAATTCCCAGCAGCACGTTTACCTGGAATAGTATCTAAGCGGTTAAAGGGTTAAACAGGTTGGACGGATGATGATGATTACCTTCATGGACAGCAGTCGTGTGAGGTAGATCTCGGGGATGGCCTTGGCCCTCTCCCCCCCTCTCTCCCTCACACTCCCCCTCCTGTGTTTGGGCAGCTCTGACTCCTCGCTGGCTTTCACCACATGCCAAAGCCTCACCCCTCCGTCCTCCCCATCGTCCAGCATCGGCGTCTCTGGGGGAGACAAACATTAGGGTACAGGTGTCAAACATGCGGCTCGGGGGCCAAAACCGGCCCACCATAGATTCCAATCCGGCCCGCGGGATGAATTTGCAAAGCGCAAGTTAGGGCATCAAACTCAAAAATAATATCATAATAACCTATAAATAATGACAACACATTTTTTTATTTGATTTAGTGCAAAAAACATTAAATTATGAAAATATTTACATTTACAAACTATCTTTTAAAATATGAATAACTTGAAAAAATATGAACAACCTGAAATATCTGAAGAAAAATAAGTACAATTTTATGTTTATGTTTATGTTTATGCATTTGGCAGACGCTTTTTTCCAAAGCGACTTACAGTGGAAAACCAATTAAATCACTCAAACAATCAAATTTATTTATATAACGTCAGATCACAAAAAAGTTATCTCATGACACTTTATATATAGAGTTGGTCAAAACCAGACTCTTTTATTTATTAATATTTTAACAATATTCTGCCTGTGACTAAATGTTTTGTGCCTTTGTAGATCTGATCTGTAATGCACATGTATAAATGATAAGTCGAGGCATAATACTGATAAAACTGTACTTATATTTCTTAACAAAGTCCATTTTTTTTCAGGTTATTCATGTACTTTTTGTTTGGATAGTTTTTAAAAATAAATATTGGCATAACTGAATGTCATTTTTTGCACTAAAACAATTTGGAATTGTCATTATTTATTGGCTATCATGCTATTATTTTACTGGTCCGGCCCACGTCAGATTAAATTGGGCTGAATGTGGCCCCCGGAAGAAAATGAGTTTGACACCCCTGCATTAGGGCATTTGCTGAGCCTGATTTATACACCCCCCCCCCCCCCCTAATGTTTTTAATGCAAAGACTAGACCAGGGGTGTCAAAGTCATTTTAGTTCAGGGGCCACATTTAGCCCAATATGATATAAAGTGGACCAGACCAGTAAAATAATACCATAGTAATATATAAATGTTATCAACTACAAACTTTTCTCTGTTTTAGAGAAAAAAAAAAAGAGTAAAATTACATTAGAAAATGTTTACATTTACAAACTTGCTTTTAAAAAAATGTGAATAACATGAACAACCTGAAATGTCTTTAAAAAAAAAACAAAAAAACAAGTGCAATGTTTTGGTCTTGCTCAAAACTTAATACTTTTTGGAACAATATTTTTGCTTTGGTTAGCACTGCTTTGGAAAAACTAGTGGAACCATGCCTCCTACTGGCTATTGTTGGAGTTTCCTCTCCTGCGCTGAGACTGTCCAAAGCCCAAAGTGACTCGATCGATAGCTTTTTGTACACTACTGACCCGTCATATGATTCTCTTTAAGCGGAAGGAACCTCTGCCACCCACCTTTGTGCAATGACTGCATGATTTACTTTTCTTTTTAACCCTTTCATGCATGAATTATGAAAACCTTAGTTTTTTTAATGAACCGATTTTTTTTATGGAGTTACAAAAATGTCCACTCAGCTGGACACCATGTGTTTAACCCTTTCATGCATGAATTATGAGAACCTTAGTCAATATTTTTTTCTTGAGTGTTTTTATTCCTCTTTAGGCATGAAAAAAACAATGCAAATGAATTTTTTTTATGAACCTATTTTTCGTGGAGTCACAAAAATGTCCAGTCAGCTGGACACCATGCATTTAATTTTTGAAGCAAAGAAACATGTATTTAAAGCTCATCATCAGAAAGTGATATACTGTGTGAAAACTATGAAATAAAAACATTTTTAATGCCTCTAATTGCTAAATCGCTAATGTTTTCTCATATTTTATCATACTCTAATATTAGTTATTACTCATTTCATGGAGATAAAATCCTCCTGAGACCAAGGAATTTGACAGTTTTAGCTTTTTTCCATTAAAAAATTGTCTTGATTGGAAACTGCATAATGCAACAGTTTTTTCACATACATTTTTTAAATTATTTTTATTTGATTGATTTTTTAATGGAATGTCCTTTGTAATGCACTGCATTGTTTAAGTAAAACTGTCAAACTTTTATCCCCTATAGAGGACAAAATACATGACTGGGTCTGAGGAGGATATATATATATATATATATATATATATATATATATATATATATATATATATATATATATGTATGAAACTTTTTGTTCCAGAAAGCTGTTAATTACAGTCTAATAACAATTAGCAACTGCTTTACACTCAAACATGTTACTGCAGATCAGGTTTATCATGAGCAGCAAAGTTACAGTAGTGGTATGAATTGCAGTGTTTTGGATGATGCATAAGTGTTCAGTGTTGGCTGATATGGAACTAAAAAAACAAAACCCATGAATATACAAGAGAACAGCTGGAGAAGAACTGTCCACTGCAGTGACCACTGTGCATGAAAGGGTTAATTTTTAAAGCAAAGAAACATATTTTTAAAACCATGATCAGAAAGTGATAAACTGTGTAAAATTATGAAATAAAAACATGTTTAATGCAGCTAATCTAATGTTTTCTCACATTTTAACATACTCTAATACTAGTTATTACTCACTTCATTGGGTTATATATATATATATAAAAAAAAAAACAAAAACCTTTTTTGTTTAAGAAAACAGTTAAAAAGAGTCTTATAACAATTAGAAATTGATTTAAACTCAAACATGTTGGTGCAGATCAGGCTTATCAGAACAGCACAGTTACAGTAATGGTATGAATTGAAACCCATGAATATATAAGAGAACAGCTGTAGATTAGCCGTCCACTGTAGTGACCGCTATGCATGAAAGGGTTAAAGTTGGAACCTTTTTTCTCTACTGTCAACAAGAGTGTCATCCTGTCTCCTATCTCATTTTGACAGAGAAATTTGTTGTTAGTATACATTATACAGGGTGGGGAAGCAAAATTTACAATATTTTGAGGCAGGGATTGAAAGACAGTGTATGACCAATTAGTTTATTGAAAGTCATGAGAATTTATTTGCCACAAGAAAATTGATATAATAGAAAATGTTTTTATTCTATGTGTCCTCCTTCTTTCTCAATAACTGCCTTCACACGCTTCCTGAAACTTGCGCAAGTGTTCCTCAAATATTCGGGTGACAACTTCTCCCATTCTTCTTTAATAGTATCTTCCAGACTTTCTCGTAATAGTTTTGCTCATAGTCATTCTCTTCTTTCCATTATAAACAGTCTTTATGGACACTCCAACTATTTTTGAAATCTCCTTTGGTGTGACGAGTGCATTCAGCAAATCACACACTCTTTGACGTTTGCTTTCCTGATTACTCATATGGGCAAAAGTTTCTGAAAAGGTATGGATAATAGTGTTAGGTATGATTATGACATCAATATATGTTTGGTTTCAAAACAATTGACGTAGTGCCTGCTGAGAAAAAACAACTAAATGTTCATTGTAAATTTTGCTTCCCCACCCTGTATTAACTCTTAATCAGCCCTGAGCATTGTAAAGAGGACTTGATAATAAAATTTATCTTGTTGTTGTTGCTTTTTTGTTGTTGTGTTTTGTTTTGGGTTTTTTTCTCTTTTTGGGGGGTTTAATAGGTTTGTAGCTTTGCTGTATAATTTGTTTATTTTTTTTGTACTGTGTCTTTGTGGTTCCTTATGTCTAAGTACATGTTTATGCAAATGTACAATTCAAAATAATAAAAAAAAAAAAAAAAAAAAAAGAAAAACAAGTGCAATTTTAACAATATCACGTCTCAGTTTATCATTTACACACGTCACATTTGCACTTACTTCTCTTAAAGACATTTCAGGTTGTTCATATTTGCTCAAGCTATTCACATTTTTGTGAAAATAGTTTGTAAATGTAAACAATTTCTTGTAATTTAACTTTTTTTACACACACACAAAAAAAAGAAAAATGTGGAGTTGCCTGTATTTATGGGTTATCATGGGAGTATTTTACTGATCTGACCCACTTGAGATGGAATTGCAATGAATGTGACCCCTGAACTAAAATGATTGTTAATATCTTCAGTGTAATTTTTCCATTTCATAAATTCACCCCATGGGCTGTATGTTTGACACCTGTGGACTAGACACTCACTACATCCTATTAGGGATGGGAACAGAATTACTACAGTTTGTCTTTTTCTTTTAATTTAGTTGAGGTAAATTTAATTTCAGGAGTGTATACATTGTTTCAGACTAGTTTTCTTTTCTATTTACTCTTAGTTTTTCCAGGTATTATGAGGAAAACCTTTTATTGACAAAAGGTAGGATGAAAAAATGCCTGTTACTAAATATGCCATCATTTATTTAACGGTACCATACAGAACAAAAGTGGAACTTCAGAGATAATAAAACATCCTTGCTTCCTTTTTTCCCCACAAACAAAAGATCATGAATCAATAAAGAATAAAGAAATAATCAGGTATTAGGAACTGATAGTAGCAATTTTCATCCATCCATCTGATCTTCTGTTTCCATTTGACACAGTACAGTCAAACAGCGCCCTCCTCTGGTTCCTGTGTGAATGAAACACTGACTCACTCTCTCCAGGCATGTAGTCATGGCTGTCATGGAGGTGATGTTTGGTGTTCCTGGGGACCAGAGCGACTGTGGCTCCATCAGGAACCTGGAGGACACAGGAAAACACCTTTATTTATTTAACCCTTTCATGCATAGTGGCCATTACAGTAGACAGTTATTCTACAGCTGTTCTTTTGTATATTCATGGATTTTATTGTTTTAGTTCCATATCAGCCAACATGCATCATCCCATACACTGCTATTCATACCATTACTGTAACTTTGCTGTTCTTGATAAATCTGATCTGCACTAACATGTTTGAGTGTAAATCAATTGCTTGTTATTATTAATAGACTGTAATTAACCATTTTTTTTAAACAAAAAGGTTTTTTTTTTTGCACATGATCGCCATAAAGTGAGTAATAACTAATATTAGAGTATGTTAAAATGTGACAAAACACCAGATTAGCAGCATTTAAAAAGAAATATTTCATACTTTTCATACAGTATATCAGTAAATACGTGTTTCTTTGCTTCAAAACTTAAACGCATGATGTCCAGCTGAGTGGATATTTTTGCAACTCCATGAAAAATAGGTTCACAAAACAAATTTTCAACTAAAACAATAACATTTTTTCATGCCAACACTTGGGAAAAATATCTTGATTAGGGTCAAAAAACGGTATTCAAAATCTCTCTGGAGGGATATTTTAGAGACAATTTAACCCACTTTTTTTTTTTTTTTTGCCAAAATGTTTTTATTTAATTTTTTTATCATTTTAACAAACAAACAACAAACAGTGCATACATTAGATCTATGCAACCTGCTGACTACAAACACAAACATCATTATGTTTACAAAAAGAAAAAAAAAAAAAAAAATTATACAAAATGTAGAAATCTGAGCATCCACCTTCAGAAACCACAGAGGTAACTTTTTCAAATGTTTGCATTGTCCTCCAGTAAATTTAGATTCTTAGCATACACAATGAAAGGATTCCAAACACGTTCAAATGACTCCTGTTTGCCCTTAAGAATATAGGACATTTTTTCTAGTGGAAGGGTAGAAAGCATCTGCCGTATCCACTGACTAACTGTTGGTTTATGAGTTCTTTTCCAAAATAACAAAATGCATTTTTTAGCAATAAGTAGACTGAAGTCTATAAAAATCCGTTCATTTGTTGTATATTTATGTTTTTCTGGATATATGCCAAACAGAAATAACTTTGGGTCTAACATGACTTGTTTAGAAATAATTTTTTTCAATTATTTCCCTGATTTCCCTCCAGAACAATGCAGTTTGTCGACAATACCACATACAGTGAACCAGTGTTCCTTTGCATTCTGAACATTTGGAACATACATCAGGTACACTCTAAAAAATGATTAATAGGCTCAACGTAAAAAAACTGAGGTAACAATTTCCATTCATCTTTTTAAGTTATTTCAACTTGGCAAATTCCTTAAATGCCACAAGACTTCTCTAGTTAAGTAAACTCTATAACTTTAGTACAAACAACATGATTTGCTTTTTACTCTACGAGCTTAATTAAGTCGAACCAACTTAATTTTAATTGTGTAAAAACTACTCCATTTAGTTATATTGACTTATTGTTTTACTTTTATTCTACTCAAAAATGTTCATACAAGTAGTTTCTTTAATTTTTTGAGTTGGTCTAACTTACTACTGTACATCAGAAGAAATTCCACATGGAAATTCCAGTTATATGACTGACCCGTTTAATTCTCTGCACAACTAACTTACTAAATGTGTCTGCATGTTAATATCTCAAATGTACACAGTACTATTGTTCTCATGTTCATGCAGATATTAATTTACATTTGTTAAGTAGTGAAGAGTTACATTAAGCAATATAATTGCAACTAACAATAAACAGGAAAGGCACTGTTTGGCCTATGGCTCTGACTCATGGTGCAGTTCTATAAAAATAAATAAAATAAACACAAAAAAGCCAGTAAACATTAGCATGCACACATTAACTCAAAATTAACACCAACATCACAACCCTGCTGAACCCCTGCACATAAAAGAACACGTTTTCAACAATATACCCAATACCCACAATGCAATGCAGCAAATACGCGACAATATATACAGTCTACTCTCGTTATACCGCCAACTTCCGTTCACGGCCAAATTGGCGGTATAGCGAAAATGGCGTTACAACGGGTTGCGTCCATAATGTGCATGTCTTTACTATATGATGTCTATGCTGCCTCCGTTAACCCGTTCTAATTACGTTTCTAAATAAATCTTGATTCTGTTATGGTGTACGGCAGGGATCGGCAACCTTTAACACTCAAAGAGCCATTTCGACCCGGTTTCCACGGAAAAGACAACACTGGGTGCCGCACCTCGGAGGTGCCACGGTGGCGCACCTCGGAGGTGCCGCACAGCGCCGCTGGCGGTATAACGGTCGGGAAATCAATGGTATAAGTGTTGTTTGTGCATGGAACTGGGCTGGCGGATGGCGATAAGCGGAAATGGCGGTGTAACGGCGGGCGGTTTAACGAGAGTAGACTGTACTACAATTTTAAATTAGAAAGGAGCAAAATGCGTATTATTCAGTCCTTGAATAATTAAAACTACTGTTGCAGAAACAAAGCTAAATTCTATCAAGCCTTAAAGTTTAGTAAAGTTCTGTGCAAAATCATGTTTCTCCCTTTTTTTTCTGTGCTTCCCTCCTTTTCTTGTGGTAGGCGTGGTCTGTCAGAAAAACATGTCCAGGCTCGTCAGCTTTGTACTCAGCTTTTAGAGGAAGCTTACAAGATTTTTAAGCTGTACTAACTTAATATATTTCTTTGTTAAGTTAAAGGCAGAAATGTCTGTTCAAAATCAATATGTTATTAAGTTAAGAGTGTTTTCCTTGTTTTTCATTTAGACCAACTTAATAAAATAACTTATCATCTGATTTAAATGTGTACATGTAACAAACTTAATTTTTTTAAGCAGAGAAAGCTCTTGATTTTAAGCTTAACTTACTAACCCCATGAATCATTTTTTAGAGTGATATATTCTTATCATATCGGTTGAGATGTTTTGGCGTAATATAGACTCGCATCAACCATTTAAAATTGGATTAGTCGAAGGCGTATATTAATGGAACCGGAGTGTACCAAAAGCACATGCAGACTGCCGATCTTCCTCTGTTAACTGCAGTGATAAATCATCCCTCCAAGCTGCAAGTCTGTCATATGAGTCCTCAGGTACAGGGTGGGGAAGCAAAATTTACAATGAACATTTAGTTGTTTTTTTCTCAGCAGGCACTACGTCAATTGTTTTGAAACCAAACATATATTGATGTCATAATCATACTTAACACTATTATCCATACCTTTTCAGAAACTTTTGCCCATATGAGTAATCAGGAAAACAAACGTCAAAGAGTGTGTGATTTGCTGAATGCACTCGTCACACCAAAGGAGATTTCAAAAATAGTTGGAGTGTCCATAAAGACTGTTTATAATGGAAAGAAGAGAATGACTATGAGCAAAACTATTACAAGAAAGTCTGGAAGTGGAGGAAGCAACAAAAAACGTACCAGAGCTTTTATTAAAGCTCTCAAATCCAAAATCCTAAAGGATCCAACCAAATCCATGAGAAAAATAGCAATTGAACTTGAGGTAGACAACAAGACCGTTAGAAATGCAGTAAAATATGATTTGAAGTTAAAATCGAACAAGAACACCAAAACACTTGTTGACAACAGCAACAAATCCAACTTTAGCAATTTTTGGGAATCATGTTTATGGCCGCCTTCTAGCCCAGATCTAAACCCTCTGGATTCTGCTATTTGGGGCGTTTTAGAACATGCTACCAATAGAACATCACACAGCAATGGCGACTTTCTTAAAGATACTATTAAAGAAGAATGGGAGAAGTTGTCACCCGAATATTTGAGGAACACTTGCGCAAGTTTCAGGAAGCGTGTGAAGGCAGTTATTGAGAAAGAAGGAGGACACATAGAATAAAAACATTTTCTATTATGTCAGTTTTCTTGTGGCAAATAAATTCTCATGACTTTCAATAAACTAACTGGTCATACACTGTCTTTCAATCCCTGCCTCAAAATATTGTACATTTTGCTTCCCCACCCTGTACATGAGACATTAGTAAATTATAAAACTGAGAAATTAAACCCCTCTTTTGACTGTTTATTACCATATATTTTTCCAATGATGATTGTGACCCACATTTTTTACTTCTAAATTCATTTTTGCTTTAGTCGGACCATAAGGAATTATCCAAAACAAGGAGCTACTTTATACTGAAATAAATGTTGGAATGGTAATCAAATGAAGTTCGCTCTCTGACCGTACATTACTGTGTTTTGACCCATTAAGGTTCTCATAATTCATGCACGAAAGGGTTAATGACGTCAAACTGAGATCCGCATCGCTTTTATGAGGATGACCGGGCCAAGAGCACATCCATAATACAAACACAAAACACACTGGCTAAAACCTGGGATGTTTTTTTTTTTTTTTCTTTAATTTTAGTGACTAACTGCTGCGTCCTGCACAGGCTGGGGTTTATCCATGTGAATGTTTGTCTGACTTGCACTGACCTTGTAGTGCTGTAAGGTATTAAGGCGTTTCCATGAGCCTTGTACGACCGATGTCAGGTCCTCATCGGAGAGGATCAGGTGACCTGCAACGCCTGCACGCCATTCTGGAAAGAAAAAACAGGATGTAACCTCATCCCAGCACAACACCACACATGCATGGAGCTACTCTGGAGCTTTACTGTCTATATAAACCTTTTCTCTGCAGCTTCTTCTATAGACATCACTCCAACAAAACTCAAGACCAGATTTTTTCATACTCCTTTGGTTATATCTTATTTTGTTAAGGATCCATCTATAGCTTTATGCTGGAGAAATTGTGGTAAAACAGGTGACCATACACACGTATTTTGGGACTGTCCGAACTTGTTTATATACTGGAAAAATATCAAAGAAGAAATTGAAAGAATTGTAAAAAGAGAAGTCCCTTCAAATGTTTTGTTCTATTTACTTGGAGTCATACCGGTCAATGATTTTAATGCAGAGCAGAGATATATTTTACATATTTTACTATTGATTGCTAAAAAAATAGTAACAGTAAACTGGAAGAGTGTCAAATCATCAACGGTAACAGAATGGAAACAAAAACTGAAACAAGTGTACACTATGGAAAGAATGACCGCATCATTACAAATGAAAATGGATCTTTTTAAGCGGAGATGGCACATGGTCGAAGACTATTTGTATAATTAAACTTTTTGGGTTGTTAACAAGAATTGCTCTTATAAGCCCTGACATGAGGTGTTTTGTATTTATATAGATGTGTGCATATGTATACAAATATAGGAATATTTCGATACTTGGCAATGTATCTAGATGTAGTGTAGTGTCTGCAACAATTATAATACTATGTGGTGTACTTTATTTTATATATATATATATATATATATATATATATATATATATATATATATATATATATATATATAATTTTTTTTTTTTTTATTTGTTTGTTTGTTTATTTTTATGTGTCTTGTCCCAAATGTTTTGTTCTGTTTTATGTTGTGCAAAAATCTAAATAAAAAGTTAAAAAAAAAAAAAAAAAAAACATCACTCCAACAGCTTTCTAATCTTGGGGATTTCAGACACAAATAGAAACCAGTACATGGTTATTAACTAAATAATAATGACAATAATAAAAAAAAAATTATTTATAAGTGCCTTTCAAGACCCCCAAGGACACTGTAGAACAGGGGTGTCAAACTCATTTTAATTCAGGGGCCACATTCAGCTAAATTTGATCTGCAGTGGGTCGAACCAGTCAAATAATAACATAGTAATATATAAATAATGACAAATCCAAACTTTTTTCTATGTTTTAGAGCAAAAAAAGTATATATAGATTATGAAAAGGTTTACATCTACAAACTATCCTTTCAAAAGATGTGAATAACATGTGAAAAAGTGAAAAAAATAAGTGTGATTTTAACAATATTCTGCCTCAGTTTATCATTTACACATGCAGGTTATAACTTTCAGATCGCAGTGGATCTACAAATACACAAAAAATTTAGTAACAAGCAGAATATTGTTAAAATTGTACTTCTCTTAAGACATTTCAGGTTGTTCATATTTATTAATAATAATAATAATAATAATACATTTTATTTGTGTAGCGCTTTTCATAGAACTCAAAGACACTTTAAATACAGCAGATAAAAACAGAAACCAAACACATTAAAAACAGATAAAAAGCAGGTGCAAAAGGCAGGTACAATTAAACATTAAAAGCAATCTTAAATAAATGAGTATTTGTTCAGGTTATTCACATTTTTTTGCAAAATTATACTTTGTTTTAATGTAAATACATGAAAATATTTACATTTACAAACAGAAAAATTTGGAGTTGTCATTATTTATATGTTATTATGATCGTATTTTCGTATTGTATTTTCCTGCCCACTTCAGATTGAATTGGTCTGAATGTGGAACCTGAACAAATAGGATTGTTAATATCTTCGGTGTAATTTTTGCATTTCACAAATTCATCCCAAGGGCTGGACTGGACCCTTTGGGGGGCCGGATTTGGCCCCCGGGCCGCATGTTTGACACCTGTGCTGTAGAACAAGATAAAACAGACAATGCATAAAGTACAAAGAAGTAAACAAATAGATAAAAGAATAATTACGATATATAGAAATGAAGATGTAAAATGGAGACTAAGAGTTATGGTGGGCCCATTCATGCTCAGAAGAAGAAGAAGAAGAAGAAGGAGAAGAACAAGAGGAAGAAGAAGAAGAAGAAGAAGAAGAAGAAGAAGAAGAAGAAGAAGAAGAAGAAGAAGAAGAAGAAGGTCTATAATTACAAACATGACGATGACAGAGGAGGTTTTATTAATGTGGATAATAATGTTCAGTGTTTTCCGCTGGTAAGGTTTTGCCGTGGCGCTGCGCCAATGTTGATATTGTAAAGCACAGGTGTCAAACATGTGGCCCGGGGGCAAAAACCGGCCCCCCAAAGGGTCCAGTCTGGCCCTTGGGATGAATTTGTGAAATGCAAAAATTACACTGAAGATATGAACAATCAACGGTGTTAAAATCATTTTAGGTCAGTTCAATCTAAAGTGGGTCAGATCAGTAAAATACTATCATAATAACCTATAAATAATGAAAACAGCAAATATTCCTCTTTGTTTTAGTGCAAAAAAAACAGTAAAATTACACAAAAATGGTTACATTTACAGACTGGCCTTTTACAAAAAATGTCTGAAATGTGGAATTTTAATAATATTCTGCCTGCTACTAAATGTTTTGCATATTTGTAGATCCATTGTGATCTGCAAGTTGTGATGCACATGTATGAATGATAAATTAAGATGTAATATTGTTAACGTTGCACTTATTTTTTGTAAGAATTTTCAGGTTGTTCATATTTGTTCATGTTATGCTCAAGTACACTTCATAGATGTAAACGTTTTCATTACAGAATTTGACATTTTTCACTCAAAAACATAGAAAAAACTTTGAAGCTGACATTATTTATAAGTTCTTATCCTATTATTTATATTATTTCACTGGTCCGGCCCAGGTTATATCATATTAGGCTGTATGTGGCCCCTAAACTAAAATGAGTTTGACACCCCTGTTGTAAAGGGTAAATATTTCAGTAGTTTTTCACTAACTCACACAGTTGTTCTTTATAAAGTTCACTTATTTCTAGAAATTATTCTCTTCAAATCTCAACTCTGCTTCCACGGTTTCCGGCGGCACTGCTCCGTATTCTCTGCTGGAGTTCGCAACCCCCCACTCCCAGACAACAGACAGAAATACAGACGTAATGAACTCAGAGGACAGACAGAATGCTCCATTTTAATACATATGTGTCTTTAACGTACACCAGGGGGTCAAACTCATTTTAGTTCAGGGGTCACATATAGACCAATATGACTTCAAAAAGGCCATACCAGTAAAATAATAACAGTGAAAAAAATAAAATTACATTATGAAAATGTTTACATCTACACACTGTTCTTTAAAAAATGTGAATAACATGAACAACCTGATACTTCTTAAGAAAAATAAGCACAATTTTAATAATATTGTGCCTTAGTTTATCATTTACACATGTGCATTACAACTTACACATCACAGTCGATTTACAAATCCACAAAACATTTAGTGACAGGCAAAATATTGTTAAAAGTGTGGGAGACTTTCGTGACCATTTTTTCATCAAATCTGTAATCCTCGGTCATAGCCTAAGTATCACGAATCTGTAAGTCTTTCTGTGATTACTCACCTGAATCTGTTGCATTACGGTGAACAATTCTGAAGTGCCATCCACCAGAAACAAACCATGTGTTTACATTCTGAACTGGGAGGTCACTTGGGCATCTTCGGAATTTTGTCGCGACCTGCATTGTGGGAAAGGGAGGTTCATGCAGCCACCTGCAGCAGCAGCGGCAGTACAACCATATGGTATCACTGGGTTACAAAAAAATGTTTTTTGCAAGTTGTCTAGGTTTTTTCAACTGAATAAGGACCATTTTGCACCGCTAAATCCAAAAATGACATCTGTTTTTCTCAATCAGGTCAGGTTTTTTTGCTAATTTGATTTTGAAAAATTTTATGCATGACTTGCATACCATGTGTGGCGCCCAAACTTTATCTTGGTCACCAAGTTTAATACCAAAATAAGATTGGTAAGCACACTTTATGAAACTTGTGACTTGATTCCTGTTAGGTACAATGGTGTATTCACCGCAGATGTAGCAGAATACGTCAGGCTTATTTTTGCAAGATCTTCTAGTCGAAGCCATTTCACTCACCTATAATATTAAAAAAACATTAATCATAAATTGGCAAAAGTAAAATCTTCAGAACTCGTTTATTGCAAGAAATATGAAATAATTTTGTATCATATGATGTGAAAATGCCCATAAATGTAAGCAAAAATGTTAAAAAGCCAATATGTAGCATAGTTCAGAAAGTTGACCTGATTGAGCAAAATGAATGTGATTTTTGGATTCAGCACACCAAAATTATCCTAAATCAGCTCAAAAAACTTAAACAATAAATTTGTTGTTGACCAGTGTATTATATGGATGAAACAAACACGAAGTGGAAACGTCTGAAATGCGGAAACGGCTGGAGGAATATGCATAGAGGGAAAGGAGCTCCTGCCGTTTCCGTGTCATATCTATAGCAGCTGCTGCTGTCAGGTGGCTGCGCGAGCCTCAGTTTCCCACAATGCACATCGTGACAATTCCGAAGATGCCCAAGTGACCTCCCAGTTCAGAATGTAAACATATGGTTTGTTTACGGTGGATGGCACTTCGAAATTGTTCAGCGTAATGCAAAAGATTCAGGTGAGTAATCACAGAAAGACTTACAGATTCGTGATACTTAGGCCATGACTGAGGTTTGACAGATTTGATGAAAAACTGGTTACGAAAGTCTCCCGCACCTTTAACTATAGTTTGCAAATGTAAACATTTTCATTGTGTAATTTTACTTTTTTGCTCTAAAACAAAGAAAAATGTGTCATTATTAGTACTATTGCGTCATATTAATACTGATATCTTGGAACTGAAGTTAGTAAATACGTCATTGCTGTTTATAAATTAATTTCCCATCGTGCAGTGAGGTACTGCACTTCCGGTCAACCGAGCAACATGATTGTAAGGCTATTGTATTCCAAAATATGTCCCAAAATATTCCTATCAACTTACTGAGATATTTAATGTGGAGATGGGACTATTGCTCAACTGTGGGTACCAAATTGGCGAGTTAAAAACATCTAAATTTCTCAGAACTGTGCAGACACACACACACACACACACACACACCATCCAGTATTGTGATACAAATTTTACTGGTCTGATCCACTTGAGATTATATTGATCTGCTTTCGGAACCTGATCTAAAATACATTTTTACACACTTTATTAATATCTTCAGTATAATTTTTGCATTTTACTGTTTTTTCAGTTAAACAGAGAAAAAACTGAGGTGGTCGTTTTTGGACCCAAGGAGGAGCGTCTTAAAATCAGCATGCAGCTCCAGTCACTTCAGTTAAAAACCTCAGACCAGGCCAGGAATTTGGGTGTTGTCATGGATTCAGACCTGAATTTTAAAAACCACATACAAACAATTACAAAGTCAGCTTACTATCACCTCAAGAACATTTCTAGGATTAAAGGACTGATGTCGCAGCAAGACCTTGAAAAACTTGTCCATGCATTTATCTTTAGTCGAGTTGACTACTGTAACAGTATCTTCTGTGGTCTGCCTAAAAAGTCTATTCGACGACTGCAGCTGATCCGGAATGCTGCTGCTCCAGTCCTCACTAAGACCAAGAGAGTGGACCACATCAGTCCAGTTCTGAGGTCTCTACACTGGCTCCCTGTCTCTCAGAGAATAGACTTTAAAATTCTCTTACTAGCATATAAAGCACTGAATGGTTCAGGCCCAAAATCCATCAGAGACCTTCTAGTCCAGTATGAACCATCCAGACCACTCAGGTCATCTGGTGCAGGTCTGCTCTGTGTTCCCAAAGTCAGAACTAAACATGGAGAATCAGCGTTCAGTTTCTATGCTCCGTATATCTGGAACAAACTACCAGAAAATATCAGGTCTGCTGAGAGTCTGAGTTCTTTTAAGTCCAGGTTAAAGACTCACCTGTTCACTGATGCCTTTGACTAAAAGGCTTTTGACTTTTTAAATTTTATATTCTCTTTGAAACTCTGCACTGCAACTCTTACCTTAATATGTGTGTGTTTTTATTTTTATTTTATTTTATTTGGTTTTTGTGATTTTATGTGTTGTTTTCTTACTTGCTGTTTTTAATCACCTTTTACATGTTTCTTTTATAATGTTTTAAATGCGTCTCTTTTTGTTTCTTTTATTTCAATGTCCTGTGTGAAGCACCTTGAATTGCCTTGTTGCTGAAATGTGCTATACAAATAAACTTGCCTTGCCTTTACAAATTCATCCCAGGGGCTGGATTGGAACCGTTAGCAGGCCGGTTTTAGCCCACAGGCCGCATGTTTGACACCCCTGACGTAGATCATGGATGGGTCTTAAAACGTCCTTACCCAGGTGTAATGAGTCAATGTGTGGCCTCTGTGAGAAGGACGTTCCCTTCCAGGTTTGTTCCAGAAGTTTCTCCTTCACTTGAGTGATGGTGTCACAGTCCAGGACCTTGGCCGGTACCGTCTGCGTGGTGGCGCCCCCGCTGGCGGCTGAGGCTGGCATCACAACATTTAAGGTCTGGACGGATGGAAACACAGGAGCAGGTATTAGTAGAAATGCTGGAATACGTACATTTTCTGCACATCTGCTTCAGCAGACGCCCCTAATGTACATTTACAACGGCAGATTCATTTACCATCATTGACCTATAGCTCTACTTTATCCTGTTGTTTCTCATTTTAAATTATTTGGAATGAAATGGAATTCAATGCCTTAACTGAGGACAGCCTTAGTAAAGCCAACTCTTGGGTTTAGTCCCAAAAGTGGTCACATTAATGAGGTTAAATTGGATTCATTTTATTAGTGTATGATAGTAAAAAAATACAGTTTTATGTGATTTGAGTTACTTATAATGTTAATTTTGGTTTGCTCTGACCCTGGACCCCGCCATTCTCCTGCACCCCCCTCCCCCTTCCATTTTTTCTGGATCTGTCACTGCATTTAATATTATGTTTTGTAATATTTAAGGTTCCTAACTGATGACCATTTGTCTTTTAAGGAGCATATTCTGTATTTTGTCTAAAAGCTGAGGCTGCTATTGGGGTTTTATCATAGAAACAAGATAAAATTGGTGGACTGAACGTTTTTAACCTGTATTGGACTAAGGAGACCTACTTTATATGAATACACCTGCCTATTATCTGAGATTCATTACAAACTGCGCTTCTCTCAAGCTACGTTTAGACCACAGGTGTCAAACAAGCGGCCCGGGGGCCAAATCCGGCCCGCCAAAGTTTCCAATGCGGCCCACGGGATGAATTTGTGAAAAACTGCAAAAATGACACTGAAGATATTAACGACCAATGGTGTGAAAATCCTTTTAATTCAGGTTCCACATACAGACACATACAGTCCAATTAGATTTTAAGTGGGTCAGACCAGTAAAATCTGATCATAATAACCTATAAATAATGACAACCCCGAATTTTCTCTTTGTTATTTGGTGTAAAAAAGTAAAATTACATGAAAATGTTTACATTACTAAACTAGAAGCACTCGGAGAGCACAGACCTCCGCCAAGGCTGATCAGTGGCCCCCCCTGTGGGCCCCCCCACGCCAAGGAGGTTATGTTTTTGCCAGGGTTTGTTTGTTTGTTTGTCTGTCTGTTTGTCTGTCCGTTAGTGTGCAACATAACTCAAAAAGTTATGGACAGATTTTGATGAAATTTTCAGGGTTTGTTGGAAATGGGCCCCCCCGTGGGCCCCCCCACCCCCGATCACCACCAAAATTTAATCATTTCTTCCTTATCTCATTTCCAACAAACCCTGAAAATTTCATCAAAATCTGTCCATAACTTTTTGAGTTATGTTGCACACTAACGGACAGACAAATAGACAAACAAACAAACAAACAAACAAACCCTGGCAAAAACATAACCTCCTTGGCGGAGGTAATTATACGTTTACAAAAAAAACATGAAAAACCTGAACAAATATGAACAAATGGAAATGTCTTAAGAAAAGTAAATGCAATTTTACCAATATTCTGCCTGTTACTAAATGTTTTGTGCGATTGCAATGTACACGTGTAAACGTTAAACTGATAAACCGAGGCAGAATATTGTTAAAATCGTACTTGTTTTTCTTAAGATTCTTAAGATTTTTAAGGAAACTTTGTAGATGTAAACCTGATCATAATAGAATTTTACTTTTTTCACTGTTATTATTTTACTGGTCCAGCCCACTGGAGATCAAATTGGGCTGAATGTGGCCCCTGAACTAAAATGAGTTTGACACCCCTGGTTTAGACGGTAGCGATCTGAACTGAGAACGCAAAAGTGGCATTCTCACTTTTAATTCCGCATTTAGACATGTGTTTTGGGGGGAAAATCGGCATGAACACAGACACGTAAAAGTGTGTAATATTTCCTATTTATCGATGTAGTAGCACGCCAGGTGGCATCACCACCACCTAGACCAAGTGCCTGGGTAGAACCTTTCTACTTCTCTTCCTGTTGTCTCCTAGCGCGAAATACAATCACAAAACAAGAAACAGAAAAATCGTGACAATTGTTGAAATGACTCTTGGATGTAAATATGGTATATTTTAATTTACAAAGCAAGTTTGGGGGGACTTCCTTCTTATTTACTGTATGTTCACTGGAACCTGGGGTCAAGGCAGTTACAATCTCCACTCAATGAACACTTTGAAACTGTTTGTTCCAAAGATAAGGCCTGAATTAGGAAGGACATCTTTTAGGTTTTCAGCTCCTGATGCTTTCAGTCTGAGCTCCATCTACAAACACTGATTCCTTTGAGTGATTTTAACCCTTTCATGCATAGTGGTCACTCCAGTGGACAGCTATTCTGCAGCTGTTCTCTTGTATATTCATGGATTTTGTTGTTGTTTTTATTGATTGATTTATTAATTTTTTTTTTTACACATATCTTTATTAAACTTTTAAGACACTACATATCTTTTCTGACATGAATTGGTAACATTATGTAGATCTCTCCTGATCATAAACCCCCAGAATTACAAGCCCTCCCCAGAGTTTTCACACAATTTATCAGTAATGTTATCAGTATGTTTCTGTGTGTCAAAAATTAAACGTGTGGTGTCCAGCTGAGTGGACATTTTTGCAACTTCATGAAAAATAGGTTAATAAGAATTTTTTTTTTTTTCATTATTTTTTTTTTTATGTATTTTTTTTTTTTTTTTTTAATTATTTTTAATTAATTTATTTATTTGTATTTATTTTTCAGAAGAAAATTTTCAATCGCATTGTTTCTTTCATGCCTAAAGAGGAATAAAAACACTCAGGAAAAAAATTTGATTAAGGTTCTCATAATTCGTGCATGAAAGGGTTAAAGACAGTGTTAAAACTCTGGAATCAAAGCTGTTGGTCTGTAAATGTTTCAACTGATTGTACGCGTTTTTTCTGTGTTTGCAAATGCTTTTATTATTGTAAACTGTAATGACATGACTGTATCGCTGCCGTCCTGACCAGGTCTCCCTTCAAAAAGAGAACCCCCATCTAAATGGGACCAACCTGGTTAAATAAAGGTTAAATAAATACTGTACTTTCTGGTCTATAATCCGCTACTTTTTTCCACACACTGTGAACCCGCAGTTCTAAAATGATGATAATTTATGTTTTCTGGGCTAACAATCGATCCAGATGACGAAGGAGGAAATAGAGCTGCTGCACGTAAGCTTGAGACGTTGAAGACGGGGTGTGTGTGGCTTATAGTCCCGGAAAGTACAGTACATAAAATAAAAATAGGTTCTAACCAGAAGTTGAATATATTGAGAACTGACTGACCTTTGACCTTTTGCATCTAAAATGGCGTCGCTCAATTATATCCTATTACCTAATTTGCAATAATTAACACTGGAATTCATGAGTTATGGCCATATTATTATAATATTTCTGTTTTGTCACTGAGCCCTTGACTTTAAACCAAAATCTGCTCACTTCCTCCTTGTGTCCAAGTCAGCGATTGTGCCAACATTTGGAGAATTTCACTCGAGCTGTTCCAAATATATTGCATTTATGAAAATCAGACTGAGGTCTTACCCGAAAACAAACAAAAAGGAAAGACAGGAGTGAAGAAAACATCCGAAAACTGTACATAGAGTTGATTTAAAGCCTATAAATGAGTTTGACTGCGGTGTAAAGATGTTTGTGTTCTCACCAGTGTGCGATATTCCACGTCCTCTCGTAGCAGCCGGTTGTCGTTCAGTGTGTACTTGGCTTTTCCTGTCACGGCGTCCACGGGTCCCTTGTCCACCTGGTGCTTTATGGCCCTGAACAGCATGTAGAACGACTCCCCTGCTGATTCCTGGCCGAGGACAAAGACAGGAGGTCAATGATGTCCCAACAGAAGTGGATTGGATTTAAGTGTCATTGGCTCCGTGTTGTGAGCGCTGGTCTGTGGATGACTGAGTGGATTACACTGGTATTGGCTTCAGTGGGGGTGGTGCAGTCAAGGTAATGTTCCCACCAGGGGAGGAACTAATTAGATGTAACACTGTTTAGAAATAAATGTGATTGTACTCCAGTACACTGTAAAAGTCATAATCTCACCAAGTGTATTTTTTTCATTTCTAGTCAAAATATCTCATCACACTTAAAATAAGACATAATCACCTAAAGATTAAGTTTTCAGTGAGATATAAGAACTTATTTTCACACAATAAATCTTGAAAATCTTATTTCAAGAAATCTTACCAAGATAATTTTCACTTGCTCCATTGGCAGATTTTTTTTGCTTGATTCAAATTTTTTTTTTTTTTGCTTAATTCAAGATTTTTTTTGCCTAATTCAAGATTTTTTTGCCTAATTCAAGCAAAAATTGGCAAATTTGTTTGCTTAATTCAAGATTTTTTTGCCTAATTCAAGCAAAAAAAATCTCCCAATGGAACAAGTGAAAATTATCTTAGTATCTTGGTAAATATTCAGATTAACAGTTTCCAACTAGCATCTGCTTGACAGCAACAGCACCAACAATAAATTTTTTATATAGAAGTGTGAATAAATTTACACAGTAAAGAATTTATTAGAGTACTATTAGAATTTGGCTCTATTCATTTGTATTAGGTCTGTTTGAAGGTGAAACTGTACGCCTTTTCATGCTGTCCGTGTTTGTCAGTTTGTATCTGGACTAGTTTTTGGACACATGGAATTCCTACGGTCACATAAACCATGTACACTAATGTTCCTGCAGAATTACTCAGAAATAAGTCAGATGAGGGTGATTTGAGAAACACTGATTAGTTAAAATTTGCTTAGAGGTCTTATTTCTGTCTTTGTGCATAAGAAATCAATAGAAGTGAATCCCCAAAGGAACTTTGTGTTGGTAAATGCAACTTACGCAAATTTACAGGATTTCAGTTCTGTTGCAACATGTTGATGGTCATATGAACTATGTTTTCAGCTCAAAAATGTCCAATTTCATCACAATTAATGCTATATTTTCATGTCACAAATGGCCAAGTTATATTTGAACTGAATTTACCTGAAAAACAAATATTCTATTCTTTTAGATTCCCCAGTTTTTCTTACAAGATTCTGTCCTACATATCATATGTTTTATTTTTTCAGGTTCAATATGGAGTATGGTGCTGATCCATCCTGCTTATGTTACGCCAATACATACATTAAGAATGTCACACGTCACTTTTTAAATCAACAGTTTTCTAATAATAAGCATTTTTATACAGAAATAACAATACTATATTGTTATTTACTCTTTAGTATGATGATAAACTATACAATATATAATTCAGATCCTAGTTTTTGCACAGGGATCATTTGTGGAAACGGTGACATGGCTGCTGAGCATCAGTATGATGGGATCTGTAACAACCATGTCACATCCGTCCACTGCCACATTTTGTGTTTTTGTGTCAGCTGTTATTGTTTTAGATCTACAATACTAACATTTAGGAATAAGAGGAGAATTAGCAATAGTAAGTCTATAAGTTTATTACTAATAAAGTACTGGTACTGACCAGAGCATCATGGGTAATGTCACGTCCGTCCACTGTCACGTCCATCTACCAGTTATGTATGCTCTTTCTAATGCTATTTTAAGAATTCTATTCTAATTTATTTTCTTATATTCTGTGTTATTTTATATTCTATGCTATATTCTGTTCTATACTGAATTTATGAATTTCAATGCCCCCCCCCGTCAGGTGTTAGGGTTATTATACCATATTAACCCTAACCCTATTATACCATATTCAAAATCCAATATTTCTGAAAATATAGCTTCCACTGTCAAATAATATCAGTAGTCTGTGCACAAATGTATTAGCATTATTTCAACACAGTTCTATGCATTTCTTACAACTTTTTTTTTTTTGACAAAAATGGCCACTCATTTGACTCTCTAAGTAAATTTTAGCTGTGATATAAATTTGACTTTTGTATGACATCCTCTGGGTGAACCACTTGGGGGCGCAGTGGTCCGCGGACCACACTTTGAGTATCACTGACTTAGATAATTATGCTGTGAGGCTAACAATGTGACGGCTGATGTTTTATCCCCTCCGCCACTGCAGCATTTATTAAAACTCTGATGTAATTTGATCAACGGTGCATTAATAAAGTGATGAGTGTGTTCATGTTACTGTGTATTTCTGGGGTTCGTGAACATGTGAGGGACAGGACTCAACACACTTTGATGTTTGATGACAATAAGGATTCAACGCCCCTGAACTTCTCCTGTCTCATGTCCACATCTGTCCATTCAGCTCCTCCTCACCCTCCTCTAAGGCTCTGAATCCATCTGGACCACTTTTCACAATGATCTATTGAAGGAAAAGGTGTAAGAAATAGACATAATAAACCTTCATCATACCCTCAGAAAGGTGTAAAGACAAATGGACATCCAGTTTGTCAACAGCTTCTCAACCACCGACTCAGTCCTGAAAAAAAAAAAAGACGACATGTAATGATTCATGACAGTCGATGCTTGGATTCACTATGAAATATGACAAATGTGACGTAGCCTCACCTCCTGAGCATCAGTTTGGGGTTCTTGGCCACATACTGTTCCACCAGGTCATTAAGAAGAGTCTTGAGGATGTCGGTGAAGTACTCCAGTTTACCGTGCAGAGCTACAGTCAGCAGAGAGGCCACGTAGGCCCGATCCCTGGGCGAAAACGTCCGCTGGACCTCCAGAGTGTGGATGAACTACAGGAACAAACATAGAATATATACACAACGTAAGACTTAGAGCATGACTGCCTAAGTAATTTTTTTTTTTCATGTAATAGCCGATGATGAAAAAAAAAGGACCAGTGGCACTGCAACTCACCGACATGTTCTATCACAAATCAATACCGACTTGAATGAGAAGTGGGTGGTACTTACACTGGAGGATAATTCAACTAATTAAAGTCCATATATGAATTCCTATTATTATTATTATTATTATTATTATTATTATTATTATTATTATTGTTATGTATATAAGTATATACACTGTTATACCTGCTAAAAACATAATAATAATAATAATAATAATAATAATAATAATAATACATTTTATTTGTAATGCACTTTACATTTTTATCTAAAAATCTCAAAGTGGTACAGGCAATAAATACAGAGAATAAAAACAGAAAATAAGTAAGACAGATAAAAACAGTTTAAAAATAAAAACAACAGTTTAAAAACAAAGACAATTAAAACGGGTGAAGCATGCACAGATGTTGGGAGACCATGGAAATGCATGAAACCATAAAAACCTGCTCCTGTCACAGAAAACACAAGACTGACCTTAGTGAGGAACAGTTTACTATTGAGCAGGTTCGATAACTGGATCAGGCCTTGCTCCACCGTCTGCCTCCGACTCTCAGGGACGTCCAGATCTCGCCTCAGTGGAGACTCCTGGTGGCCTGGGAAGAAAATGCGTTCGGCGTACGCCCGGTAATCCAGGAAGGGGATCCCTGAACCCACCAGATCACTGGACATGTCCATCATTTCTGTCATCAGATCTGAAGGAGCAGAGAAAAGAACAAACACATATTTACTGTAATGTCAATACAAAAGTTGTCAATTATTTTGGTGCTTTGAAGCAGCATTATAGTTGTTAATAAAAACTATGACTGAACTAACAGGAGTGGAAAATAATAAGAAAATATGACAAGTTGAATCAAGATATATAAAAGAACTTTAGGAAAAAACAGCCTTGTTTTTGTAAATGGTTTGTGTTGGACTGTAATAAAATGGCTTTGCAAAATATGAAACCTTTAATAACAAAATAACAGTGTTTTTCAATCATTTCCTGAACCACTTAATCCTCTGGAGGGTCATTCAGGTCTACATTCTGGACATGTCACCAGGTCACTGCACGACTTAACGTTGTTTTTGTGTTTTTTTTTTTGTTTTTTTTAAATTAATATTTGATGTTGTGGACTTTTTAACTCTACCTCCGGTGGCACTGGGTCAACTAATATTTATTGATTTTTTTTTTTTTTGTACTGTATTAGTTGTAGATTTGCATTTTTTTGACATGGATTAAACATTTTGAATGATGTGGTTTCAGAGGTCGGCAGCATGAGCAATTGATAAGTCTATTTCCTACTTCATTATAGGTGAGGTTATGGTACTGTCTGGTTTAGAAATGATTTTGTACATTTTGGATAAGAGTTTTATTTTTGTTGAGGAAATGCTGATTAGTTCTGAGCCAAGTGGTGGAAGGTGGAGGTCAAAATATAAATTAGAAAAGCACTCGGAGAGCGCAGACCTCCGCCAAGGCACATCACCCGCCCCCCCGATCACCACCAAAATTTTATCATTTGTTCCTTGTGCCAGTATCAACATTTTCTGAAATTTTCATCCAAATCCATCAATAACTTTTTGAGTTATCTTGCACACACACAGGCAGACGGACAGACAAACCAACGCCGGCAAAAACATAACCTCCTTGGCGGAGGGAACAAGTAGAACCAACCATAACAAACCCCGCCCCTTGCACGTATTATATCTTATTTTGACATCGATCCAGCTGGTGTCATCATGTCTATGTGTGTGGTGATGTCAGCATATTAATTGCCTCTATATATGTGCGAAGTCTGAAATAAATTGAAACAAAATTGATGTTTTTATAGACATCTGAAATGTCACCCATTATAAATAAATGGGAGAAGAAAAAAAGATTTTAAAAATTTTACTCTGACCTATTTTTCCCAAGATGTAACCACATCTATTCTGGGTCACTGGCAATCTATAAACTTAATTTGGTGTGAGTTCAACCAATAGTTTTGCTGCTACAGACATTTGAAATTTCGCCCATTATAAGTAAATGGAAAAAAAAAGAAATTTAAAAAATTCATTCAAAATTTGAAGTTTGACCTACTTTTCACAAAATGTGATCAGATCTATCCTGGGTCACTGGCAATCTATAAACCTAATTTGGTATGAATTCAACCTGTTAGTGGCCAGTTGATTTGATTTGATATTATTTCGGATTTTTCTTCCTTTTTTTTTTTGTTTTTATTTATTTTTGGTTTCTGTTGGATTTTCTTCCCATTTTATATTTTGTTTTGTTGTTGCCACACCCCCTTTTGGGATATAATGAGGCTGATTGCCACACACTTGTTTTGCCACATGCATTTGGGTTGCCACACAGAGCAAAGCAGGACTGTGCTGAACAGAGAAGTGAGGTCAGCAGAAAGAACATTTGAGTTTGATCTGTTTGACACATTATTTTGAACAAATATCAAGCTTGACAGTCATGTGGAATGGGTTGTTTTTTTTGTTGTTAAAGCGCAGTTTGGTTCGCATACCTGTTATACACTGGATGACTGAGGAGTTTGCACCCTTGGTAGGCGGAGCAAGGTATGTGTTAATTACTGTAGTTGTAGTGGCATGTTTTGTTCTTTTGTTTGAAATGTGTGTATTAAATTACAATTTTAATTATAAGTAGTATGTCTTGTTTGTAATGTCTGCGCTTTTAAAGTCAGTTAAACAGTTCAGTTAAACAGAGAAAAAACTGAAGTAGTCGTTTTTGGACCCAAGGAGGAGCGTCTTAAAATCAGCATGCAGCTCCAGTCACTTCAGTTAAAAACCTCAGACCAGGCCAGGAATTTGGGTGTTGTCATGGATTCAGACCTGAATTTTAAAAACCACATACAAACAATTACAAAGTCAGCTTACTATCACCTCAAGAACATTTCTAGGATTAAAGGACTGATGTCGCAGCAGGACCTTGAAAAACTTGTCCATGCATTTATCTTTAGTCGAGTTGACTACTGTAACAGTATCTTCTGTGGTCTGCCTAAAAAGTCTATCCGACAACTGCAGCTGATCCAGAATGCTGCTGCTCCAGTCCTCACTAAGACCAAGAGAGTGGACCACATCAGTCCAGTTCTGAGGTCTCTACACTGGCTCCCTGTCTCTCAGAGAATAGACTTTAAAATTCTCTTACTAGCATATAAAGCACTGAAGGGTTCAGGCCCAAAATCCATCAGAGACCTTCTAGTCCAGTATGAACCATCCAGACCACTCAGGTCATCTGGTGCAGGTCTGCTCTGTGTTCCCAAAGTCAGAACTAAACATGGAGAATCAGCGTTCAGTTTCTATGCTCCGTATATCTGGAACAAACTACCAGAAAATATCAGGTCTGCTGAGAGTCTGAGTTCTTTTAAGTCCAGGTTAAAGACTCACCTGTTCACTGATGCCTTTGACTAAAAGGCTTTTACTTTTTAAATTTTATATTCTTTTTCAAAACTCTGCACTGCAACTCTTACTTTAATATGTGTATTTTTATTTTTATTTTATTTTATTCTATTTTTTTTTTTTTTTTCTTTGATTTTATGTGTTGTTTTGCTGTTTTTAATCACCTTTTACATGTTTCTTTTATAATGTTTTAAATGTGTTTCTTTTTGTTTCTTTTATTTCAATGTCCTGTGTGAAGCACCTTGAATTGCCTTGTTGCTGAAATGTGCTATACAAATAAACTTGCCTTGCCTAAAGAAAATGTAACCTTAGTAAACTTTGTAAAACCACTGATGTACAAATGTTTGTGTTTTAGTTTCACGGTGCATGATGATGAAATAAAGATTTGCACCAGTCGAACTCTACGCCGTTTCATTGATGCCAAGGGCTGCTACACAACCAATAATTTTGCTGCTAGAGCGTTAACAAACAAACTGAACCAAAAACTAGAAAAGCACTCTGAGAGCGCAGACCTCTGCTAAGGTAGATCAACCACACCCCCATTACTGCCAAAATTTAATCATTTGTTCTTTGTGCCAGTGTCAAGATTTCCTGAAAATGTCATCAAAATCCATCCCTAACTTTTTTTTTTTAAATTCAAGTTTTTATTTGGTTTACAATGCAAGATTTACATATTTAATACACTGACAGTTTTGTTTTTTTATAAAACAAGACAAAAAACAAATGAACAAAAAAAACAAACAAAAAAAAACAAAGAGAACAATTGAGTAGCAATTGAACAATGTGCATCAAGAATGTTTTTTTTTTTTTTTTTTTAAGTATTTATAAAGTCTATCCACGGTCTCCAGCATTCCTTGAATATGTCATGGTCCAGTCTTAGTGTAAAGGTGAGTTCTTCCATTTGAGCGATTTCTTTAACAAGGTCCTTCCATTCATCCAGCGAGGGTGTCTTGTCTGTCAACCATTTCCTAGTGATCACTTTTTTGCTGGCAATCAACAAGATATTCCACAGATATGTTTTACAAAATCCTTTTATACCACCTGGTCGTTTACCTAAGAACATATTCTCAAAATTTAAAGGCGTTTTTATTTTCATGACTTTGTCAATACTATTCCTGATTTTTTCCCAAAAGGGAGATAATTTGGGACAGCTCCAAAAAATATGATGGTGATGAGCTTTTTTCACCCCACACTGTCTCCAGCATGATACATTTAAACCTTTTTGTGCAGGTGTTCTAAAAAAGCGAATCACACTTTTCCATGCAAATTCTCTCCAACTAAGTGAAGATGTACTTTTCCATATATTTTTACCTCCGCCAAGGAGGTTATGTTTTTGCCAGGGTTTGTTTGTTTGTTTGTTTGTCTGTCCGTTGGTGTGCAACATAACTCAAAAAGTTATGGACAGATTTGGATGAAATTTTCAGGGTTTGTTGGAAATGGGATAAGGAGGAAATGATTAAATTTTGGTGGTGATCGGGGGTGGGGGGGCCCACAGGGGGGGCCACTGATCAGCCTTGGCGGAGGTCTGCGCTCTCCGAGTGCTTCTAGTCTTGTATTTTAGTCCATTCTTCCATAGTCAATTCAAAATTGCCCTCCTTTTCCCACTTTTCTTTGATATAAACCATATTTTTGGCCCTAATGTTTTGTAATTCGGTGTACAGTCTTGATATTAGCTTGTTGTTTGGGTATGATTTATAGGATTTCAGTAAAATTGTCATTATTCCACTAAGTGGTCTCTCTAGATCTACAGTACATCCCTAACTTTTTGAGTTATCTTGCTAACAGACAAACAAACAGACAAACCCAGATGAAAACATAACCTCTGCTGTTCTTTGGCGTAGGTAACAATACCCCTTGCCTTTCCTTCTTCGGGGGGCTGGGATAATTAAAGACTCAATAGGAGTCCAGTGTATTGTTTAAAGGTCGTGTTCGTACCTGTGAACTCCTTCTTACATCGGTCCCTGACACTGGTCTCCAGGTTCTCCAGCTGGATCTGGACCTTCTTATAGTCTCTCATGGCCTGTTTGCTCTTCCTCCTGATCAACACAGTTTCCAGACACTCGGTCAGTCATTCAGAGAGGTTCAAACACACCTGTCTGAGGAATGAGTATAGGTTTACCTGTATATGAGGACTATGATGAGCACAATGAGGGCCACGATGGAGGCCCCCACCCCGACCCCCACCTGGGCCTCCACAGGGAACGTGGACTGGGCCTGGCTGTCGTACTGCACTCGGCCCAGCGAGAAGTTCAGGTTCCCCATCTTCACCTGGAAAACACAGTTACAGAGTAGAAATGTACGTCCATGTTGGTCAAGATCTGCGTAGCTTCATTAACACCTGTTTTATGTCAGTGTTAGGAACAGCAACAAGGTTTAGGTCCAGTGGATTTTTAATGATCCAGCACTAGTCGGAAACCAAATAAAAAGTCCTCATTACTAACCCCACTATTGAAGAATTCTATCAATATTTACTTCTATTTAGTTAATTTGCGGCTTGTAACCAACTGCTCCACTGAAGTCTCAAGGATATTAAGAACTACCATTAGAACAGGCCGCCTATATTTCTTTGGGCTTTTTATGTGCAATAAAAGTGTCAGAAACTCTCTATTTTGCCACTTCTTTTGCACCTTTTTCAGAAAGAACTTTCAATATCTGGCCATTAATGATCATCATTATATGTAATAATTTTTAAAACATATAAAAATAAAAAAAAAAACAGACTTGCATTTTTTATCAGTTATTATGAAAAACAATTGTAAATGTTCATAATGACATTCTATCAGACATTTTATTATCTTCTCATGTTATACTGGGTGCTTGCTCTCTATCCAAATAAAAATTCCAGACTTTTTCCATACATCTTCACAAACTTGTATTTTTTTTCCCAAAGACCTTGACTTTATGTATGTTTATACTTGAGTGCCTACTGTTTTGGCTGAGATTGTACCTGTTGTGTGAAGTAGGAAAGTTTATTTTAATAAATGTATGAATGAATGGATGCATAATTCACAGTAAACTATGTTTTACTGACAGAAACGTTTTCAAAACCTATGAAAATTACAAACGTGCATGGATATCACAGAAACAAGTTTCACTAGAATCATTCCAGTACCGACCAGTTAGTGAAATCATATCAAGTTTTTTTTTCTGTTTTATAAGTGTTATAAGTCACACTTCCTTTCATTCCTTTCCTTTTTTCATATCTTTTTATTTTCTTTTTTAAGTAAACAAAAATACCCATCCTAACATACCCATCCCCCCGCCTATTCCCTACCCTTTGGAAGAGGTAAAATAAAATTTAAAGTTATAAAATAGAATAAAAGAAAGAAAGAAAATATTTAAATAATTAAATAAATAACTCTGTCTCTCTCTCTCTCTCTCTCTCTCTTTCTATATATATATATATATATATATATATATATATATATATATATATATATATATAACAAAAAGTAGATAAATATGATAAAATATAAACTACATTAATTTGATAATCAAAATTACCTGTGCATGCATATATACATATCATTCCTTTTCAAATATGTGAATTAAGTCTTTTTTTTTTCCATGTATATAAGTTTTTCATGTTTTCTTGCAATCTGTTTTATTTCTAACGACTAAAGCAGGATCACTTTGTTTTGTTGCATATTAAAAAAAAAAAAACTGAAATTAACTAATACGTTTTCCTGATGTATTTTTATTCATCTTACAAAATTATGTGCCTTTGAGCATATTCTAAAAATTTGACTATAAGAGAAACTTTTTTCCATACTTTCACACAAAATTCCAGACTTTTCGAGGTCTGGAAAACGAAATATAAAAATTACACTGAAGATATTCACAATAAAGGATGTTAAAATAATTTTAAGTCAATTCAATCTAAAGTGGATCAGACCTGTGAAATACTATCATAATAACTTATAAATAATGAAAACAAATTTTCCTCTTTGTGTAAAAAAAAAAAAAAAAAAAAAAAAAAAGTTAAATTACACAATAATGTTTACATTTACAGACTAGCCTTTTACAAAAAATGTAAATAACCTGAACAAATATGAACAAGCTGAAATGTCTTAAGAGAAGTATGTGGAATTTTAATAATATTCTGCCTGTTACTAAGTGTTTTGTGTATTTGTAGATCCACTGTGATCTGTACGTTGTAATGTACATGTATAAATGATAAACTAAGGCATAATATTGTTAACATTGCACTTACTTTTCTAGAGAATTTTCAGGTTCATACTTGTTCATGTTATGTTCAAGTACGGTTCGTAGATGTAAACATTTTCATTTTGGAATTTTACTTTTTTCACTCAAAAACACAGAGAAAACTTTGGAGTTGACATTATTTAAAAGTTCTTATCCTATTATTTATATTATTTTACTGGTCCGGCCCACTTTAGATCATATTAGGCTGTATGTGACCCCTGATCTAATGTGAATGAATGTGATTCCATTCATCTTAAATCTTACTTTTAAAGCACATCATTTGTTTTCTTGAACCTTCTGTAAACGTCACTAAAATCAGACCCTGACTGTGTGTACTCACTGTGAACTCCGGCAGACTGTCCAGACCGTCCTGTTTCTGATTGGCTGGTGGGGAGGGCTGCTGGGCCGGGGGCTCACAGTACAAGTGGTTATGGGTCAGCGTCTTCACCGAACAAACCCCGCCCCCGATCCGAGCCTCCACCTCATGTTTGAATATGGCTAAATCCAGGTTCTCCCCCTTAAAGGAAACACATGGGTTTATTAGGTTTTACTGTTATTACTGACAGTTCTAGTCTAACTCTGTTTTCAGCCTGGACTGTTTCCAGACCAGAAGGATGATGGGAGTTCTGGACACTCACTTCCACTGAGATGATGCTTCCCGGTTTGTGGTGGTAGGGTTTGTTGCGGTCGTTCTGGTTCAGAGGGTAGAGTTTCGGGTTGGGCTCGTAGCTGAAGGCTTCGTTCCCGACGGAGCTGAAGTCAAAATGGAGGCTGTCCAGAAGGAAGTGAACTTTGACCCTGGCCCTCCTGGCCTCTGGTCCCACCGCTGGGGTTGGACACAGGATGAGGGAGGAGCTGTTTACTGTGCAGCCAGACTCGTACTAGAGGAAAGAACAAAAATGTAGGAGTACATCAATTATGAGAAAAGAGGATGTACAGCAGGGGCCACATTCAGCCCAGTAAAATAATAACATAATATAATAATATATAATTAATGTCTACTCCAAATTCTTCTCTATGTTTTAGCGTAAAAAAAGTAAAATTACATTAGAAAAAGTCTACATTTGCAAACTTGCCTTTAAAAACTGGTCAAATGAACTTTTTTTGGGGGGGGGGGGATTACTTAATTTCTCTCAGCATTGATTTTTTTTTTTAAATCCATGACTATGATTTTAAATGTTCTACCTCTAAATTTCAAAAATATTTTTCATGCTGTGACTGTAATGAATAATTTTCTACCACAACTAACCATCTACTTTCTTGACATCTCACTTAAGAGGAAAAATCTCCCATTAAATTTTAAGGAAATATTGACGTTTATAAACTCTATGGACAAAAATAATCGGGACACATCATGGCTACATCTCAAAAGATGTCCTGTTCATGCTGATTTGAGATGGAAACATCTTTTTTTTTTTTTTTTCCTAGTTTAGTTTATTTCGAATATGCAAGAAGACAAAGTAATCTTACTTAGTCCTTAGAAATAAAACAAGCAGTAAAAAGTCATGGACGACACCAAAAAACAAAACTTACACATATACATATACATGACTTCATTATAAAAGCAGTGGGAAGAAGTGTAATTTATTTAATCCCATCCCTGCTCCACACAGCAGTGTATCCTTTAACTTCCTATCAGTATAATATATGAAAAGTCAAGTCCCTTAGATCTTTTGTAAGTAATTACTCTCACTTATCATCAAGCCCGGATTAACCATATGGGCAACTGGGCAATTGCCCAGGGGCCCGCGACCTCTGAAGGGCCCTGGGTAGCTCAGGCATAACGAAAATATCTGGTTATCTTTTGCTTATAAATGAAACTGTCCGCTGCCCGGAGCCATTGCACTGCACAGAAACCCTGCTCCTGCTGTCTGTGACCGTGAGCTGAGACCCTCTCCTCATTGGTCAGTCCAAAAAGCGAATCAGCGGTGACGCAAATCAACGTGCGTGCACTGAGCGGGATGTGAGACGTCAAGAACTACGCGACATATGCGACGTATGCGAATCAAAACACTGCAAACATGGAGAAGCAGCTAAGTGGAAGCACCAAACGAAAATTAAAAAAGGAGAGGGACATTAAAAATTAGAAATTTAAACATGCACTTCCCCATCATTTAGAATACAAATTTTGTATTGGTCAGATAAGTATTTCTTTGAAAGAAATTGATGGTTTTCCAGATGTTTACAGTATTTAGTATATGTAGTATTTAGTATTAAAATGTTTAACCCTTGCCTTGACATGCCTTGAACTGTGATGTGTTTTCTGTTTAAAAGTTAAACTGGGACCAAAATGTTTATTTTAGCAGATTATACTGCATTATATTTATTTTTTCCTTGTGGTGGCTCCATGAAAATGTTGAGATATGTTTATTGTTGAGAGAAAGCAGATTTCAAGATGTTTACATTGCACTTACTTTAACTCTCTTGTTGAATTCTGAGGTGACAAGGGGATTTCTGTTTAAAATTCCTATCTGATTCTGTCAGATGATGTTTGTGTTTTGTCTGTGGGCTTTTTCTGACGATTCAATACATTTGTGTCGGCAAAAAGTGTTCTTAAATAAATACTGGATACTTTGGAAATGGTTTCTTATTTATTTTTTGTGAAAATGGAGGACACTTCCCTCTCTTTCTAATGTAGTGGATCAATTTTAGATTATTCTGATGCTAATGTGTTTTGTTTTCATATCATCATATGCAAGTCAGTGGCCTTGACAAGAGGCTATAGTGGTGCACTTGTAGTTCTACGAGCATTTACACATTTGTACATCAAAATGCATTTGATGATAGTTAGATATTGAAGTATGGGGTATGTTTACATATATTCCTGGAATTTATTCTGTATTTTGCCAGATTATAGGGATCCTGGGGTTGTGATGATGGGGCCCTTTAATATTGTTGCCCAGGGTACAATGAAGTGTTAATCTGGCCCTGCTTATCATCCTCTCACACACATACATACACACCCATGTTGACATGCCAGAAAAGTAAATAAATAAATAAGTACATACATTTATACATAAATCCTTGAAGGCAACACAAATGAATACACAATAAAGCAAACAACAACAGCAATCAAACAATATGTAACAATCAACAAACACAAAAAACAAGGAACAAACAATATGAGACAAGACAGAATATTAATGTAACAAAATATTAGGACCCTCTATCTTTGTATTGGGACCAGACCACCTGTTTATATAACAGTTTAAATCAGTGGATATTTTGGCATTGCTTGTGTTTGATGTCCAGACTGTTCCAAAGTTTCACTCTGCATACAGACACACAAAAACATTTACGAGTGGTTCGAAATTTTGGTAATGTGAAGTCTCCAAAAGCTCTCAGATTATGAGTTATCTCCCGAATTGTGAAGTTTTTTTTTTGTATATAACTTGGTAGTAATTTGTTGAATGCTTTGAATAAGATTATTGCTGTATAATATTTTACAAGGTCATGGATTTTTAATAGTTTTGACTGAATAAACAGATTATGAGTGTGTTCTAGAAATCCAACCTTATGTATGATCCGTACTGCCTGTTTCTGTAATGTGACTAATGGATTAATGGTGCATTGGTTACTGTTTCAGCACACTTCAATACAATAAGTGAAGTATGGAGGGACCAAAGTGCAGTATAAAAAATGGAGTGCATTGTACACACTAGAGCCCTGCAGGTCTCCTGATGCACGTTGCATGTTTTCTCCTATGTGTGCGGATAATCTGTACTACTGCACCTCACTAACAAGAGCTGCTCGCAACCAGGTAAATTCTTCATGTTCATATTCATCATCACTGGAATCCAGTTTTCTCTGTTTTGCGCTGCATGACCACCTGCCCATGCGCCAATGTCTCTCTAGGTGTTTTAGTAATACTTAAAAATTAACTGTGTATACTGTATATGTGATCTATTGCTATGTAATGTGTGGGTGTAGTTTTCATTTTTAAAATGTTTCTAATTTTATGAATGCTGTTATTTTACATCTTACCAAGGGACAACAGTTGAAAAATAGCTGTTTTGCTAATACTGGTATATTTACAGAAATGTTCATTAATGTGTACTGTCCCTGCTAAATAAACAAATCAATAAAATTAATAAATAATTAAATTTAAAAAATGTGAATAACATGAACGACTTGAAATGTCTTAAGAAAAATAAGCGCGATTTTGACAATATTACGCCTCAGTTTATCATTTACACATGTGTATTATACAGATCACAGTGGATTTACAAATACACAAAACATTTAGTAACAGACAGAATACTGTTAAATTGACACTTAATTCTCTTAACCCTTTCATGCATGAATTATGAGAACCTTAATCAACATTTATTTCCTGAGTGTTTTTATTCCTCTTTAGGCATGAAAAAAACAATGTGACCAAAAATTTTCTTAAGAACCTATTTTTCATGGATTTAAAAAAATGTCAGTTTGACACCATGCATTTAATTTTTGAAGCAAAGAAACATGGATTTACTGATGTATCATGTGAAAACTATGAAATAAAAACCTTTTTAATGCAGCTAATCTGCTGTTTTCTCACATTTTAACATACTCTAATACTAGTCATTACTCACTTCATGGAAATAATGTGCAAAATAAAACCAAACAAAACTTTTTTGTTAAAAAAAAAAACAGTTAATTGCAGTTTAGTAACAATAACAAGCAACTGATTTTTGTTTTTTTTTTAATTTAGGTTATTTTGAATATGCAACAAGACAAAGTAATCTTACATAGTCTTTAGAAATAAAACAGGTAGTAAGAGGTCATGGAAGAAAACAAACAAAAAAAAAACTTATACATATACATGACTTCATTTGCACATTCTAAAAGGAGTGGGAGGAAGTATAATTTATTTAATCCCACCCCTTCAACACTCAACATGTTAGTGCAGATCAGGTTTATCAAGAACAGCAAAGTTACAGTAATGGTATGAATTACAGTGTTTGGGATGATGCATAAGTGTCCACTGTGTTGGCTGATACGCAACTAAAACAACAAAACCCATGAAAATACAACAGAACAGCTTTGAATAACTGTCCACTGTAGTGACCAGTATGCATGAAAGGGTTAAAGACATTTCAGGTTGTTTGTATTTGTTCAGGCTATTCACATTTTTTGTGAACATAGTTTGTAAATGTATACAATTTCCTGTTATTTAACTTCTTTTTGCACTAAAACAAAAAGAAAAAATTGGAGTTGGTTATTATGACAGGATTTTACTGCTCTGACCCACCTGACCCTAACCCTGAACTAAAATTATTGTTAATATCTTCATTGTAATTTTGGCATTTCACAAATTCAACCCACGGGCCAGACTGGATCCTACTGTGGGCCGTTTTAGCCCACGGGCCGTATGTTTGGCACCTGTGACGTACAGTGATGCTCTGTAAAACTCCAATTCCATAGATTCTCTAATGTTTCATATTACAGCATACAACAATGAAATAATGAAAAGCAATTCCTGAGGGGAACTGTTAGTGTGTCAAAAACCGTAGTTTATTTCACACATGTTTTGTATTTTGAACATGAAAGTCTATTCCACAGGTGTCAAACATGCGGCCCAGGGACCAAATCCGGCCCGCCAAAGGGTCCAATTTATCCCTTGGGATAAATTTGTTAGTTAGTTCAGGTTCCACATTCAGACTAATTCAATCTCAAGTGGGCAGGATTCAGTGAAGTACCATCATAATAACATAGAAATAATGACAACTCCAATTTTTTCTCTTTGTAAATGTAAATACTTTCATGTATTTAAGCTAAAACAGAATATAATTTTGCAAAAAATGTGAATAACCTGAACAAATATGAACAACCTGAAATGTCTTAAGAGAAGTACCGTAAGTACAATTTTAACAAGATTCTGCCTGTTACTAAGTGTTTTGTGTATTTGTAGATCCAGATGTGATCTGTAAGTTATAATGTACATGTGTAAATGATAAACTGAGGCAGAATATTGTTAAAATGACTCTTATTTTTTCAGTTTGTTCATGTTATTCACATCTTTTGAAAGGACAGTTTGTAGATGTAAACCTTTTCATAATGTAAATTTACTTTTTTTTTTTTTGCTCTAAAACATCGAGAAAAGTTTGGAGTTGACATTATTTCTATATTATTATGTTATTATTTTACTGGTTCGGCCCACTGCAGATCAAATTTAGCTGAATGTGGCCCCTGAACTGAAATGAGTTTGACACCCCTGGTCTATTCCAATATGTGTGTAGTGTCTGTTACTGTCCAGCAGATGGCAGCACATCACAGGTGTTTATTGTCAGTCTGTCCACATATGCAGAGACAGGATGCACAAAGCACCACAGTCCCATGTGGGATGACTTTGGACATGTGTTTGAATACAGGGGTTGGACAAAATAATGGAAACACCTTCACCTCAAGATGATAATGCCCCGATCCATACAGGTAGAATTGTTAAAGAATGGCATGAGGAACATTCTAATGAAGTTGAGCATCTCGTATGGCCGGCACAGTCCCCAGACCTCAACATTATTGAGCATTTATGGTCAGTTTTAGAGAGTCAAGTTAGACGTCGATTTCCACCGCCATCGTCTCTAAAAGAGTTGGAGGGTATTCTAACTGAAGAATGGCTTAAAATTCCTTTGGAAACAATTCACAAGTTGTATGAATCAATACCTGGGAGAATTGAGGCTGTAATTGCCGCAAAAGGCGGATCTACACCATATTAAATTATATTTTGTTGATTTTTTAAGGTGTTTCCATTATTTTGTCCAACCCCTGTATGTAGTACAGACAAAATTCACACAATGGACAGGAGTTGATCAGATAAATGTGTAAAAAAAAACCTCAGTTCGACAGGCCTGTAGGGTCTGTGACACAATCACGGATGGATTCATACAATATGTTGATGAAAAACGGCATTGTTTCCAGTGATGTGTCTCTTCAAAACTGAGAAAACAAGATTCCAAACTAGGTGGATGAATTATTTTTGTTATCAGTGTACAGTGACTTCACATCTCAAAACTGGAAGTGTCAACCAGAACGACCAATTTCATACACTTCAGGGCTCAATTTACGCTCTACAGATTAACTTGAGCCACACAAAAATCACACAGCATCAAAAAATAGTAATATAATTTGGTGAATATGTTTGCTAATATATGTAGACATTAGCTTAGACATAGTATGTGTAGGGGGTGGAATATTTAATATGGGCTGTGATGAAAGAAGTACGCGCATAAAACCATGACTGAAAACATGAAATCCCACTTTAAAGAAATGAGAATTATTATTATATAATAATAATTTCATTATATATTAGAAGAAGAAGAAGAAGTTGGTTTTTGAGTTTATTTTTGGTTAAAAATAAATTATTTGAACTTCAGTCAACATCTTTATCATTGTTTACAAAGCATCTGAAAAGGACTCTAATTCATGAAAAAATGTAAGGCTGTATATCATTTGGTTTGATTATTTGTCATGTGATTTGCATTTTTATTGTTTTTCTTTAGTTTATTAATTCAGTTATATTGCATTTTAAATTATTTTTTCTTCTTTTTTTTTTTTTTCTCTGTGTATTGTTCATTTCTGGGAAGGTATTCATATAAGCCTTTTTTGGCTTCTAACCTCTCCTGCACAATGACGTTACTTGTTTGAATGTTTTTTTAAAAAAAGTCTTGCTTTTTTATGACGTGCAAAATAAAATAAAATAAATAAATAAATAAATAAATAAATAAAAATAACGATAGTAAAACAGAAGTAGAAGAAGAAGAAGAAAAAGAAGAAGGTTGTTTTTGAGTTTATTTTTACTGTAATATAGTGAGCTACTTTAGTATTTATAGTCACTTAAATTTGATATTTTAAATGTTTTTTTTTATATTACATATATAATGTCTGACAGGGGGGACTTTCTGTGTGGAGTTTTCATGTTCCCCTTGTGTTTGTGTGGGTTCTCTCTGGGTTCTCTTGGTTCGTCTAAATGGCCCATAGGTGTGAATGTGACAGTGATTGGTTGTTTGTCTGTGTATGTCGCCCTGCAATGAACTGAAGACCCAGTTCTGTTTGTACTTACTTCTAATTTATAATGTATAGTGTGTTTGTTCTTGTGTTGTATTTTTAGGAACCGAGCCTGTAGGGACGGGCCTGTTCTACTCACTAACAGAGTGAGGAGAGGGCTGTTTATTCTCCCACCACCACTTTAATTTGGAATCTGACCCCCTCCTCATGTTCAAAAACTCACCAAATTTGGCACAAGTCACATCTGGCAAAATACTTGAAAAAATTAACCCCTTAGGTGACAAAATGTGCTCTCTAGCACCACTTAGGTAAAAAAAAAACAGCCCTAGAGGCCAGTAGGAATGTTGTAAAGACATGAAATGAACGCCAAAATTTTTGTCTTATTGAGCCTGACAGATCATACGCTGACACCCGTGCACTAACTCCAACAGGAAGTTAGCAATTAGCCTTTTTAAACTAAAACGTCAAAAATCATCTAATCTGAGGGTGATTGTTGTACTGGCTTCTAAATAGCAACAAAAGATAGAGTGAACCCTTGTCAAAAAAAATTATTCACAACTTTGTAATAACTGCCTTTTTTTTATAAACCCTGAAAGTTGTGAAGTCTGAAACTGTTTATTCAGTTCTGACTTTTTTTTGTCCACATATTATACATCGATATGTTCACAAGACTCTCCACAAGCCTCACGTGCAAGAATTTTAGAGATAGCATGTACAGTTATGGATTGACATCAATTTGTTTCAGAGGTGGTTCCTCACTGAATTGAACATGTCTCATCCATAAGGAGCCATGTTAGAAACTCACATACACACACAGGGGACAGAATGCTGACAGCTGATTGGCTGAAAATCCTCTTGGGTTTTTATCTTAGAAAATCTAGAAACGACTCTTCATAACTGTCACATTTCTGAGGTTTCAGCAACAATTTATACATCAAAATGTTGGAAAAACTGGATTTTTCGCTCATTTACTCATTCAATGTTAAATTTGTCTCGCTAACATGGTTGACTATCTCCACATTCGCACAATCCATGCTTATTCAATTCTGACTTTTTTCCCACATATTATATTTCGTTACGTTCACAAGACTCTCCACAAGCCTCACGAGCAAGAACTGTTGAGATAGGATGTACGGTTATGGATTCATAGCAGTTTGTTTGAGAGGTGGTTTTGTAGTTAATTTAACATGAACACCCATGTGTCTTCCACAGGTTGTTAGTGGTGATCAGGTGCATCTGCCATGCTTCTCATCACCTAGCAACCCTGTAGAGTCCATAGCAACTGTCTGTGTGTGAGACTACTATTACTACGACTACATCTACTACTACTATTACTGATCCGACCTGCATGATAGAAAAAACTGATTAAAACACAGTAGGGTTTTTCAAAATAAAAGCCTCATTAAAAGGTGATGGTGGTTTCAGCAGCGGGGGGCTGGTGTTCTAGAGGGATGAACGAAGGAGGGACATGACAGGGCATGGGCTGGACCCAGGACAGAGAGGTGTGAGTGGAGCTGAGGTGTCGATAGTAACGGGAGGTGGAACCGGGCCAGAGTGCGAGGTCCCGCCCAGTGCTGCTTGCAACTTTAATTTACTCTTGTATTGTATTTTCTATTATGTCAAATTCTGTTGCTGCACTGAAATTTCCCAGATTGGATCAATAAAGTCTGTCTGTCTGTACTGAGTGGTCTGTACCTGTTTGACCTGACACAGCGCCCCCTCTGGACACTCAGCCTCTGGGACGATCCTCCTCCATCTCTTCACTGGGCCCTGGTGGTTCACTGCCCCCCCCACAGGTCTATCGGACCTCTTGCCTGCGCTCCTCCTCCTCCTCCTCCTTCTGGGGGGTAGAGTGTCCGGGGGACTCAAGGTGACCCGTATTCTGGGTTCCTGGACCACATCCAGGTTCTGACCAGAGACTCTGATGATTCTGCCTCCGCTGTAAAAGAATAAAGAGGAAAACCGTACAGTCACTAAACCTCATCCACATAAGGAACATTGTTCGTGTCATTTTTTTTTTGGTCGTTGCATCATTATTCATTTATGTCAGATTAAATCATGGTTTAACTTTAGCATAAACTGAAGAGGTTTAACTTTCAAAATGGATGTATTTTTGACACGGATTGACCTAAAGCTCCTCCAACACATGACTGAAGTTTAATTTCTCTTCAGATATTGGTTAAAAAAGGAAACTGGAAAATTATCTTGGTAAGATTTCTTGAAATAGGATTTTCCAGATCTGTTGTCTAGAAATAAGTTCTTATATCTCACTGAAAAGTTCCTCTTTAGGTGATTGTCTTTTTTTTTAAGTGTGATGAGATATTTTTATTAGAAATGAGAAAAATACACTTGGTAAGATTTAGATTTTTCCCAGTGATTCCACTTTTAAAGTCATAAATTTACAGGAAAATGCTGAAATATTGTTTAATTTTTGAAGGAAAAAAAAAATCAGAAATAGACGAAATTAAAAAAAAAAAAAAAAAAAATCTCACATATTAAAGTCATGAATTGAAAAGAAAATTATCAGTTGTCAATTTACAGTAAAAGGTTTGTACATTTTGTCAAACTCATAAATGAAAAAAGTCAAAACATTTCAATTAAAGTTGCAAATTCATGAGAAAAAAACCCTCAAATATTCATTAGTGCATGAGTGCATGTCTCTGCAGCATAAAGCACAGTCATATCAGTCGAAAAAAAAAAAAAAAAAAAAAGGAAACTGACCACGTATGAAACACGAGACATCAGTCTGTATAAACCAGGTTAAATGTTCAACCAACCAATGCACTGGGATATTTTGTTAGGAACCACCTGGTTGAGGTTCCCTGTAATGATACAAGAAGTTTAATCCGCCTGCCTTAATACTAGGCCTGTAACGGTACACAAAATTTTCGGTTCGATACGTTTTCGGTTTTCAAAGCCACGGTTCGTTCTTTCTTTCGGTTCGGTACGGGAAGAAAGAAAACCCCTCAAAATGTCTATTAATGCATTTATGAATTTTTTAAACATTTTTCCCCCAATTTTTGGAGACAATAGAATATAGAAAAACAGGAATAATATAATTCTGCTCCTACAAATCAAATAGAAAATAAAATAAATTATTAATATTACTAAATGTATTTTGAACATTAGTATTGCACTTTTCCCTGAAAGGTAGTTTCGAACAAACAAGAAAAATCTAATCAGTACTGTCAGTTCACATTCTGCATAAAAATAACAAAAAAATTCCACATGAAGTGCAACATTAACAAGAGGACAAACTGGTATTCTGTTTAAACAAACTGAAGAGAAACACTGACAACACAATGAAGTTATTTATTTTAGGACAGAGAACAAACTGTGTTGTGTGCCTGTGTGCATGTTTTTTTTTGTTTTGTTTTTTTTGTCGGAGCTGGGGGGTGGGGGGACGCAGTTATATACCTGGGGGTGCGGTCCATAACTAACGTCACGAACGCTGTCGTGAAACGAAAGTGAAACTTTACGTACTTTCAACGTTCTATTTATTCGTCTATTATAAAGCATGCGTGATAGACAGACAGACAGACAGAGCTAGTGTGTTTTAGAACTACCGTAGTTCCTAGGGGCCAAACAACGTCCGTCTTATTAACGTCTCTTTCCTCGTTGTTGTCTTTCACCTGAACCTGAACTGATCCAAACTGGACTGAACTGATGGTGGAGGGTCTTCAGTCTCTTCCTTCCAGGTTCACATCATATTTGTTTTTTTTTTTTAACCTTATATCAACTGCTATTTCATATTTCGGGTCCATGTGTGCTCCTTCAATATGTCCGTGTGAAACCTACGCGGATCTAAAGTTCCGCATCAAACGACGTCTTTCGTTCCCTTTTCTTTTTCTCATCATACTGTGCCGTTTCGGTACAGCTGTGTACCGAACCGAACAGGTGTGTACCGAAACAGTTCGGTTCGGTACGTGTACCGTTACAGGCCTACTAAAAAATAATAATAATCATCATCATCATCATCATCATCATCGTCGTCATCAGAGTCATAATCATTATAATAATAGAGGGTTATTAGTCCATTTACATGAATCCAGATTTGACAAATGAGAGTTGTGCTAAATCTTACCAGATGTAAGTTCCTAATCCAGTGGTTCCCAACCTTTTTTGGCTCGTGACCCCATTTTAACATCACAAATTTCTGTTGACCCCAGACATTCAAAACAGAGCCATTTTTTTGCTAAAATTAATTAGTTTTTGATCACGTAATAGTTTGCTATACTATGTAGCAAACAAACATTAATTTTAGATGACATTTAGTCTATATAATGTATATTATTGTGGACGGAGGCAGAAAAGCCAGGTGTAGATTACTGCACAAAGTGAGAATTTTATTTTCCTTGGTCAGGATATGTACAGTCAGTCCAGCTTGGATTTACAAGGCTGACAATTAATACTGAACAAACAAGAACTCAAACTATGAATTATGAAAGAGCTGCAGCATCTGAAACTGACCACAATGAACATTTGAAAGATAAACAGTACCACAGTGCTTCAGTTTCAGCTTCACAGTTTGTCATGTCTTTTATGGATTGTGACTGTCTCTGTCAACTCACCATATATTTTTTATTAGTAAGTTTTTCTTGTTTTTTATAAATTACTAGAAATTTCAGGCGACCCCATTTGAATTCCACGTACGGTCCTGACCCCAAGGTTAAAAAACACTGGCCTAATACTGTACATTAATAATGTCAAAGCCACATTAGGGGTGAATATAACAAAAAAAATGGACTGAAAACAATGGGAGGTGATGAAAATACATGAGAATTGAAAAATAGAGTCATTAAATATTAAGTGATTTGATAAATTTTAAAGCAATTTGATGAACACAGTTGTGACATAATGAAAAGTCATTATCTGATTCATCAATCACAAGGCAGTGGGAGGGACTTCAACCCAAATAGTCATCATTCATTCATATTAATTGGTTTTCTTTCACGTTTGTTTTTACTGCTCTGTGTTTTAATGCACATGCAGATCCATCAGCTCCATCTGTAGTAAACTATGTCAAAGCTGAGGACTGAGAACCACCTCAGGAAGCTTTTAGACGGAGATGCGCTGCTGATGTTGGGGTTGGGGGTGTAATGATACACCAGCCCCTGTAGGTGGCGCTCTGCTCCACCAAAGCGGACGGTGATGCCGTGTTCTCCGGTTCGGTTACTGCCTCGGGTCAGACAGCTGATCTGATCCTCCTGGATGTTCAGCCTGGACACAGAACCACATGATGAACCACAGCGTTTAGTCGTTACCATCTGATCCAGGCTGTACGACGGTGTATTAGGGCCACATGAGAAAAAAAAAACGCTTGTCACTACGAGAATAAAGTCGTTATTTTACCGAGAATAAAGTTGTTATTTAACAAGAAAAAACTCATTACTTAACACGAATTAAGTCATTATTTAATCAGAATAAAGTTGTTCTTTAATGAGAATAAAGTCGTAGTTTAAAAAAAAACTCATTATTTAACGAGAATAAAGTCATTAATTAACAAGAATAAAGTTGTTATTTAATGAGAATAAAGTCGTAGTTAAAAAAAACCCTCATTATTTAATGAGTAAAAAGTCGTTATTTAACAAGAAAAAACTCATTACTTAACAAGAAAAAACTCATTACTTAACAAGAATTAAGTCGTTATTTAACGAGAATAAAGTCGTAGTTTAAAAAAAAAACCCTCATTATTTAAGAAGAAAAAAGTCGTTATTTAACAAGAAAAAACTCATTACTTAACAAGAATTAAGCCGTTATTTAACGAGAATAAAGTTGTTATTTAATGAAAATAAAGTCATAGTTTAAAAAAACTCATTATTTAACGAGAATAAAGTCGTTAACTAATGAGAATAAAGTTGTTATTTAATGAGAATAAAGTCATAGTTGTAAAAAAAACTCATTATTTAACAAGAATAAAGTCATTAATTAATGAGAATAAAGTTGTTATGTAATGAGAATAAAGTCGTAGTTAAAAAAAACCTCATTATTTAATGAGAAAAAAGTCGTTATTTAACAAGAAAAAACTCATTACTTCACAAGAAAAAACTCATTACTTAACAAGAATTAAGTCGTTATTTAACGAGAATAAAGTCGTAGTTTAAAAAAAAAACAAACCTCATTATTTAAGAAGAAAAAAGTTGTTATTTAACAAGAAAAAACTCATTACTCAACAAGAATTAAGCCGTTATTTAATGAGAATAAAGTTGTTATTTAATGAGAATAAAGTCATAGTTTAAAAAAACTCTTTATTTAACGAGAATAAAGTCATTAACTAATGAGAATAAAGTTGTTATTTAATGAGAATAAAGTCATAGTTGTAAAAAGAACTCATTATTTAACGAGAATAAAGTCATTAATTAATGAGAATAAAGTTGTTATGTAATGAGAATAAAGTCGTAGTTTAAAAAAAACTCATTATTTAATGAGAAAAAAGTCGTTATTTAACAAGAAAAAACTCATTACTTAACAAGAATTAAGTCGTTATTTAACGAGAATAAAGTTGTTATTTAATGAGAATAAAGTCATAGTTAAAAAAAAAAAACCTCATTTAACAAGAAAAAAGTCGTTATTTAACAAGAAAAAACTCATTACTTAACGAGAATTAAGTCATTATTTAACAAGAATAAAGTTGTTATTTAATGAGAATAAAGTCATAGTTTAAAAAAAAAAACTCATTTAAGAAGAAAAAAGTCGTTATTAACAAGAATTAAGTTGTTATTTAACAAGAATAAAGTTGTTATTTAATGAGAATAAAGTCGTTAAAAAAAACCTCATTATTTAATGAGAATAAAGTCGTAAATTAACAAGAATAAAGTCGTTGATTAACAACAATACAGTCGTTATTTAACGAGAATAAAGTTGTACTTTTATGAGATTAAACTCGTAATATTTTGAAAATTTAACAGCGTTTCTGGTTTTACAGCGAAGGTAACAAGCGAAGCAGCAACTTCCACTTCTGTTGGACTCCAAAACTCAGTGGAATCCCCACAGTTTGTTCAGAAACACCAGACCCTTTCTGTTTAGTTCTCTGGTGGAACCACTGATAGTCCTACAGCTGAACACTTCATCAGGTTCTCCTGCATAAAAGAGGCAATATACTACAAATCAGTTCTTATAACAAACCCAAATGTGTGCAAACTCTCTTCAGAGTCCTTATACTAATGTGTTGATGGAGGATAGACTCAGTATTTGGCCTTTGTGTCTAACCCCCAAATGAAAAGAGAACTGCACTAAATGTTCCAAGTTCTACGTCGATGAGTAGATACAACTTCTCATTACATTATGACTTTATTCTCGAAATATAATGACTTTATTCTCGTTAAATAACAATTTTATTCTTGTTAAATAATGAGTTTTTTCTCGTTAAATAACAACTTTATTCTCATAGTGACAAGCAGGTTTTTTTTTCTTATGTGGCCCTAATACGCCGTCTTAAGGCTGTGTTCAGGACACTTACACCAGGCAGGACACCCCCCCAATGAGGACGCTGACTTCACTGGGGTGTCCGGTCCTCAGGCTCCGCCCTCTGATGGTCAGCGATGACCCCCCCGCCTTCGGTCCTCTCTGTGGAAAGATGCTGCTCAGCACTGGATCCTGAATGAAGAGACAAGAAGAAGAAGGATGAGGCAAAGATGCAGAAGACTGAAAAAAAAAAAACCCTCTGATCAATAATTCAATACCGGCTGTGATTTATTGGGAAGAAGATAAGAAAGACACTGGGGCATGATGGGAAACACTAGAACCCAGTCTCACAGCCAGTGAGTGGAACAGTTAATTTTCATGTCACTTGGGCCAATTAATTAAGTCTGTTGTATTCCATCCTCTGTTTTATGGCCACGTAAATAAACAGAGCTGCTTCCATTTCACATGGCACCGTTTCAGAGGAAGATCCATTAAACCAAAGACCTAAACATGGAAGACGTCCAAACCCAATCCATCTTTATGGCTTCCTGTATTTGAGCTGAATCACACAAACATCTTATCAAAATCTCCAAATGAAGCATGTGAGGGTCAGCGATTAGAAAGTCCCGTCTCAGATGGGTTTGTTGTGGTCCACACCCACCCGGGTTCACTGAGCTCCTCTGAAACTGAACGGAAACAACAGTTTACAATAATCGCAGGCCTTGAGCTGGGTGTGAAAAAGCCCCAGAGATATGTTGGGTGTTTTAAGTGTAATTACTAGTGCACAGTGAATCCCCTGGTGTCATGTCGCTGCTGCTGACATTTGTACAAACTTTATTAACCCTTTCATCCATAGTGGACAGTTGTTCAATAGATTTTCTCCTGGATTTTGTTGTTTTAGTTCCATATCAACCAACACAGTGGACACTTATGCATCATCCCATACAATGACATTCCTCAAACTTTCCTGTTCTTTTATCTAAATCAATTACTAATTGTTATTAGACTGTAATTAACAGAGTTTTGCTTTTTTTTTTTTTTTTTTTTTTGCATATTATCTGAGTGAGTAATAACTAGTATTATACTATGTTAGAATGTGAGAAAACATCAGATTAGCAGCATTAACCCCCTGAGACCCAGGAAAATGAAAATTTTAGCTTTTTTCCATTAAACAATTGTCTTGATTAGAAACTGCATAATAGAACAGTTGTTTTTTTTTCCAGATAACTTTTTAAAATTATTTTTATTACTATTATTTTTTTTTTTAAATGGAATGTTCTTTGCAATGGACAGCAAGTAAAACTGTCAAACTCTTGTCCCCTACAGAGGACAAAAATGCATTGCTGGGTCTCAGGAGGGTAAAAATGTTTTTATTTCATAGTTTTCACACAGTATGTCAGCAAATGCATGTTTCTGAGCTTCAAAAATTAAACGTATGGTGTTCAGCTGAGTGGACATTTTTATAACTCTATGAAAAATAGGTTCATACAAAAAAAAAAAAAAAAAAAAAAAAAAGAATTACATTGTTTTTTTCATGCCTATAAAGAGGAATAAAAACACTCGGGGAAAAAATCTTGATTGAGGTTCTCATAATTTATGCATGAAAGGGTTAAACTTACTGCAGTTTTTCTTAGTTGCTTTGGTACATTTCTCACATCAGAATTAAAATTCTCAAAACTACTTGTTCAATCTTCACGTCATTGTGTCGCTTGTGCATCAAAAAAAGCAGTTTCTCATTTCTTTGAACAAGTTGCAAATGCTTTGGTACATCCATGCACATGATTACGTACAATTCTCTGCTGTTTCCTACATTATCAATTGCTTATGTCTTGTTGATCCAAATGTATTATAAATGGTTCTCTGTTGAATAGTTTCACCCCCCACATTTAGGGCCAGATCTACTAAAGGTTTGCGTATATAAAAACATGCGCAAACTCATTGCACATGCAAAAAAATGTACAATCTGATTTACTAACAGTGCGCAACAAGGTTATAATAGTTTTGGATTTTTCATTATAGTTTAGTTTTATTTAGTTTAGACTTTTTTTCTCTAATTCAGTTAGTTTTAATTCGTTTTTAGGGCAGGTTTGCTAGTTTTCATTATTTAATTTTTTTTTCTAAATGCTTAGTTTTAGTTTATTCATTCATTAATTTTCTGAACCCGCTTTATCCTCACTAGGGTCACGGGGGTCGCTTGGAGCCTATCCCAGCTACATAGGGGCGAAGGCGGGGTACACCCTGGACAAGTCGCCAGTTCATCGCAGGGAGTTTTAGTTTAGTTTTAGCATTAGTTTTAGTTTTTTCATATCTTTTATCTTCTTTGCCCTCGTATTCAAATAAATCCCAGACAGGACTCTGCTGCTTTCTCCTAACTTTAGTCTCCATGTTTCCAGGTAGAGTGGGGACCAGAAGATGACTTTAAATGGCAAGTGACGAGAAGTGACGGACTGTGATGTGCCATATGGTGCCGCTAGCTAAAATTGCTAGAGCGAAATAAATTGATTTCATATCAATTCGACACTGACAAAGACGAAAACGAAGGGAATTTTAGCCATAATTTTTATACGTTTTAGTTAGTTTTGTAAGCACACAATACAGTCTCAGTTAGTTATCATTTTTTCTTTTAATAATTATAATTTTTATTTATTCCAGTTAACGAAAAAAAAATTTCAATTCTAGTTTTGGTTTTTTGTTAGTTTTTGTTAATGATAATAACCTTGGTGCGCACTAAGGGTTGTGTCTTTCAAATGTGCAAAATAGTGCGTCTGGATCCAGTTAGTACGTTTGCCACAATGAATATGCAATATGGGGTGTTTACACATAATTGTGCATGTGCTGGGAGGAGAAAATGTAAATAAATGAATTTAACACATGCAAAGTGATTTATCAAACCCGAAAGCAATTTTGCTGATACAAACTGCATCTACATTTAACATGTCAAAAAGAGGTGCAAACGGTTTGTATACGTAATTGTGCACTAGAGCCCAACCGATGTGGGATTTGTGGGGCCGATGCCGATATTGGGGGCTAAAAAAAGCCGATATTCAATATATCGGCCAATATCCGATATTGGCTGATAACCAATATATTGGTCGATATATGAAATAAGAACACTGATCTACACAGGATATAATAATCTTATATTAGATAATTGTGGACAGGTGGATAAACAGTTGCATAAATCTTTGTTTATCTCACAAAGATAACACTGGGTTACAAAAAAATGTTTTTTGCAAGTTTTCTAGGTTTTTTCAACTGAATTAGGACCATTTTGCACCGCTAAATCCAAAAATGACATCTGTTTTTCTCAATCAGGTCAGGTTTTTTTTTGCTAATTTGATTTTGAAAAATTTGATCTTCTCACAATCTGCGCCCAAACTTTATCTTGGTCACCAAGTTTAATACCAAAATAAGATTGGTAAGCACACTTTATGAAACTTGTGACTTGATTCCTGTTAGGTACAATGGTGTATTCACTGCAGATGTAGCAGAATACGTCAGGCTTATTTTTGCAAGATCTTCTAGTCGAAGCCATTTCATTCACCTGTAATATTAAAAAAAACATTAATCATAAATTGGCAAAAGTAAAATCTTCAGAACTTATTTATTGCAAGAAATATGAAAGAATTTTGTATCATATGATGTGAAAATGCCCATAAATGTTGACCTGATTGAGCAAAATTAATGTGATTTTTGGATTCAGCACACCAAAATTATCCTAAATCAGCTCAAAAAACTTAATAAATTTGTTGTTGACCAGTGTAACTGACACAACTTTCAAATGCAAACTATGCAATCACAAAAATAATTAGAGTAAAAAATATGACTGACCACAAAATTATGTTTTCACTCACAAATTTTGATGCGTCTGCCTCATGGCACTACAACTTCCCATGTGGACTAAGGACTAAACTGAGCATGTGCAGAGTGAATTAGGTGAGTCCTAAGTTGTTCCTGATTGGAGCAATTGCAAGAGTTACAACTGACCTGTGTTAGAACTGTCCCCAGTCTCCCCTACACTATTAATACCCAGGCCTGCTGGCAGAATGAAACTGTGAGGTAGACAGGAAGTGCACGGACATGAGTGTGTGTGTGGGGGGTGAATACTTAATAAGATGGGGGGGGGGGGGGGGTTAGTGGTCCAACCTCAACAGAGAGCGCGGTAGCGGTCCGTGATTTTTGCTGGGGGGGGGAGTGGGGGGGATAAGGAGTCCATCCTTGTCAGAGCGCGTGATGGCGGGGGGGGGGGGTGGGGGGGTGTGTGGGGGGGGTGTTTGCTCCGTGATTATGTGATTGTGTGTGTGGGGGTGATAGCGTCATTGTCCGAGCAGGAGTGAAAGTGAAACTAACTCGCTTTAAAGTTCCTCTTATTCTCTGGGCAGCACACACACACACACACACACACACACACACACACACACACACACACACAGGAGCAGTGAGCAACAGAAAAAGTTAATATATCGGTCACATCGACTACATATTGGCCGATGTTGATTAGTTGGTGATACGCTATAATCGGCCCGATTAATTGGCCGGCCGATTAATCGGTCGGGCTCTATTGCGCACACATGGAAGTGGTTATTGCCGCATGAAGGAGACACTGAAACAATGAAACGAGATGCAGAGAATGCATTTTTCACCCTGGTGTGAACATTTCTGGAGGGATTCTTTTCCACTTGATCTGACGATTGTGATTAATAATATGCACCAACATTAGGCTACAGTGTGACAAAATTATGTGCACCTGACAGTCAATCCAACAACCCCCCCCCACCTCTAAAATGTAAAAATAAATGAATGAATCAGTCATGCAGAACCTTATATGACAAAACTCCTCCAATGTTACATTAATAATACTACAATAATATTACAATAAATGGTGATAAATCACTTAAGAAAGGTTAAATAGAGAGAAAAATTCATTTGGGAACGACCACTAAAGTAGCACTGGGTCTTTATGGGTTCAACTCTTTTACCTGGAAGCTGAAGGTCTGCGCCGACAGCCCTAACCCTCCTCCTCTGACTCGGACCGAAGCGTGGCCACTCTTCTCTCCTCCGCTGCCTGTAGTCTGACACACTATCCTAAAAAAGAGCATCGAACACACACAACAGTGTGTGGGTCAGTGTCACTGTAAGTGTCCACCTGTAGAATCTGTCACCATGAACACACTGCAAAATAATCCAGTTCTGGGGTTTTAGTATGAATGGACAAACATGAACACATATATCAGTACACTTTTAAACCTCTTGAAATGTGATTTTATTATTTTATACAATTTTCTTGGTAGGAATGTGCATGATTTGTGCATGTCACACTGCCCTTTTAACTGCCCTTCTAAGTTTAGTGAGATTGATAAGCGTTTATATGAAAAAAAAAATTAAATACTTTTTAGATGTTGTCATTATCCTCAAGTTTTTTCGATAAAACAAGTCATTTTGATAATTTATATTTTATTTTCATAATAATATTTAACATTCTACACGTGCCCTTGTAATTGCTTTCCACCCTGTCACTTTGGGGGAATCGCCACTTTAACCCTTTCATGCATAGTGGTCACTGTGATGGACAGTTATTCTACAGCTGTTGTCTTGTATATTCATGGATTTTGTTGTTTTAGTTCCATATCAGCCAACAGATTGGACACTTACGCATAATCCCATACACTGCAATTGATAACATTACTGTAACTTTGCTGTTCTTGATAAACCCAATCTAATAATGTAATTGTGTAGTGTAATTCAATTCCTTGTTATTGCTATTAGACTAATTAACAAAAATGTGTTGGTTTTTTTTTTGCATATTATCTCCACGAAGTGAGTAATGACTAGCATTAGAGTACGTTAAAATGTGACAAAACATCAGATTAGCAGGATTAAAATGTTTTTATTTCATAGTTTTCACACAGTACGTCTGTAAATACATGTTTCTTTGCTTCAAAAATTAAATGCATGGTGCCCAGCTTTTTTTTTTTTTTTTTTTTTGCATTTTTTTTTTCCATTTTTGCAACTCCATGAAAAATAGCATAATTAAAAAAATGTAATCCCATTCTTTTCTTCATGCCTAAAGAGGAATAAAATCACTCAAGAAAAAAATCTTGATTAAGGTTCTCATAATTCATGCATGAAAGGGTTAATAATCTGGTTCATGACATCACTGATGACATCATCATCATTTTGAGTGTCCCCACTGGAGGTGGAAACATACTCTATGAGAGCATTTAGTATTTACATTTATTAATCAAAATTTTCATCATTTTGTGTTCGTACTTAGATGAGGTTAATCTTAGCACAGTGGTTCCCAACCTTTTTTTGGCTCATGACCCCATTTTAACATCACAAATTTCTGGCGACCCCAGACATTCAAAACACAGACATTTTTTTTTTGCTAAAATTAATTTGTTTTTTTGATCATGTAATAGTTTGCTAAACTATGTTGCAAATAAAAGTTAATTTTAGATTACATTTAGGCTATATAATGTATTATATACATACATATACTCTGTTCAGTCCGGTTTTCTGCCTGTGATTGTGTCTGGGCAGGTTGAAGTGTAGTAAGGGTCACATGATCAGGTCAATTAAGATATGCGCACTCACATATTATATCCTGCATTTTATTTGAACTTGATTTTTATTGGGAAAAGTGTGTGGTTTTTAATTATAATGAAATATATATTGAATCATTAAAAATGTTTTTTATCAGTAATTATTTTTTAATCAATTACTACCAATTTCAGGTGACCCCATTTGAATTCCAGGAGACCCCAGGGTTGAAAAACACTGGCTTAGCATGTTCACCCTGTCACCACAAAATATCATATAATATAAAACTTTTCGGAAATTCTAAATACATTTGTTGAACATTACACAGTCGTCTTCAAAGATGACCAACTCAAGGTCCAACATGTGGTCATTAAATAATAACCATAGCCAAAACTGTCCACCCTGCTATCTGTTTGGCACCCCCCACTGGTGATAAGCAGTAACTACAGGTTGACAGTCCTCTGTATTTTGGTGTTTCGTGGGTTCTGTCTATAAACTGTACAAGTGTTTGATTTAGTGAAACAGAGGCTTCTGGGTAACCCCTGAAGGTAAAGTAAAGGATCTGAGTTCTTCCACCACTATAGTTGCTTTTCCATTGACCCTCAATTTGCGCAAATATACCTTGTGCATAAAAATTTACCTAATTTACCTAATTTACCTAAAACGACAATTTCGCCAAAAGTCTTATTTTTCGATTAAACGTTTTAGTGCTGGCAAGAGGTGGTTTTTTGGGGGTAGTGCAAATAGTATATCATGCAAAACTGCAATGGAAAGACCTTTTTTCGCAACTAGAGTCAGGTGAATTAAAAAAACGGATGCTGACATACATTACACGAAGCAAAGACGAAGAAGAAACATGTTGCGGTATGTGTGGACACACCAGGAAACCCAATCATTTTTTAATTTAGTACAAGATAGAGGGGTAATATATAATAATAATGAAATATCTGTAAATCAACACCGTATTTACGTTCGTCACCATGTTTATGGAATGACTTCTCGTAAAAAATAAGCACATCATCGCATTTGTTATTTAATGGAAAAACCGACACTTCTGTTTTTTCGACATTTAGTAAATATCGGTAAAGTTTGCGCAGATGTCCAATGGAAAAGTGACTTGTGATTAGATTAAAGACACTTTTTTTAACAGGTATGTGTTGAGTTATGCTGATGATGACTTACCGTGAAGACACTTCATATCTGCTGTGGATGACGCTGCAGGGAATTCCAGCCACTGTGACTGAGTTCTGGATGTCTTCAGCTCTCTGGCCCAGGTTCGAGCCTGAAATGGTCAGAACCGTCCCCCCCTCGACAGGACCAGACACCGGGTCCAGCTGAAACATGACAATGGCACCGTTATAGAATAGAATAGAATAGAATAGATCTTTATTGTCATTGTTACAGGAACAATGAAAATCCATTTAACAGCTCTGTTTCTGTTTAACCCTTAGGTCAGTGTTTTTCAACCTTGGGGTCAGGACCCCACGTGGGATCACCTGGAATTCAAATGGGGTCGCCTGAAATTTCTAGTAATTGATAAAAAAAATAAAACTTGCTAATAAAAATGTACAGTATATAGCCTAAATGCTGCCTTAAATTAACATTTATTTGCAACATAATACAGCAAACTATTACATGATCAATAAACAAATTAATTTTAGAAAATAAAATGTCTCCATTTTGAAAATACTGGGGTCGCCTGAAATTTCTAATAATTTATATAAAAAAAAAAATTTAAATTAAACCTTACCAATAAAAATTTACATTATATAGCCTAAATGTCCTCTAAAATGAACGTTTATTTGCAACATATTACAGCAAACTATTACATGATCAAAAACAAATTAATTTTAGCCAAAAAAAAAGTCTCTGTGTTGAATGTCTGGGGTCGCCAGAAATTTGTGATGTTAAAATGGGGTCAAGAGCTAAAAAAGGTTGGGAACCACTGCCTTAGGTCCTCTTCTGTACATTTTTTTTTAACATTTCTCTCTTTTTTTTAATTTCTTGGTCATTTTGGCTGTGTTACAGCTTTAGGCATGAAATTTGTCAGAAATGTTTTGTTTTAGTTATATTTTTCTAAATCCAGCATCTTTTACTCTTAGATGTGTTTTATTTTCCCATGATGCATTTTGCACTCTCTGATCACCCTCAAGAACAAAAATGTACACGGACAAAAAACTGTTTGCTGCAAGTAAAGCCTTCTGACTCCAGAACCAAGTGACTCTGTCTTGATTCTTAGATGGTTTCTCAGAATTTTTCTATCATTAACAAAGCGGAATGTTGACTTTGTGATATTTCCTTAGTTTTATTGATATTTTAATGACCAATTCATAAGCAACAAATGTTCAGAGAATGCAAACCTCCACCAAGCACCATGACCGGTGTGCATGTGTGGATCGACTATTTCTTTTTAAATTAAACAGTTTTCAGGTTGTTCCATACAGCAGAAAAAGTTGAAGCTTGGTACCAGTCATGTTTATGTCAAATTATATAAAATTCCAATCAATATTTGTTGAGTTATAATGAAAAATGTGTCGTAAATGAGATTTTCAATGTTAAATTGAAATGTCCATAGAGTCCACATTCCACAGTGGATGTGGACAATTTTGTGCCAGATACAAGATATTGTTATAAACTATCAAACTGATCAAATTGGAGGCTAATCGGAGTCGTTTTGAATTTTTTATGAATTTTCGAAAATTGCTCAATGGTGAGAGATAGGAACATTTGAGATTTTGTGACCTTGCTGTGACCTTGAACTCTGGCCTACTTGGCCCAAAATTTAATGGGTTGGTCCCAGGGCCTAGGCCTATCTGTGGGTAAAATTTGGTAAAGATGGTTGGGTGTCCTATAAGTCTCCATACATAGGAGACATAATACATTCCATACATATATGGTTCTAACATGTATTTCTTTATATTTCTTCTTTATAGTTCTTCAGCAGTGGAGGACACGCATTGAAATGTGTTCCCGACAAAATGGCAGTCATATAGAGCATATTATATAAATAAAAATGGTTTATGTCAAGAAACGTTTATTTTTCCTATGTATGGAGACTTATGGGACACCCTGTAGTTTTCCCGTAAAGTTGCTAACAAACAAACAAGCAAACAAACATACAAAGCAAAGTCCTCACAATACCTCCTGGCAGAGGTAATAACAGATGAAACCTCCTGAATACGCCAAGTGTTCTAATAATTTTGTCCACCTCTGCATATCTGGTTTGTACTGACTTTAACACTTGGACTTAAAATACAAGCAGACAAGTGACTTACAAAGTGAATGACTGGAGCAGGACAGGTGTGTTTGACTTCATCAGTGCAGGATTCACCAAAGACGCAGTGAGAGTGGGCGGGGCTTCCACACCAAACGCAACCGTACTTGGCGTCGGCGGTTCGGCAGCGGCTACAGTCAGACCGACCCACCGAACAGTTGAACAGGGTCACTGGAACCAGGAGGACAAAGGGGAAACTGCATTATGTCTTTGCCGTGTTATACTGCACTTATAGATGTGTACATATTAAATCCGAGTGTGGACGACGTATTTAAAGTCCTCACCGTGCAGATCCTCAGCACTGTCGACAAGGAAGTTGTTTTTTCTTCTCACATTGATCATGGCTCGGTATTCCTCCATCAAGGCTGAATAGACATACTGCAACACAAAGACCATGAGTAATACTGTAAATGAGCTGGTGTCAAGGCAATTTATGGAGGTGAAACCCACCTATGGTCTTTAATTAACCCTGTAACCCCTGACACATTGTTTCAATGAAACGTGCGTCTGTTTCAGTGTCATAAAAGCTGCTGAGAGTATGTGTTTGTCTTCCTTTTCTTCAGTGGTTTTGTTTTACTGTGTGTTTTAGGGTCAAAACAGGGTGGAATAATAGAAAAAGACAAAGAGAGGAATTGAAGTTTGACAGTTTTTTACTAAATAAGGCACTAAGAATATACATCAGTAAGAGATTTAGGATGTTGAACATGAACTGTGAACTGGAACACACTGAACAACAACAAATATTTGAATTTCGGTCCAGTCGTTTTTGTTTTTGTCTTTTTTTTCTAACTCAGTCCAGTTGCTTTTTGACACCTGGTTGAACTCCTAAAAGCAGTTATACGGTCAAAACTCTGTAAAAAAACAGAAAAATACATAAATAAAGGAACAACACTGCAAACAACAGGAAAACAAAAAACAAGGCAAACTGTAAAAAAAAAAAAAAAAAAAAAAAAAAAAAAAGCCCAAACGTCTATTCTTATAGTGAGTCGGTTTCACTCACTGATCTGCGTTTTACCTCCATTACACAGGCAGTGGGGGGTGCACTGAGCATGCTCAGATGTCTTTGGAAAGTGCAGGGTCTATTCTCTTGGCACGTCTTGAAACTTTTCTTATTGAGCAAACAGTTGAATTTTTATGAATATTCAAAACAATAATTCTTTCTTGTTCTCTCCCCTTAACATTCCCACCCACCCCCACCTCGCCATGTCAGGACCGACGTCAAAATGTGGTTCAACAAAACTCATAATAAAGACAATAGAATATCAAGGGGAGCTTCATATACTTTATGAAGGTTCCCTTGGCAAAGCAAATATGTTCATCACCAAAAGGCAGCCAGACTACCATTCTGCTGTTAGGATGCTGGACAAGACAAGTTAAAAAAAAAAGAAAAAAACAAAAACAAAAACAAAAAAAAAAACCCAAAATAATAATTAGGGCTGTCAAAATTAACACAATAAAAAAAAAATTGATTGTGTGTGAGGTGACCAAAAAATGTCATTAAAAAAGCATGTTAACAAAGCAAAAGAAGCGGAATTAATTTAATTATTAGTTTGTAAAAAAGGGTGGGAGTCTATAAGTTATACTTCCCACTCCTTTTCGAACGCTGAAAAAATTTTGTCTGACCATGTTGTATGGTTCTTTGTTATCTGATGATTCTATGTGCTCGAAATAAAACTACATTAACTAAATAACTAATCCATCATCATGATTAATCTGATTTAAAATTTTAATGCAATTAACCGATCTGCAGCACAGAATAATGACTCTGAACATCTCTGCCAACGCATTTGAGGCACTTTGTCCATGCGCAGGTGCAAATGGGCAGTTGATCCGGTAGTGACAGGCAGCAGAACCAACCCATAAAGATGGAAGACACTAAACAGCACGTTGGTCCTCTGGATGGAAATATGAGGATAAAAAAAACAAAAAAACAAAATGGAACAGTGGACCAACATAAACTATTATACACACTCTGCAGGAAGGAGTTTTCTTTTCATCTTAAAATATTACATTACCACATTAGTCTGGGATTCTACTAACACTTCAGCTAATGCGTCGCCCAGCTTGTGACGAACACGTTAAGTGCATATATATTCCCTTCTTTCTTGAGTCTGTTTGCTGAATCAAAATGTGACGTAATTAATATAGATTAAAAATGAATGATATTTAATCGTGATTAATCGTAATTCATCCACAACAACCCTGTGATTAATCTGATTAAAAATGCTAAGCGTACCTTGATACAGTTTAAAGTTGTATTTAGATGTCACTATTCAAAGACAAGGCTGGCTCAGATTTTCTCAAATACGGTACATATCTGCGACAGATGTGGAGGTTCACCCTGCAATCTCACACACATGTTTATTTCTTGTCCAGTCCTGACAAATTTTTGGCTAATTTATTTCAAGGTACAGGGTGACACAAAAAAACGGGAACTTTTTAACAATCCAGTAAAACCAAGAGTGATGGAAGAAAAATATTTTATTCGTAGTAATTGAAACCTTAAACCATGCCATTTAAGAAACAATGATGGAATTTTTATTTTTTAAAAATGACTTCCTGTAGATGGCGTCCTCCTGTACGAATGCATTCTTGAAATCCGCTGTTGAGATTCCTCATTGACCGCTGCAACGTCTCAGCTGGGATACTGTGAATTTCATCCTGAATTCTCTGTTTTAACTCATCCAGAGTTCTTGGTCGAGTCGTGTACACTTTACTCTTGAGATAGCCCCACAAGAAAAAATCACAAACGGACAAATCTGGCGATCTAGGGGGCCAGGGAACGTTACCGAATCTTGAGATCACACGGTTACCGAACAATTCTTGCACAGCCGCCAGTGGTTACTAAAATGGGGGTGTGTTTACTTGCTCAAGGTCACTGTCTCGCAGTGCTGCCACTTGCTCATGTCTGCCAATACGCACTTCAAAAATTCCCGTTTTTTTGGGTCACCCTGTACTTTCGAAAACTATTGACATTTCACCACACATTAGTATTTTTGGTCTCCCGGAAGAGTATGTCGAGGCCCAAAACGGAATCTGGCCCGATTCAGAATTGGGCTGGCCCAGAATGGAATTCTATTCTAGGCCGGCCTAGAATGGAATCCTGCTGCTATAATGTTATTTTTATACCATGTTTAATGCAAATGATCCATAATTCCATAATTTGTCATAATTTTACATTTTCAGTCTTACATACCTTGAGTAACTATTGACAATTTCAGTCGATTTCACTGTACCATATATTGGTGGGGAGTACCACTAGGTTCTATTTGTAAATAAAGTGTATTATAGTTTACAATTAAAATGTTGTTTGTTTCATTTTTTTTTCACATATTTGCAAATTCCATGTATTGATTTTTGTAATAATTTAGATCATTTGCATTAAACATGGTATAAAAATAACATTATAGCAGCAGGATTCCATTCTAGGCCGGCCTAGAATAGAATTCCATTCTGGGCCGGCCCGATTCTGAATCGGGCCAGATTCCGTTTTGGGCCTCGACAAGTATATCCAATACTCTGCTAAAGAATTAGAAGTAATAGCTTTTACCTCCCTGATTGCTAAACGCTACCTCCTTCTTAATTGGACATCTACAATAGCCCCTTTCAGCACACAATGGATTAATGAGGTTATGTCTTTTTTAAAAGTAGAGAACATTAGATATTCAAAACGAGGAAACTTGAACAAATTCTACAATAAATGGCAACCGTTTATGGATTTTTTTGAGACAATGTAATCCCCCCCCCTTTTTTTTTCCCTTTATTGTTTATGTATTAATTTATTTTCTTATGTTTATGTCACCAGTATAATTGTTTTATTCAGACTATGTCTTATTGTTTATGTATTAATTTATTTTCTTATGTTTATGTCACCAGTATAATTGTTTTATTCAGACTATGTCTTAGTATTCTTTTCATTGCATTGTTTTTCAGGTTTGATTGCTATTTGTCCCTAAATAATGTTGTAGCATGGGTGGCGGCTCGGCAAGAAGTTAGCTTTATGCAAAAGTATGAGCACTAGATATAATTTTACTTTGACAAGCAAGAAGAATCAACTTGGAAGCATCACAACAGGATAGCGATTGCTCTGCCTATGGCTCTCACTCAGGGTGCAACTTTACAAATTACAAAAATACAGAAAAAATAAACAAAAAGGCCAATAAACATTGCCATACACATATTAAGTCAAAACTAGTACTAACACAACAACCCCACTGAATTCTTGCGAATAAAAATTACACATTTACAACAAAATACCCACTACCCATAATGCACTGTGGCAAACATGCCACAATACGCTAATCTAAAAGTAATGGTGTATACAAACCTGGTTAATGTGGACATCAGTGTGCCTTGGTGTTGGCATGTACCGTTCATTTTCTTGTATACGCATCAATAAAAATATGAAACAGAAAAATGCTAAGCGTTTGACAGCACTTCAGAACGCTCACCACAGACGCATTAGGGGTTAAAGGGTTACGATTATAAAAATTCTTCAAAACACACTCCTGCAAACACAAAGCTACCTGTTGTTTTATTGATATTTGTGTCAGTTGCTTGACTCTAGATACGTATATTCACATGTTTTCTGACCTGATGAGCTTGACAGGTTATGAAGAAGACAGACGGCTGTTGGACGTCCTCCTCCACAGATGCATCCACCACCACAGACTGGTCTTCAATGTCCAACACACACTCGTACTCCAGGTTCTCATCCTGAGGACACGACAAAATGAACAGATTGGACCCGTGTCAACATATTCAGAGTAGTTTCATCTCTGTTTGTTGTTAGACAAAGGAGAACTCCAAACTCTCCTGACAGAAAGTATAAAAATGAGGTGAGGCAGGCGTTATATTTCTTACTGTATCTTTGTCATTTTTTGTCCTTTTTTAAAATGGGAAAAAACTGTCCCTGCATTAGCATTACAGGTAAGGGTGAGAATGACCCCCACCTGAACCGGATGTGGAAACTGGGAGGACCACGGGGGTGAAAAACCCAGAGAAAACACTTATATAAAGACATGCTTTTAGGTCAAATATTTGAGCGGAGTTTTAATTTATGCCAATTTTGATTTTATATACCTACTATTTGGAACCAATATTCACTTTTAAAGTCTTTGAAAAGGTTCGTTAAGCATCTTTGTGTTATTTATGCAATAAATTATATACATTTTTCAAATCGGATTTTATATTTTTTGTGTGTTTTTTGACCTTTTGTGTTGATATAGTAGGTTAAAGTGAAAAAAAAAAAAAAAAAAGGCAGATGAGAGAGATGAAGTTGTGCTGAAAAAAAAAAAAAAAAAAGCTACCAAACATGGGTATAATAAACATTTCTTTCTATAGCAGGGGTGGGCAATCCTGGTCCTTGAGGGCCGGTATCCTGCATGTTTTAGATGTTTCCCTCTTCCAACACACCTGGTTCACATGATAAGCCTATCATCCAGCTCTGCAGAAGCCTGACAATGACCTTCAGGTATGCTGGAAGAGGGAAACATCTAAAACATGCAGGACACCGGCCCTCAGGGACCAGGATTGCCCACCCCTGTTCTGTAGTATATGAAGGCCAAATCAAAAGTACTCAAAAACGGCCAAAATAGGCTCAGACCCTAAGGGTTAAAAGAAAAAAAAAAAAAAAGCCTTAAGCATCAGCCTCAAAAAGTGGCTATAGATATTGTCCATCAGCTGACCAAATGTTTAAAAAATCAGCATTGACCTTAAAAAAACCCATATCAGTCGACCTCTATCCATTACAGAGGTTTAACCCTTTGGCTGAAACGTACCTGAAACAGGTTCAGGTGTTGTCCCACCAGTGTGATCTTCCTCTCCACGTTCACAGGTAAGAGGGAGGAATCCTGAACCTTGTCCACACATGGACATTCCTGAGGACACAGTATCAAACGTTAGGAGACAAAAGACCCATGTCTTCATGCTTCTTCAGATGATGATCTTTAAGTGAACACCTGCTCTGATCATCCTGTACTAATGCCCTGAGCAGTGACACGTTATTACACTGCAAAAATTAAAATCCTACCAAGTGTATTTTTCTCATTTCTAGTCAAAATATCTCATCGCACTTTTGTGTCTTAAGTTAAGAGTGATGAGATATTTTGACCAGAAATGAGAAAAATACACTTGGTAAGATTTTGATTTTTTGCAGTGTTATTATATTGGACTGTTCGCATATATAGATGTATATATGCATACATATACAGTACACATGTATAGACATTGTCTGTGGGGCATTATCATCTATTTGACTGTTTGCTGTTGTGTTATATTGAGACTAAATATAAACTAAATCATGCGCCTGTCGCTGCCTCCACTGGCTTCAACAACCTGACAACATGAAACAGCCAAGATGTTGGTCATACGTATCTATATCACAAAAGTGTTCTGTTTTAACTATCAGCATCCTCTAACTTAAGCACTGCAAAAAGATGTGAAATACCTTTTACAGATACAACAACCTCCAGACAGGAGGGACTATAGCAGCTGAAACTGAAAACTGTGAATACAAGGGAAAAGCAAACAAAACAGGATACTATCAAAAGGCTTTAACAAGGATTTCACTGACACTAAAACAAACCAAACAACAGAACGCACCTCAAAACCAAAGTATGATCAGGAATAGAGATGTGGAGGTTGTAGGTGGAACTGTATGTTCTAGATGAGTGTGACTGTAGAAGGTGATGGAGGTGATAATGAAAAAGATGGACCGGTGGAGTCACTGCCTTCTGTTTAACATCTGGACTTACACACAGGTTGTATCCAGTAGAAACCTTTACTGTTGGGGGAGTTTCAAGGCACCGACTGCAGAGTCTGCATTATTCAGAGCTGGGGATATTATTAGTGCTTTGGTACTTAAGGTTTTTTTTCCTTTTTCCATTATTGTTAGTTTTTGTCCCATTAATTTGTAAGAAACCACTGTGTCAGAGGCGATTTCTCATAAACTGCAAGGGAAGCTCAGCTTCCCCCAAAATTACGACAATTAAATGGTTAAATATGTTCGGTTGTGTTGACATTTTATTGACTACAAATGTGTTAGAACACGTTCATCTCACAGACGAGTTCGTTCAGAATCAGCTTTATCACAAATCAACAGACTCGATGTTGTTCACTTCTCATACATTCCTGTTCCGCTGTTTTCTCATTCGATCTATGGTCAATCATTTGCCTGTAGACGCTCAGCGTCCATGCACTTCAATGGGACTGAGTGGAACAGTTTTTTTCATTGCCTCAAAACTGGACGGTAATTGGATAAATGCCACGATGTTGTCCCGCCCCCGGACGCTCAGCATCTCTGGGGGTGAATGGAGCTGTGGGCGGAGCTCGGCCGGGCTGGATGCTGGGCTTCCACATTGCTGATTGGAGGATCAGTCGAAAGGCTGAATCCTGTTTGATTGACAGCTATTTTGAGATCTCCTCCTTCATTGACACAGTTCAGTTTAATACCATCGTGCATTCTGTTCAAACCACTACGAAATTACTTGTTCATTTCTTGCACTGTAAATAAAACACACTCATTGTACTTCCTTGTTTCAATTTAACATAATTTCAGCGTTTTCTTGTTTCAGTTACAGAATTTAATTATTTCTTGTTCCAGTTTAATATCGTTTTGTAGATAGTTAAATCAATCAAACTGTTGGCTAGGTTGGAGTGAACTAGCTATCAAGTCCCTGGAAAAGACGCCTACTTGGTACGATAAGGTCGCTGACCATTTTCTTAAAAAGGAACAGAGGGCCGAATTTATGTTTAAATAACTTGACAATTTTTTTGATGTAAGCCGACAATGAGCTTCCCCTGTCTGAGACGAGCAGCTGCCACTGCTATGTGTAGAGCTGCTTGTCTTGTCCCTCTCATGACCTGTTGTACATGTACATATAGTACCATGGTTCAGCATTTCTTTACAGTGTCAGTTCAGACATTGATCATTTCATCACAACCTCACAACAGGTTTTCAACACACGAACACACCTTATAACCACATAATTATAATTACACACAACAAAATTTTTGCACACTTATGATGTATATTTCTTTAATTAGTATATTGATAATATATTGTCTAGTACATATTGTACAAATAGCTGTTCTAATTTTGTGTCTTAATATGTATATTTGGTATATATATGTATTCAGAGCTATATATATGTTTGTATATTTAGAACTTTATATATTTATATATCTTTCTTGGTAACACTTTATTTGAAGGTGCAGTTTATAATGCATTAAGCACACATTCATAAGACATTATAATGCATTTATAATGCATTATAAAAGTCATTACAACAGTTTATGATCATGTACAACAACTTATACTAAGGTTAATAAAGTATTATAAGTGTAGGCATATTGTGTTATAAATTCAGCTTTCATAATGTTTTATACATCCACACCAAAGTGACAACAATGTTTGTAGGAAGAATCTCAAGTCCTGGGTTGCATAACACATTATCAATTGCATGATATAACACAAGTATGATGGCTTACGAGCAGTATCTGCTGGCTCTAAGTAAAGCGTAAGTCAAAAATTATACATCAAAGTGTTCTTAATAACTCTATTTTGCAAAAATAAAACATTAAAAGAACAGAGACAGTAAATAGAAGTGTTACATGTTGCTTTGTACATCAATAAAAAATAATGTGGCAGCTCTAAATCTTTGTTAATTCAAACACATACTTTTTTTTTTAATAAATATGAAATCTGTAAAATAGATGGGTATATGGACCAGTGGAAAAAACCTAACAAAAGTTCCCCACCTAAAAAAATAAATTCCTTCACACTGCTTTGGTATGGATGTATAAAACATTATGAAAGCTGAATTTATAATACATTATGCCTACACTTATAATACTTCAACCCTTTCATGCACGAATTATGAGAACCTTCATCAAAAGTGTTTTTCAAGAGTGTTTTTATTCCTCTTTAGGCATGAAAAAAACAATGCGATTGAAAATTTCTTCTGAAAAATAAATTGAAAAAATAAATGAAATAAAAAATATTTTAAAAATATCAAAAATACATAAAAAAAACAAAAATGAAAAAAATAAATAAATAAATACATAAATCTTATGAACCTATTTTTCATGAAGTTGCAAAAATGTCCACTCAGCTGGACACCACACGTTTAATTTTTGACGCACAGAAACATGTATTTACTGAAAAATTGTGTGAAAACTATGGGAGGGCTTGTGATTCTGGGGGTTTATGCTCAGGAGAGATCTACATAATGTTACCAATTCATGTGAGAAAAGATATGTAGTGTCTTAAAACTTTAATAAAAATATGTGTTAAAAAAAAAAAATGAAAAGAACCACAAAATCCATGAATATACAAGAGAACAGCGGTAGAATAGCTGTCCACTGTAGTGACCACTGTGCATGAAAGGGTTAATAACCTTGTTGTACATGATCATAAACTGTTGTAATGACTTTTATAATGTATTATAAATGCATTATAATGTCTTATGAATGTGCGCTTAATGTATTATAAACTAGACCTTCAGGTAAAGTGTTACCTCTTTCTTTTTCTGTTGTATTGATAATTTCTTTCCATCTACTTTTTATTCTACTTGAATGGAGTGACTGTAACACCCAATAATTTCCCAGTGGGCTTAATAAAGTATTCTGATTCTGATTGTGATGTGACTTCTTCACTCACCGGAAAATCAGAGTCGGTAGAGCGATCTGATTGGTAGTTGTCTGCAGACTCAGAGCTGGGCTCAGTAAGTGTTTCAGGTGACTGTGAATACATAGGTGGCTTTTCACTGGTGCCTACAATAGATGGACCTGGTGTTGCAGAAAGTATGAACGCGTCGCTGTTTGCGTCAGCGCCTCCTGCTGGCTCCGCCCACTCCTTCGGCCACGGAGGCGAGTCCCTGTGTCCTCCAGGTTCCAGAGGAATGACCTCTTTATCATCAATGGGACTGAAGTCTGTTAAATTGGTGGAGGGGGTGGAGCTGAGAGCAGAGGATGAGCCCCCAGCTCCACTAGACGAGACCTGGCCCCTAGTGCTGCTGGGTAATGTAGTCTCATTACTGTTAGGTACGGGTTCTACCGCACCACCTACTTTCCCCGTAGTGACGCTGAGTCTGGCTGTAACCCCACCCGCATCAGAGACTAACCTAACAGGGGTGGTGATGTCTGTGTGTGTGGGAGGGGCCTGTGTATGTGTGGGAGGGGCCTGTGTGAGGGTCTTTGCAGAGGGGGACACTGTGGTCAGGGTCATGGAGGAGTTGGACGCAGCATTCCAAACAGTGAGCGGTTGTGTCACAGTGGTGGGGGCTACAGACTGGGTGGGTGTCTCTGTGGGTGGGGGTGGTGTTGTAGCTGTTGTTGTTGTAACTGTTGTTGTTGTTGTAGCTGTTGTTGTTGGCACAGCTGGGGGTAAAGGTGTCAGTTTGCTGGTGGGTGGTGGGACCGTGGGTGGTGGTGGTGGTTTGAACTTGAAGATGGAGGAACATGAGTGAACAGATAGGGAGAGGAAAAAAAAAAGATGGAGGATGACATAAATTAGGATAAAACTGAAGAGTAGAAGCAACTTATGAATGACAAGAAAAAAACACACCATAGTAAAAGAAAAAAAGCTAAAAAAAAATAAAATAAAATGGAAAAAAAAACACAAATATGGCTAAAAACAGCACAACACACAGTAAAGTATGACAAACACTGCTGTAAATTCAGATGGTAGGCTTTAAAATCACACTCCAGTTAGGGATGTAACAATATGAAAATTTCATATCACGGTTATTGTGACCAAAATTATCACGGTTATCATTATTATCGCGGTATTGTTGAAATTATGCTCAAAATGTTCAAAAAGTACTAATACACACACTGAAATAATTTAACCAAGTTGTATTTTGGAAAAAAAAACAAAACAAGTAAAATAATTGGCACAATGTACTTTTTCTTTCAAATATTAATCCTTAGTGGTCTGAGCCTATTTTGGCTGTTTTTCAGTCCTTTTGATTTTGCCTTTATATACTATATAAAGAAATGTTTATTATATCCATGTTTGGTATCTTTTTTTTTTCAGCACAGCTTCATTTATATCATCTATTTTTTTTTTTTCACTTTAACCTACTATAAAAACACAAAAGGACAAAAAATATATAAAATCTGATTTGAAAAATGTATATAATTTATTGCATAAATAACACAAAGATGCTTAACAAACCTTTTCAAATACTTTAAAAGTGAATATTGGTTCCAAATATTAGGTATATAAAATTAAAACTGTAATAAATTAAAACTATACTCAAATATTTGACATAAAAAGCAGATCTTTACATAGGCGTTTTCCACAGAAAAGTGCGGTAATCAAACACAGTTATCGTGATTTTTAGAATTTAAGCGGTAATACTAACCGTTGGCAATTTTACTGCGGTTTATCGTTATACCGGTAATCGTTACATCCCTAACTTCAGTGCTTTCCTTAAATATACTTCACACTAATGAACCCAAAGAAATCCATTTGCATTTAAACAGCACATGTCAGACGCACCGCAGCGTTAGGGTTCACACTGACTTACGTTGTGGTTGTAGATGGTCACTCCACGGCTGCAGGTGGGTTTGTGTGTGCACACATGTTGGTGGATACACCAGTTACAACCCCAGCGGCTGCTGACACACCCCTGGCATCTGAGGGGGGGGGGGGGGGGGGGGGCATTGAAAAAGACCTGATTTATCAACCTGCCTCATTAAATAAACAGGAATGAATCATTAAAGATGTGAAATCTGTTGGTGTAGTTGTTCATCTTTCTGCTTCTTTCTGTTCAGTTTAGTTTTAGACATGTATAAGTAGTTCCCTTTCAGTTTGAGGAACTGACGAGTTTTAACTTAGCTGTTCTTAATTTATATGCATTGCTCAGTATTTTAATGACAATATAACACTATATAATGTGATAAGTAAACAGATATTAAAGAATGTCATATATCTTTTCCTTTTAGGGGGTACACTATTAACATGGACTCCAAACCCTCCAGAGCCTGAATAAACACATTAACCCTCCGGTATCCGGGTGCGCCTTTTAGGCACACTTTGCACTTCGTTTTAAAAAACTTCACATTATTTTTCACAATTTAAATAAGGTTAGAATTCAAAAGTTGTTCATTTTTGCATGATCTTTAAAATTCTAGCCACTAACTAAAATGTGCACATTGTAAACAAAAGAAGATTACAAGACTAGCATCTGTCTCCGAAGTGTGCCTAAAACGCACTATTTCTTCCATTTGATCTGTATGATTAGGGCTGACCTTGATTTACAAAAATAAAATCAAATTAGAGCAGAAAAATACATCAATATATAATATTTAATAGTTTGATTTATAGGTGTGCATTTTACTCACACTTGGTGACAGATGCTAGTATTTTTGAACATGTGACCTAGCGCCAAAAATAATCATGCAAATTAACCGATGTTGCTGTTAATCATTGACATATGCCAGGCTGCAAAAACCAAATAATATGTGATCCACTTTTTATGTAGTATGTTGAAAAAAATATTTTTGTGTGTTTTTTGCATCCAAAAAAATGGTTTGTTTACATTACAAACATGGCATTTAAAGGGTTAAAAAATGTGACAATTATAGAGCATTTGGTATTCTTATTTACAGTTCAAGTTGATGAAATAGAAAAAAGTGTAAAAGAATTAAAAACAAACTGTATGAAATTTTTTTTGACATAATTCCACAAGTGTGCCAAAAAGGCACACTTGGTACTTTGTAAGGGCCTTGCTAGATGGGATACCGGAGGGTTAAATATATCATTTCAAACACACTTTTACTGAAGAATTGCACATAAACACAATGAAAAGAACACTAATTTAAAAACACTTTACAACTATAAGAAATTAAAGCTGCTTCTCAAAATATTTTCCTCTTTACTTAACAGAGTTTTAGTGTCTTTCTCTGTGACTTTGAATATATTGTCATAAGGGGCCACATTTCCAAAATATTAAAGAAATTAAATTATTTTTCTGATTTGCTGAGTTTCCGGCAGTTTTTGTCACACTAACAATTATTAAAATAGGACCAATAGCCCTGTAGCTCATGGCATGTTCTATCAAGAATCATCCATATAATATGACTTCCTATCAGTGCTCAATAGTAACTATATTGATATCTCTAACTATTCCCATGTTATAAACTATCAAAATATGACCTAATATAAGTAAAGGCAAAGTTTTAATATTACAAAAATTCATTAAAAATAATAAAATTTGAAATGAATCTGACCAGTAGTTTCAGAATAGAAGATTTTTTAAATGTAGTCACTGGTGACCTTGAGTTTTACCCTTCAAGGTCACTCAAGGTCAAAGGTCACAGACCCAAATGAAAGTCCATACATGACTTCCTATTAGTGCTCAATATGTACTATATAGATATCTGTAACCATTTCCATGTTATAAACCATCAAAATATGGACCATTATGAGTAAAGGCACATTTTTAATATTTCAAAAACTCAGAATTTCTCAAAAGTGTAAACAAACTTTGCAGACTTTGTCCCAAGGAAGCGACATAAAAAATTTGTAGTGAATCTGAGCGGTAGTTTCGTCAGAGAAAATTTTTGAAGAAATTGCTGATGAAGAAGACAAAGATGATGCCGGACATAGCACCTTCATAACGCTCATGGTCTATCGGTCAGTGACATCAAAAATGACATCTACTGGTCAGTGCTGGTGCAAATGAACTTCATTCATATCACCATTAACAAAACTTAGCAAAACTTAAATATGTCTTCTTCAATTTGTGCATTTAAAAGGATCTATAAAGCCACTATAATAAGAAAATATAGAACATTATAGAAGTACACATAAAATAAGATTTTATTGTAGTTAATTGGTTATCATGACAAGAAGATATTATCACATTTATTGATCATTGTATTTAGAGTAAATATTTAAAGCGCAAATAAATATTATAGTCTATACTAAAAATGGTTGATTATGCAAATCTGATTGTGTGTGAGGTGACTAAAAGAAGTGTATATGAATGGTTTGTATGGATGTTTTGTGTTATTGTAAAATATACAGAGAGAAATATGTGTTAACAAAGCAAAGGAAGCGGATCTAGTTTGATTATTAGTTTGTAATAAAGGGGGTGGGAGTCAATAAGTTATACTTCTTCCCACTCCTTTTTGAGTGCAGAAAAATTTTATTTATTTATTTATTTATTTATTTTACCATGTTGTATGATTCTTTATCTGATGATTCTATGTGCTCGAAATAAAAATACTACTACTACTACTACTACCACTTAACAGTGGGGAAAAGGCAAACATACTGATTTGACCTGAAACACCTCCATATTAAGTCTGCGTTATGTTGTGTGTTAGGATTCCTTTAATTTGTTGCTTATGTGTGAAGCTGTGGATGTGTGATTTAAGTGTGTGTGTGTGTGTGTGTGTGAGTGTGTGTGTATGTGTTTCCTCACGGTCTGCGTCCAGACAGCTGCTGCACCAGGCTACAGTTATAGAAGGTGAACTCTGTCTCCGCCACTGTCACATTTAGGAAACGCAGCGACAGGGTCACCATCACAAACTCTGCATCCAAACAAACCAGCTGTCAGCACCAGGCAAATCACATACATTCAATACAAACTCACATACATACTGAGACAAAATAATGACAGGAACACTAGGGGTGCAACCAGAGGTAAGTGCAAAATTACATATCGAAAGACCTCCATGGGGCAGTCAGCTATCAAAGGCTCTCAAATGTGGACAAGGTATAAAAACTTTTAATAAAAGCGTCAAAGGCTGGCTAAAGCAAAATCAGAGATGCGAGCATTTTTAACCATTCTGATTTTACTGTAATTTTATGTAACCTTTATGTGAATTTAAATATTTACATATGTTGTATTCCTGTTAAAATATGTATGTGTATATGTACGTATATATATATATATATATATATATATATATATATATATATATATATATATATATATATATATATATATATATATATGAAAATTATTTTTTAACATCTGTGATTGTACATTATGATTTTATGCAACCTAAAATGTTTTTTACCTCTCTCTCTCTCTCTCTTTCTCTGCTAAAAGCCTGACTAGGGACTGGAGATGGAACCTACCAGTAGCTATAATCTCTTCATGTGAATCATTAGTTACTACAGCTTGTTTGAAACAGGTAGAAGTTTTACAATCAAATTTGCATTGTCCCTATCAAATAAACTTTATAAATAAAATAAAGTCGAAGTGGCTATTGACACAGTACTGTGGCACAAAATATGGGTTTGTCTATTACCACAGAGCTAAACAGTGCCCTTGTTATATCATGTCTAGACTGGTAACTTACATCCCGAAAAGTACCAAGGCAATCATATGGCGAATAGGTCAACATAAAACAGCGGACAATTAGGTCACTTGGTAACGTATTGGACTGTAACATGGAAGACCCAAGTTCAATTCCCAGTCGGAGTGGTACACTGCCGCATCTATCTAACATATAGCTCCGCCCACCTTCTCCAGCCTCCAGAGCAAAGAACACCATAAAACAACATATAGAGTATTTAGAACAATAATTCCTATTCTATTCTATATATTATCATTAATCTGTCATTTCTTTCATCAGTTGCCACAGTACTGTGGTAGAAAAATGCACAAAAGAATGCATTGAAGTATGCGCCATATATAACCAAAGTACTGTGGCAACAAGAGGATAATGAGTTCATGTAACAGTATCCATGACTGGCTCTAGTACAAATGCTAACATTTGATTGGCTCTGTGGTAATAGACAAACCGATATTTTGTGCCACAGTACTGTGGCAGTAGACATTGCCAAATAAAATACGGACGCAGACTGGAAATAACACAATAATACAACATAACATAATATCACCCACCGTCTCCATGGCCAATGGGGGGCAGGCTGCTGGCGTCGGGGGTGGAGCATTCGATGCCAGTGTTGGTGAGAGATGCTGGAGATTCAGTGTCCTGGAAGAAGCATGAATAGGCCTCTGATTGGCTCAAAGTAGGAAGACCTTCAACTGACACAGTGATCTGAAGGAGGTGAGAGAGAATAAAGGGACATAGATCAGCTGTTTCAGTCAGTCATTAGTTTTCCTTCTACTATCTGAGATATTTAACCCTGTAAAGCCTAAACCGTTAAATCATTGACAGGACACTCCAGTTCTTTGAAAACGGAGCCTTTATTGGTCCTTCTGAACAACCCCATTTTTTTTTTTTTTTTTCCAAATATCAATTTCCATGTATGAGTTTCAGTTTTGTATCATATTTGATACATGGGGTCTCAATGCTCAAATATTATTATTTTTGAACAAACAAAAACATCATATAACACAAACCTGTCTAACAAATTGGTAATTCCTTTTCAAAATTGGCAAAGTTCTTGCTCCTTCCTCATTAATGACACTCTTGTAGTGTCACTGAAAAGGCCTCTGGTGAACGAATCCCTCCCCCATGGTGAATTATACGTGTCTTACATGTATCTAATTGTATACGTCACCAGTGGCAGATTTTGTTGCTTGAATTAAGCAAAAAAATCTTGAATTCAGCAAAAAAATCTGCCAATGGAACAAGTGAAAGATTGGTAAGATTTCTTGTGATAAGATTTTCAAGATCTGTTGTCTAAAAATAAGTTCTTATATCTCACTGAAAAGTTACTGTTTAGGTGGTTATGTCTTATTTTAAGTGTGATGAGATGTTTTGACGAGAAATGAGAAAAATACACTTGGTAAGATTTTGATTTTTGCAGTGTACAGCAACTGTATTGGAGTATCTATCTATATACGATAATAATAATAATAATAATAATAATAATAATAATAATAATAATAATAATAATAATAATAATAATAATAATAGGAACATAGTGCATTGTTACAGGTTACTTTGAATAAGCCCCCACTCCCCCTGTATTACGTGGGTTTCCTGTCCACGGCTGATGTTGTACAGACTGAGGTGTTGAATACTGAGGCACTGCTGCGTCTGGTTAAAACTCCACAACCAGTGACCCTGCACAGACCCTCGCTGACACTCCCATCGCTGGCCACACCTGAAACACCACAGGACACTTTTACTCAGATCAACCCAGGAGAGACAGCATGAGTAAAAGTACTGGCATGTGGTCCCAGTGACCCACCTCCCCTCCAGGACACACCAGCCACAGTAGGGGTCTTTATCAGACAAACAGGACTGGCAGTCCATGTGGACTCCGCATTCGGCCACGGGGCGCTTCTCCACCTTAGAAACACAAATAACACACAACCAGTTACAACTACATCCAAACGGTGCGCAGATAAAGAGTTTAGTTGTGGACCTTCTGTTACGCTTATTTCAAAAAGGAATGAAGATGGAATTTTGACAGAATGTTTATGGTTGTTCACTGTAGTTTACCTTGGCTGTACTATTTCCAACAAATATATATATTAAAAAAGGGGGTATCTGAGCATCTGTACATCTCTGAGAATGTAAAATAAAGAAAATCTGACCCAAAAAAAAAAAAAAATTTGTTATTATCATTATCATTATTATAATAATTATTTGCCCTCTCACCCCTGCCCCCATCTCACTTTCATTCACTCCCCCTTCCCTTTTCCCTATCACCCCCAATCAATCTATATTGTTTAGTTGCTCTTTACATTTCTTATCTTTTTCACTGTAATATGATGTTGTCATTGTTGTTTGTCATTATGTTTTGTTTGTTTATGTGCTTGATTTGTCTTTGGTTATTTGTTGTCATTTTTTGTTGTTTTTTTCTTGTTACTATGTCTCATTAACTGTATCACTAATAATAATAATAAAAAAACAGTCTAGTATCCACAATTTTAGACAAATGGAAAGAAAAATCATTCTAATGTTTATTGTGACATGTCAGATTATAAAAATAAAGTAGTTGTGCCAACTGAACTATGAACTTTGAAAATATGTTAAATAGTAAAGATAATAAAGAAAATGAGATAAGATCAACTAAGATAAGATAAGCTATGATAAGACTTTATTTATCCCACCAGGGGAAATTTCACAGTTAACAGCAAAAAAACACAACAAGCAAGTGCAGAGAAAAAGGGAGGTAGAAAAAAAAAGAAAAAACTATATATATATATATATATATATATATATATATATATATATATATATATATGGTTTGATCTATTTTCTGTACAACACTTTTGTCCACTGTGGTTGTTTTAAAGTGCTTTACAAATAAAGTTGGATTGGATTGATATATATGACCATTTACAGCCATGTTTTCCAGATCAAATGTACTCACACTTAGGTAGCTTTACCTGTCCCAATTTTGGTCCTATTTTTGGCCCCAATATTTGATTAAAAATTCATTCATTTTGGGATGGCTCAGAGCAAGGGTATAATTTTTTTTGCATTTATCTGAGGTCATCATTAGGTACCTATCCTGGGGGATATACACTATATTGCCAAAAGTATTTGCTCACCTGCCTTGACTCGCATATGAATTTCAGTGCCATCCCATTCCTAGTCTATGGGGTTCAATATGACGTGGGTCCACCCTTTGCAGCTATAACAGCTTCAACTCTTCTGGGAAGGCTGTCCACAAGGTTTAGGAGTGTGTTCATGGGAATTTTGGGCCATTCTTGCAGAAGCGCATTTGTGAAATCACACACTGATGTTGGACAGAAGGCCTGGCTCTCAGTCTGCGCTCTAATTCATCCCAAAGGTGTTCTATGGGGTTGAGGTCAGGACTCTGTGCAGGCCAGTCCAGTTCATCCACACCAGACTCTGTCATCCATGTCTTTATGGACCTTGCTTTGTGCACTGGTGCACAGTCATGTTGGAAGAGGAAGGGGCCAGCTCCAAACTGTTCCCACAAAGTTGGGAGCATGGAATTGTCCAAAATGTCTTGGTATGCTGAAGCATTCCCAGTTCCTTTCACTGGAACTAAGGGGCCAAGCCCAGCTCCTGAAAAACAACCCCACACCATAATCCCCCCTCCACCAAACTTTACACTTGGCACAATGCGGTCCGACAAGTATCGTTCTCCTGGTGACCGCCAAACCCAGACCCGTCCATCAGATTGCCAGATGGAGAAGCATGATTGGTCACTCCAGAGAAGGTGCCTCCACTGCTCTAGAGTCCAGTGGCGGCGTGCTTTACACCACTGCATCCGGCGCTTTGCATTGCACTTGGTGATGTATGGCTTGGATGCAGCTGCTAGGCCATGGAAACCCATTCCATGAAGCTCTCTGCGCACTGTTCTGGAGCTAATCTGAAGGTCACATGAAGTTTGGAGGTCTGTAGCGACTGACTCTGCAGAAAGTTGGCGACCTCTTTGCACTATGCGCCTCAGCATCCGCTGACCCAGCTCCGTCAGTTTACGTAGCCTACCACTTCGTGGCTGAGTTGCTGTCGTTTCCAAACACTTCCACTTTCTTATAATACATATTTAGGAGCGAGGAAATTTCACGACTGGATTTGTTGCACAGGTGGCATCCTATCACAGTTCCACGCTGGAATTCACTGAGCTCCTGAGGGCGACCCATTCTGTCACAAATGTTTGTAAAAGCGGTCTGCATGTCTAGGTGCTTGATTTTATACACCTGTGGCCATGGAAGTGATTGGAACACCTGATTCTGATTATTTGGATGGATGAGAGAATACTTTTGGCAATATAGTGTATGTCTAAATTGGTCTAAAAACCTGGGAAAGTGCTAGACACCAAAATATAGCAAATATATATAGTTTCATAGAAGCACCCGACTTAAAAACACCAAACTATACATTCACTTTTTTAATTAGCCAATGCTTTAGCTCACAGATGTTTAGCTAGACTGACATGTAAACCATGAGTTCTGGTGAGCTTCAGTTAGATAGTTTAGTGTTAAAGCTTATTCAGGACCATAAAAGGAGTAGTTTGTCCAGAAAATATATATAATCTATAATTAATTCAAATAAATACACCTCCAAAATGAGCTTCACTTTTATGTGTTCACCCGTGTATTTGTATTATATAAAATACGGCGCTTCTTAGAGTACTGTGGCTGTTTAATGAGGTGTGAGGCTGCAGCTGTACATTCAGATGAAGGTGTTGTTGAGTCCATTCAGAGTAAAGACCATCAGCATTTATCAGCATCCACAGCTTCCCACACAGACACTCTGTAGGGAGTGTGCCTACACAATGCAGGCCACTTGTTCTGATCAATACTATTGTTGTGTCTGACCTTAAACCTCCTGCTGACTGTTGTAGGAATCACAGCGGGTCTCATGACCTTTGACCTCTACAGCCAGCTGGCCTCTCTGTTTTCTTTTATGCTTTTCGCCTCTTATTCTTTGAACCTCTTAGACACAGCTTGAGGAAGTGGCAAAGCCTTGAAAAACTCTTGACAAACGATAAATTGTCTGACGATGAATGACCAGCCACGTTGAGTGTCGTGTATGGAGACATCTGGGCCAGTGTTTATGCATCTGCTCACGATAGAGCGTATGAAAGACGTTAAAACTGTCAAGGATTGGATGGCAAAAAAAGCGTCTCTTAATTTTCTTCCACTTACAGAGGTTTTGGTCATGACGTAGACGTGTGCTCCGTTGTGGTCCAACAGAAGGTCGCTGTTAATGGGTGAACTGGGCTGGATGGTCGTGTTGGCGTACACCTCCACCTCACCATCTTGGCCCAGATAGACCTAAGGAAACAAACCAGAACAAGGATGGGAAATAAGAAACTGATACCAATGGATTTATTTTGACAAAAGTATTCTATTTCTTATACTACCAAGAGCTGAAAAATAGGAAATAACATGAAAAAAGTCTTCTTCAGCTTACAAGCCCGACACAAATCAAATCACACTTGTGCAGGATCGCAGCCGAAGTGGCCATGAATGTGATTACCACACAGCAAAATCTAATATGAAGGACAGGAAGACACCTCTGGCTGAAGTGATTTCCCAGGCCTTCAAACTCTCATGTTACCTCATGTTAATGAGATTAGAAGAGGTTTTCATGCCTCTTTCCATGAAGCGCTCACTACATCACTGTGAACAAAACGTAGGATCATTCGTCCCATTAAGAGGATGCACTCAACTCATAATGGCACAGAAACAACGCTGGGTAACTTAGACACAATTAGTACTCGTATTTTACAGACTTCTTACATAAACTGAAACGATAACATGAAGAATATAAAATCTGTGCGACAAGCAGGACTGAGGTACTGTCAGAAAAAATACAAAAATAGACAAAGTAGTACAGAGGCTTGTACTTGTACTTTCTGTAAATTAACTTCTTTACTGCAGCCAAAGTGAAAAATGACAGGATGTGAAATGGACTTAAATGAAACAAGTGGTGCCAGGCACAACAAACCCCACCCCTTGCATGTATTGTAGCTTTTTTACCTCCGCCAAGGAGGTTATGTTTTTGCCAGGGTTTGTTTGTCTGTCTGTTTGTCTGTCCGTTAGTGTGCAACATAACTCAAAAAGTTATGGACAGATTTTGATGAAATTTTCAGGGTTTTTTGGAAATGGGATAAGGAAGAAATGATTAACTTTTGGGGGTGATCCGGAAGAAATCCTGGATTCTGGATCACTTTGAAATTTTCGTTAACATTGTGGTAAATGGGGCCAAAATATTCGTTTCCCAATATCTCGCTTAATTATTGACCAAAACTCATGAAATTTAACTCAGGAATTGACAATGGGGTCCTCTATCATATTTCAAAGGCTGATCTGGATCTGATCCAGAAGGCGGATTTTATTTTAAAAAATAAATGTAGGATTTGTATCACCGATTATGTGGGGAATTTTGCGCTTGGCGGAGGTCTGCGCTCTCCGAGTGCTTCTCTAGTTTTGGGCATGGATCCAGCTGATGTCCTCATGTCTATGCGTGTGGTGATGTCAGCATATCAATTGCCTCTATATATGTGCCAAGTTTGAAATAAAGTGAAACAAAATTGATGTTTTTTAGGCATTTGAAATATAACACTGGGTTACAAAAAAATGTTTTTTGCAAGTTGTCTAGGTTTTTTCAACTGAATTAGGACCATTTTGCACCACTAAATCCAAAAATGACATCTGTTTTTCTCAATCAGGTCAGGTTTTTTTGCTAATTTGATTTTGAAAAATTTGATCTTCTCACAAAATTGATTACATTTTTGTGACTTTATCAGTTGATTTTTTTATATAGTTCTCACCCAAAATAGGTTTTAAGAGAAAAAAAATCATTTTCTAACAGGATTCCTGTTAGGTACAATGGTGTATTCACTGCAGATGTAGCAGAATACATCAGGCTTATTTTTGCAAGATCTTCTAGTCGAAGCCATTTCATTCACCTGTAATATTAAAAAAAAATAATCATAAATTGGCAAAGTAAAATCTTCAGAACTCGTTTATTGCAAGAAATATGAAAGAGTTTTGTATCATATGATGTGAAAATGCCCATAAATGTAAGCAACAATGTTAAAAAGCCAATATGTAGCATAGTTCAGAAAGTTGACCTGATTGAGCAAAATTAATGTGATTTTTGGATTCAGCACACCAAAATTATCCTAAATCAGCTCAAAAAACTCAAACAATAAATTTGTTGTTGACCAGTGTAAGTAAATGGGGAAAAAAAAAAGATTTAAAAAATTCATACAAATTGAAACTTTAACCTACTCTTCCCAAAATGTAATGGTATCTATTCTGGGTCACTGGCAATCTATAAACCTAATTTGGTATGAATTCAACCAACAGTTTTGCTGCTACAGACATTTGAAATTTCACCCATTATAAATAAATGAGGGAAAAAATATTTTAACTAGAAGCACTCGGAGAGCGCAGACCTCCACCAAGGCAGATCAGTGCCCCAGATTTGGATGAAAATTTCAGGAAATGTTGATACTGGCACAAGGAACAAATGATTAAATTTTGGTGGGGGTGGGGGTGGGTGGGGGCACTGATCTGCCTTGGCAGAGTCTGCGCTGTCTTTTCTAGAAGAGGACTTGTAGAGCGCAGACCTCCGCCAAGGCAGATCAGTGGCTCCCCCCCACCCCCCATCGCCACCAAAATTTAATCATTTGTTCCTTGTGCCAGTATCAACATTTCCTGAAATTTTCATCCAAATCTGTCCATAACTTTTTGAATTATCTTGCACACAGTCAAACAGACAAACCAACGCTGACAAAAACATAACCTCCTTGGCGGAGGTAAAAATTCATAAAAAATTTGAACTTTGACCTACTTTTCCCAAAATGTAATCAGATCTATTCGGGGTCACTGGCATGAATTGAAGCAATAGTTTTGCTGCTAGAGTGTTAACAAACAAACAAACAAATTGAGCCAAAAACAAAACCCCTTGCCTCCTCTTCGGGGGGTGGGGTGATAAAAGAATCTAGTTGAATTACATTCGTAGAAGCCATTTTCTATGCAAGGCTAACAACATATATGTTCAGATAAACCCATCTAATATCAAATACAATCAGAAATAAATTGTATTTGAGGTCATAAACATTAACCCAAAAAGACTGAAACCACCACCAGCGACCAAAACCATCTACTGATCTAAAATGTTTAATACCTGTTCATCCACTAATTCCATCAATACATGTAAATAACTGATGTAAATACAGTTTGTCATCTTTTCATGGTCATCAGATGGATGTTCAGAGGCTCCGTAGTGAACATGGAAACACCGTCATCTTCTACAACACTGATTCACCAGTAAAACCCATGGAGTTGGATCAATGACAGTGGATGGAAACATGTTTTTATGTTAAGTTAATGATATATTTTACTGAAAAAGTCACTTTTTTTAAAAAAAATCTTCCACTTTAATCTGAGTTATTTTTTTATTTCCATGATCAGTCGATTAAAAACAGGAAAATACCTGATTTTCCCAGAAAAAATGCAAAATACAAAGGATAATATTCTAATAAATGGCAACAAAACACTTAAGAAAGGTTAAATTGAAAGAAAATTTATTTGGGAACTGCCACAAAAGTAGCACTGGGTCTTTATGGGTTAACCTCTCTGGTGTGTGATCTGATTCAGTGTCTTGTTGTTGCTTTGTGATTTAGTTTTTGTGTTGTTTTGTTTGGTCCTGTTTCATGTGTTTTGTCATTTATGTCATGTCGAATAAAAACTTAAATTGCAGACATTTTCTCTATGCTCGTTTGATGCTTTCACGCATAAATCACAATAACGAAGAAAATAAACTAAACCACAAGAGTAGGTGTTTTTATGTTGTTATATCTTTGATGATGTTTGTTTTTTATATTCAATCAATCAATCAACCAAAGTTTACTTATATAGCACTTTACAACAACATGAAGAAGACCAAAGTGCTTTATGTCTAAAAACATGATTAAATTATAAGATAGAAAACAGTTTAGTCAAAAACCATAAATATGCATAAAACAATAAAGACACAATACACATGTTATGATGAAGGAAAACTGTGTAAAATACACATGATTAAAACTAGCACATGTAGTATGAAGTATGTATATAAAGATATGTGTAGTAAAACATATGGAATAAAAGTTATACTGTATTTGTTGAAATAGTGGCTGCGAATGAGGATTAATGACAGGAATGTCTCTTCCTCTAATTTCCTATTTAATGAGTAGAAATGGTTGCATTTAGTGTGAAGCTTTGGTTTCATCTGCTCTGTATTAAAAGTATTTTTTCTACAAAGGCAACACTTCCTTACACGTTGCCAAGTAAAAGCCTTCTCGCGTTTCTGTTTAACACAAATCATTTGTTGCTTGACAATAAAACTGTGTACTGTAATTTCCGGTCTATAAGCCGCTACTTTTTTTCACAAGCTGTGAACCTGCGGCTCAAAAATGATGCGGCTAATTTATGTTTTCCGGGCTAACAATCGATCCAGCTGTCGAAGAAGGAAATAGAGCTGCTGCACATTAGCTTGGCATCAATGAATCGATGGTGGGACACTGGAGACAGGGTGGGTACGGCTTATAGTCAGGTGCAGCCAGTAGTCTGTTAGTACATTTCCTGTTATGTTTTGAGGTTCTACAAATGCCACTATCACTGAAAAGGTAAGACACACACCTGCAATGACTGAAAACAGACATAATGTTTCAGGAGAATGATGTAGAATTTTTAAAAGAAACTGGATTATATTGTTGATAATAATAAATTATCTGGCAGCATATTCTAGGACTGACATCAGAGGTTTACTGATATGATTTTAGACCCAGTTTTAATTGAGAGCTTTGTTTTATTTGGTCATGAAGAATTTATGTATGTATGTATGTATGTATGTATGTATGTATATATGTACGTATGTATGTACGTATGTATGTACGTATGTATGTACGTATGTATGTACGTATGTATGTATGTATGTATGTATGTACGTATGTATGTATGTACGTATGTATGTATGTATGTATGTATGTATGTATGTATGTATGTATGTATGAATGTACGTACGTATGTATGTATGTATGAATGTACGTATGTATGTATGTATGTATGTATGTATGTATGTATGTGTGTGTATGTATGTATCTATGTGTGTGCATGTATTTATGTATGTATGCGTGTATGTATCAATGTATCTATGCGTGTGTGTGTATGTATGTGTATGCATGTACTGTATGTGTGTATGTATGTATGTATGTATGTGTGTATGTATGTATGTATATATATATGTATATGTGTGTGTGTGTGTATGTATGTATGTATGTGTATATGTATGTATGTATGTATGTATGTATGTATGTGTGTGTATGTATGTATGTATGTATGTATGTATGTATGTACGTGTGTATGTGTATATGTATGTATGTATGTATGTATGTATGTATGCATGCATGCATGCATGCATGTATGTATGTATGTGTGTATGTATGTATGTATGTATGTGTGTATGTATGTATGTATGTACGTGTGTATGTGTGTGTGTATATGTATGTATGTATGTGTATATGTATGTATGTATGTATGTATGTGTGTATGTATGTATGTATGTATGTACGTGTGTATGTATGCATGTATGTATGTATGTGTATATGTATGTATGTATGTATGTATGTATGTATGTATGTATGTATGAATGTACGTACGTATGTATGTATGTATGAATGTACGTATGTATGTATGTATGTATGTATGTGTGTGTATGTATGTATGTATGTATCTATGTGTGTGCATGTATTTATGTATGTATGCGTGTATGTATCAATGTATCTATGCGTGTGTGTGTATGTATGTGTATGCATGTACTGTATGTGTGTATGTATGTATGTATGTGTGTATGTATGTATGTATATATATATGTATATGTGTGTGTGTGTATGTATGTATGTATGTATGTGTATATGTATGTATGTATGTATGTATGTATGTGTATGTATGTATGTATGTATGTGTGTATGTATGTATGTATGTATGTATGTATGTATGTATGTACGTGTGTATGTATGTATGTATGTATGTATGTGTATATGTATGTGTATATGTATGTATGTATGTATGTATGTATGTATGTATGTATGTATGTATGTATGTACGTGTGTATGTATGCATGTATGTATGTGTATATGTATGTATGTATGTATGTATGTATGTATGTACGTGTGTATGTATGTGTGTATGTATGTATGTACGTGTGTATGTATGTGTGTATGTATGTATGTACGTGTGTGTATGTATGCATGTATGTACGTGTGTATGTATGTGTGTATGTATGTATGTATGTACGTGTGTATGTATGTGTGTATGTATGTATGTACGTGTGTATGTATGTGTGTATGTATGTATGTACATGTGTGTATGTATGCATGTATGTACGTGTGTATGTATGTATGTATGTATGTATGTATGTATGTACGTGTGTATGTATGTGTGTATGTATGTATGTACGTGTGTATGTATGTGTGTATGTATGTATGTACGTGTGTGTATGTATGCATGTATGTACGTGTGTATGTATGTGTGTATGTATGTATGTACGTGTGTATGTATGTGTGTGTATGTATGCATGTATGTATGTATGTATGCATGTATTTTTAATTAATTAATTGTTTGTTTTCTTTGGGTTTTTTTTTGAGGAAATACAGTACTCAAGTAAAGTCCAGGTATGTGAAATGTACTACAGTATGGCGACAGAGTATTTGTACATGGTTCCTCCTCTTCCACCTCTGTGGGCACATATTGGTTTAATAAGGATGTTAGGGCAGTGACTTCCATTCATTTCACGCATGTTTCAGCCTTAAACTGAACCAAACCCAATGAAGGAACGTCACAGTCCCACAGTCGTGTATCTGGAAGCTGTGGAATTTGTCCTGCTGTGATACAATAATCCTGTTACAATGGCTTAGTTCGGCGTTCGGCTTTGATCTGCTACATAAGAGTAGTATGTCTGACATGATGCCCCCCCCCCCCCAACCACACATATGTTACACACGCACATATACTGCAGAACAATCCATCTACACAATGACCTGTTCTACAAATTCCTCAGTGCAGAGTTCTGTGTCCAATCCTCTTATCCAGATTCCTACATGTATCTATGGTATTTATGTCCATGTTGACCTGAGGATGTTGAACCTACTTCAGTCTCCCAGATAAACAACATCCTTGACATTTCATCCCTGTTTTAAGGCATTAGCTCAAAAAATGCCCTAAGTTCTACTCTCCAGCAATTCCACTGTTCAGTCCACAGGACAAAAAGCTCATGTACTAGACGTGGTTGCAGTGGTTTTCTGGCCTGTTTATGTTGGAAGGAGGTGAATCTCGGAATGACAGGAATCTACCAGCCTCTCGTCACATAGCAATGAAAGTGTGTTCAGAAACTTTGATTTAAAAAAGTTTCTTTAGTTGTTTTCTCCTTTAATATACACACTTTTCAAAAAAGATTCAGATAATGCAAGTGTAGGGTTGAAATAATTGTAATAGGCTTTTCTAACCCTAAGCTAAGTGTAAGTGTAAGAGAAAAGTACATGTATTAGGCCAAAGGTTCTCGATCTTTTTCTGTGGGGGCTCCCTTTAGAGGACAAAAAATCTCCAGGCCCCCCTCAACCCCAACAACATTGTAACAGTGGTGCAATTTAGAGCCCGACTGATTAATCAGCGTATCACCAATTAATCAACATCGGCCAATATGTAGCTGATATATTAACTTTTTTTGCTGCGTGGAGATTCTGTCGCTAGCTGCTCCTGTGTGTGTGTGTGTGTGTGTGTGCTGCCCGGAGAATAAAAGGAACTTTAAAGCGAGTTAGTTTCACTTTCACTCCTGCTCGGACAATGACGCTATCATCCCCACACACACAATCACGCCCCCCCCCCCCCGTCTTATGAAGTATTCACCCCCCCACACAAACCGATGTCCGTGCACTTCCTGTCTACCTCAGTTTCATTCTGCCAGCAGGCCTGGGTGTTAACAGTATAGAGGAGACTGGGGACAGTTGGAACAAGTGTCAGTTGTAACTCTTGCAATTGCTCCAATCAGGAACAACTTAGGACTCACCTAATTCACTCTGCACATGCTCAGTTTAGTCCTTAGTCCACATGGGCAGTTGTAGTGCCATGAGGCCAAGATTATTATATCCTGTGTAGATCAATGTTCTTATTTCATATATCGATCAGCCAATATATCAGTTATCGGCCAGTATCGGATATCGGCCGATATATTTGATATCGGCTTTTTTTAGCCCCCAATATCGGTATTGGCATCGGCCCCAAAAATCCCATATCGGTCGGGCTCTAGTGTAATTATAACTTTTATTGAAAGAAACATCAATACTGTAACAATACTTTTTGCTTTTCCTTGAATAATTTGTTGTTCAAATTAAAAATAATTTAGATTTTTGCTTGAATAATACAAATAAGCTCAACAAGACTGCTCCCTGAGACAATATTTTTCCAAATAAAAATAGGAAATGCACAATTACCTTACAACTATGACAATAAAGTTACTTTTTTTTAGAGCAACAAACACATTTTGATAACAAAGAGGAACATTTGAACAGTATCACTGTCTGCAATGAGCCGGTTTGCATTGCACATCTCAGAACATTAAAGTGTGAACTGTACAAACTGTGCAAAAACAGAAACATTGCATTTTTCTTTTCCACTCCAATCCTTGTCCATTCTCCAAACCTAAACTCTTTGTCTATAGTGACAGATCACCATGGCAATAGATTTGTTTGCTGTGCATCCCTAAAATGAGTCCAGGGTACTCCAACGCTAAAACATTACTTCCACCTGCTGCATGTTCTAACCTGAAAAAAAAAAACAACAACCACTTTGAGAAACACTGTATTAGTCCATGTCCACATGAAATCGCACCTTTTCCTATCCGATCTTTTTCTTTGTCGTTTTCAAAAAATTGCTCCATAAACACGGAGTCGTTTCAGGAAATATCTGCGTTCACTGAAAATGGCTGAAAACGATGTAGTACAAATGCCAGGCCTGTATGTGGCATTGTAATGCTCTAGAAAAAAATGGAGAAGACATGGAGAATGCGCATAAGGCTTGCTCAGTTCTACCAGGTTTGATCCAGTATTTCCTTCTGGGTGTCCTTCTCTGCGGTAGATCCAAGAGCATGTAGTGAATATTGTTAGCTATGGTTGTTTGTCGCTCATTGTAATGAAAGAGTAACCGAAGATTTTGATTCAATATTTCCAATAAGCTCAGTAGCTGTTGTAGCACGAACATGACTCTGTAGTCCACCATTGTTGTTATTGTTGTTGTGAAGTGGTGTCTTGCTTTCGGGTGAAAGGTTAGAGAGGTGGAGCTATGACATGTCATCGTTTAATGCCGCGCTTCCACTACATGGTATCGGCTCAATTCGACTCAACTTGACTCTGCCTTTTTGCATTTCTATTACGAAAAAGGACCTGGAATCTGGTACCCAGTACTAGTTTTTTGGTATCACCTCCGCCGAGGTTTCAGGACTGGGGACCAGATACTAAAACGTGACGTGTAAACACTGCAGACCACTGATTGGTCAGAGAGTTGTCTCTGTGACCCGCTGTTCTACAAAAAACAGATGCGGAAGTTTACAGTAAATATAGCAGTAGGTTCATCCACATGATGACAGCCCGCAAAACTACACCATGGTTTGTCGAGGAGGTTCAGACAAAAAAGTTCAGCGTGAGCTTGACGAGACAACACACAATGAGCGAGTTTATCAGCAACTCTCTGAGCAGACGACATGGAAGTAACGTGTCACATTGCTATGACATCCAGGTACTGTAAAGTCTGTAGAATCCCGTAATGAAAACAGTCTCCAGGAATAGGACCTGGTACCTGAGTCGAGTCGAGCCGAGCCGGTGTTTTCAAATTTATCCACTCTGGGACCTGGGCTCAAAAAGTTGCAGTGTCAGTGACTGAAAATGACGATTTCGTGTGGATGAAAGGCCTGTCCGATACAAAACCTTTGCAGATATGACCGAAGCCGTCTTTGTATGGACAGGGCCTTAGACTTCATTAACAGGGTAGATGTGAATGTCTATGTTTAGCACGTTGCTCAAACAGAAACCTAATGCTAACCTTAACCCTAACGTTGGTAACTTGGTGGATGTTAGCAGGTAAGGAGCTGCATCAATCATAAGGGCTTGGGTAACTGGCTAATAGTTGACTGTACTGAATGATAAAATTGTAACTGTATGACCAGGTAATTGCCCAGTTGATCTAATTGTTATTCCTGTTGAGGCGTCCATAATATCTCCCCATCTCTACAGTGTACATGTCCATTAAAAGAACATTATCCAACTGGTAGAAGCAGTACTAGTACTGTATGCAGTCAAGTACCTTGTGCAGAGTTCCTTTGGAGTCTCCGAGGAAGGCGATGCTGTGTCCGTCTTTGACGCTGACTGCCACGGCGGTGAGACGGGCTGATGAGGTGGTCCACGCAGCTTTGGCTTCCAGTGGTATCCGGCTCGCCATTGGACTGGGGGTGTGGTCAGAGCCGCATGGATACGCCTTTAATGTATTCTACGGCACATCAGCAAGACAAAGACTTTAATTCACAAGTTCAGCAAACTTTATGGATGACATTTAGAAACTAGAAGCACTCAGAGAGTGCAGACCTCCACCAAGGCAGATCAGTCCCCCCCCCACCCCGATGTTTGTCTGTCTGTCTGTCTGTCCGTGTGCAAGATAACTCAAAAAGTTATGGACGGATTTGGATGAAAATTTAAGGAAATGTTGATACTGGCACAAGGAATGAATGATTAAATTTTGGTGGTGATCGGGGATGGGGGGTTGGGGGGGCACACTGATCTGCCTTGGCAGAGGTCTGCGCTATCTTTTCTAGAAAAGCACTCGTAGAGCGCAGACTTCCGCCAAGGCAGATCAGTAGCCCCCCCACCCCCGATCACCACCAAAATTTAATAATTGGTTCCTTGTGCTAGTATCAACATTTCCTGAAATTTTCATCCAAATCCGTCCATAACTTTTTGAGTTATCTTGCACACAGACAGACAGACAAACAGACAGACAGACAAACCAACGCTGACAAAAACATAACCTCCTTAGCAGAGGTAAAAAGATAAAACAGCAAAGTTGTGGGGGTGGCAAGGCCAGTCCTGAAGGGGGTGGGTCTTTATGTCCTTCCATGAACTACAATGCCTCATTAAGAGTTTAATAGATGAACACTTGAAAGGTGACATAAAGTCCATTTTTTATTGTTCCTGTTTGTGAAATTAACTTTTTGTGGGGTGGAAGATCCACAACGATGATAATGCTATGCTAATATCTGGGCTAAGTCTATGGCAGGAGAACTAACATAACATACACAAAAGTGCAGAAAACCAAAGGTTGAGACCCCCAAAGCACAGGGTGAGAATGCAACTGAGAATCAGAACCTGGACCTTCTACTGTGAGGCGCTGGTGTTGACCAGTCCACCATGTGGATTCAAGAACATGTCCAGTTTACAACACACAACATATGGACCAAACCACTGGTAAAAGAATAGAAGAATAATTCACTTTCCTCTTTATGTGAATTGAAATGTTTGATTCCATATGAAATATCTTTAAAGCCACTGGGTTTTTAATTAGTCACTGAATTTGGCTCCGTCTTCCTCACAACAGGATAAAATGACGTTCAGCGACTCGGGTCAGATGTCGCCTCAGCAGACTCTAACTGCCAACATGTGAACAAACGCACTGATTTATTTTTGTCTTCTTAACTTCCAAATATGATTTTGCTTTGATTGATTTGGCCGGAGTCAAACACCTCAGGTTTTAAATTAACAAAGTTTGCATCTGAGTCTTTTTCCTTTCGGCTATTGCTTCAAAGCCACTGAATCCTCTTAATTCAACATAAGAGGATTGTACCGTAGATTAAAGTGGACTCAAACTGAGCCAGCCAACTCCCTAGTTTGGTTTTACAAAACAACCACTCCAAATCCTGCTTTCTGCTTAAGTCTCCAAGTTCAGACTCCAGATAATTGGCCCTGAAGGAGAAATAAGATTGACATATCTTTGTCTGTCAAACACGATCGCTCACTTGAGATCATCTACAGAAATCGCAATTGTCTTTCTCTTCCTCTTTGCTCATTCTATATCTCTAGCATCTGTCTGTTTTCCTTCAGAATTACATTTTTTACATGGAGCCTTTTCATAGTTCTTCCTGTCACTGTCATTGCCTCAGTCCTTTAGTCCCTTGTTTCTGCCCCCCCCCCCCCCCCCCATCCCTGTCCTCTTACATCAGTCATTTTTCAAAGGAAGTCCTATGCTTTCTTGTCAGAGCTCATTACACAGCAGCACAGCTGATTCAGGGTTAGTTTGGTTTATTGATCCCTAATGATCCCATTAAATGGTTCTGAGGGCTGCCAGGGCCTGAGTGTCTGCAGGGCAGCAGAGGGGGTCACCATGGGGGTGGGGGGTGCTGCAGCTGGGCAAAGCTACTCCTGGGGCATCTGGGAACTGTGGGCTCTTAAACAAGGGCCTCATTACAAGGCTCGGCTGCTCTAGACCACTTCATTTATTCAACTTATTCGGCTTCATCGTCTCAGTCCAGGCATGGCTTGTTACTGGGTTTTAAATTCCTTCTGTTCTATCTTTCACTGAAAACCTCTGAGGCTTATATAAAAAAAAGGTACATTTACGACAGTAGCGGACAAATCGTAACAGTGTACTATGAAGCAAATATTTACGCTGCATCAAGAGCACAAATTAAAATAAACACTGACTGCATTATATGTTACGCAACTGAGTAGGGGTGGGAATCACAGAGTAACTCACAATATGATACTATCGCATAATACTTAGCCCATAATGTCACTGGTTTAACCCATAAAGACCCAAACAGCAACTGGTGACCAAAACCATCTACTGATCTAAAATATTTGATAACTTCTGATCCACTACTCCTGTCAATATGAGTAAATAATTGGTGTAAAATACAGTTTGTCATCTTTTCATGGTCATCAGATATGACCCATTTGGATGTTCAGAGGCTCTGTAGTTACTGTGGAAACACCATCATCTTCTACAACAGGGGTGTTAAACTCATTTTGGTTCAGGGACCATATTTAGCCCAATTTGATCTCAAGCGGGCCAGACCAGTAAAATAATGACTTAATAACCTATAAATAATGACAAATCCAAGTTTTTCATTTTGTTCTAGTACAAAAAAAAACAAAAAAACAATTAAATTATGAAAATATTTACATTTTACAAAAAATATGTGAATAACCTGAAAAAACAGACATTTCATTTGAAAAATTAGTGCAATTTTAACAATATTATGCCTCGACTTATTATTTATACATGTACATTTACACACAGTGTTACATAAACATTTGGTAACAGGCAGAATATTGTGAAAATTTTGGAGTTTGGAACTAAAATTTTAACAATATCTACAATACTACATCTCTTATTATTAACACAACTCCAGATCACAGTGGATCCATAAATGCACAAAACATTTAGTAACAGGCAGAATATTGTTAAAGTTGCACATTTCCAGTTGTTCATCTTTGTTTTTATTTATGTATTTATTTGCATTTTATTGTGAAAGAATAGTTTTGTAAATGTAAATATTTTCACAGTGTAATGTTATTTTTTTCACTTAATTTTTTTACCCATAATTTTTCACAAAGAAAATTTGTTGTTGTCATTATTTATGGGTTTATTGTGTTGTTATTTTTACTGGAGATCACATTGGTCTGTGTGTGGAACCTGAACCAAAAGGATTTGGACAACCTTGACTGTTCAAGTTAATTTTTGCACTTTCATCCCGTGGGCCGGAATGGAACCTTTGGCGGGCCAGATTTGGCCCCTGGGCCGCATGTTTGACACCTGTGTTCTACAACATTGACTCACCAGTAAAACCCAAGGAGTTGGATCAATGACAGTGGATGGAGACACTTGTTTTTATGTTCAGTTATTGATATCTTTGCCGAAAAAAATCACTTTTTCTTCAGTTTTCTCTGTTTCTGATATAATAACCTTCAACTTTAACCTAAGTTTCTATGAACATCTACATGATCAGTAAATTAAATACAGGAAAATACATGATTTTCATTGAAAAAAACACAAAATACAGAGGATAATATTATAACAAATGATGATAAGTCCTTTCAAAAAGGTGAAATCTAAAGAAAAATTTATTTGGTAAGTCCCACAAAAGTAACACTGGGTCTTTATGGGTTAACAATGTAGTGAGTGAAATACATCATCTACTGCAAGACAGTTATCGACAACATGATACATGATGCCTGTGTCATTAAAAAATACCACTATAAATGGTTCTGACAAACTTAGGGTCACCTGGGGACATGGGGGATAGGAATCAGGTCACATTTACATAACCTTATTACTAGTCACAGTTAAAAGTAATTACTGCTGTTATCTTACAGACCTTCAGACATTCTACGTGAGTCTGGGTTTTTACGTGGAATGAAGAGTATAGTGAGTTCAGTCATAGGTGGTATTTTAATGCTGAAAGAGAAAGCAAATAATGTAGATATTTCTGCATTTCATGATGTATTTGGATTTAGTTTGGGTCCTAATGAGACACTAAATTCCTCTTCCACGCCTTGAGGTGAAAAAGTTTATGAAAAGGGCAAAAAGCAGAAAAAATCAGTTTCACAGAAATCAACATCGATTACACTGGGGAACACAATTTTTGTTGAGTTAGGTCTGACAGCCGTTTTTAACAAATTTTTGGGTGCGGAATCCAAAACTGATCTCAGTTTTTCTCTATCACGTCAAGTTTTTGAACTATAGGATCCCCATTTTCTTTAAAATATGAAAAATACTGTACTTAACAGATATGTGCTTGTTTTATAAAAATTTTCTGAAGCTGTTTTTGATAGGCCCAAAACATGTGCCAAATCATTCAACTCGTGCTGATCAAATCCCCTACGAACTGAATCCTCGTGAATTTCAAAATCTGCATCATTGCTGTCACTGCGGTCTTCAACATCACTCAGATCTTAGGGAAGAGGTAGTTGTTCGAAAACTGGCACTGGAATTTCAGATGAATGAGGCATTGGTCTTATAGCTGACGGTAGATTAGGATATTTTATTTTACTTTTATTTTTCTTGTTAAATCCTGATGTTTTCACTAAACAAAAGTAACAGTTTGTGCAATGATCTTTTCGCTCTCGCTAAACCATGGGGATACCAAATGCCAACTTTTCACGTGTTCCTTTGGTCCACATCCATAAACTTTCGACACACTGCTTGCACACTTTGTGAGGGGCCTATGGCTTGTCTTGATCACTGAGTTTTACTTTAAAGTATGCAAAATATGCTTGTTTGACAAAGGCACTGATGTTTGCCCTCTGACTTGGAATGGTGAAACTACCACAAATAAAGCAAAAGGAGTCAGGGTTGTTTAGGCATTTACGACGAGAAGTAGCAGGAGCAGACATGATCTGGAACAAAGGAAATATATACCAATGTAAATAAAACACTAAGATGGAATAGTTACAAGCTTTGAAAACTAAAAAAAAACAGCATAAAACGAAATAGAACTTACAACGGTATGCCCATGATTACAAGGTTAAGAGAAAAGCCAGCACAAATCCTCTTAATTCCTACTATGCTAGCTTTCTGTTTGCAGATATTGATAGTACTGACCTATTGGGAGCTGCACACACCTCTCACCGCACTGTCTCAATTGTGACTGCACAAACAAGTTGCCACGTAGCTGTAGATGAGTCCAATTGTAATCAGTTGGCAAGTCTTACTACAGCTAATCAGTGGAATTTTGCTTATCTGGAGGGTAAGCTGTGGAGAAAAAACTTAACGTGCTACAAAAAATACTGACTGCAATTTTGGAATCAGCATGCCAATTTTAGGTTTAATCAGCATAAAAATCTAACTCAACAGAATTTTTTTTTTTTTCAAATTGTTCCCAAGTGTTATTATTGTACAAAAAATACACAAAGTCTGAGGTTAGTGTTTTTGTGACAGACACAGACTGACTGTAGTTTTAACGTTCATGTGTCATCATTCCAAGGACCAGAGGAATCCATTTAAAATACCTGCATGTTTTCATAAGAAATATCAATGCACAGTACAATACAATGCATCAGGTGCTTTATCCCATCCATTACTATATACTCTTTTATTACCTCCGCCAAGGAGGTTATGTTTTTGCCAGGGTTTGTTTGTTTGTTTGTCTGTCTGTTTGTTTGTTTGTTTGTTTGTCCGTTAGTGTGCAACATAACTCAAAAAGTTATGGACAGATTTTGATGAAATTTTCAGGGTTTGTTGGAAATGGGATAAGGAAGAAATGATTACGATTTGGTGGTGATCGGGGGTGGGGGGGCCCACAGGGGGGGCACAGACCAGAAAATTTCATCCAAATCTGTCCATAACTTTTTGAGTTATGTTGCACACTAACGGACAGACAAACAAACAAACAAACAGACAGACAGACAGACAAACAAACCCTGGCAAAAACATAACCTCCTTGGCATGGGGGGGCCCACGGGGGGGGGCCACTGATCAGCCTTGGCGGAGGTCTGCGCTCTCCGAGTGCTTCTAGTTTCTACTTCATCTTCATCATACGGCCAGATTCAGCAAATCTTACCCACCACCTTCCATCTTACTCAAAAATAACTCACCTCTGATGTCTCTGCTCAAAAATCTATTTGCACTAAAATTAGTGCTGTCAAACAATAATAATGTCAACTAGAAGCACTCGGAGAGTGCAGACCTCCGCCAAGGCTGATCAGTGCCCCCCCCGCCCCCCCCGTGGGCCCCCCCACGCCAAGGAGGTTATGTTTTTGCCAGGGTTTGTTTGTTTGTTTGTTTGTCTGTCTGTCTGTTTGTCTGTCTGTCTGTTAGTGTGCAACATAACTCAAAAAGTTATGGACAGATTTGGATGAAATTTTCAGGGTTTGTTGGAAATGCCCCCCCCCCCGTGGGCCCCCCCACCCCCGATCACCACCAAAATTTAATCATTTCTTCCTTATCCCATTTCCAACAAACCCTGAAAATTTCATCAAAATCTGTCCATAACTTTTTGAGTTATGTTGCACACTAACGGACAGACAAACAGACAGACAAACAAACAAACCCTGGCAAAAACATAACCTCCTTGGCGGAGGTAATAATATAAGTACAGGAAAAAACCAAGATGGAACAGTTGTTTCAAGTTATTTTGTTGAAACTGTTGAAGGTGTTGAATAAACATATTAAGTGCATATATATTCCCTTCTTTCTTGAGTCTGTTTGCTCATGCAAAATGAAACACGATTAATATAGATTAGAAATGAATGATATTTAATCAGATTAAACACAGGGTTGCTGTGGATTAATTTTTATTAATCACGATTAAATATCTTTCATTTTTAATCTATATTAATTGCCCATTTGCGCATGTGTGATGCTGACTCTACTTGGACAAACCGCCCAAAATGCATTCCCAGAGACGTTCAGAGTGATTCTGCACTACAGATGGGTTAATTGCGTTAAAATTTTTAATCAGATAAATCATGATGATGGATTAATCTGCGTTAATGCGTTAATTTTGACAGCCCTAACTTAAATGTCATTTTGCACCTACTCATTCTGAATAATACAGCTTGTTTTGTGCCTTACAGTTCTATTTTAGCACATTACAGTTAATATCCAGATTCTACCCAAATCTTTTTATACTTGCAATTTATTATGTATAGTTTTTGGTCTTGTGTTGTATTTGTGTTTTTACTCATGTCTACTCTTGTGTTGTATTTTTATTGTATGTGTGTGATGCTTCTGCTACACTGTAATTATCCAGCTTGGGATAAATAAAGCACATCTTTCTTTCTTTCTTTCTTTCTTTCTTTCTTTCTTCTGTCTATCTGTCACCCATCCATCCATCCATCCATACACCACTGACAGAGTACATCGGCTAAAATTTACTTAGGGGGTCAAATGAGTGGCCATTTTTGTCAAAAAAAAAAAAAAAAAGTTGTAAGAAATGCATAGAACTGTGTTGAAATAATGCTAATACATTTGTGCACAGACTACTGATATTATTTGACAGTGGAAGCTATATTTTCAGAAATTTTAGATTTTGAATAGCACGTGTATGTGAAAACTTTTGCTGGTGGACGGACGTGACATTACCCATGATGCTCTGGTCAGTACCAGTACTTTATTAGTAATAAACTTATATACTTACTATTGCTAATTCTCCTCTTATTCATAAATGTTAGTATTGTGGAGCTAAAACAATAACAGCTGACACAAAAACACAAAATGTGGCAGTGGACGGATGTGACATGGTTGTTACAGATCCCATCATACTGATGCTCGGCAGCCATGTCACCGTTTCCACAAATGATCCCTGTGCAAAAACTAGGATCTGAATTATATATTGTATAGTTTATCATCATACTAAAGAGTACATAACAATATAGAATTGTTATTTCTTTATAAAAATGCTTATTATTAGAAAACTGATTATTTCTAAAGTGACGTGTGACATTCTTAATGTATGTATTGGCGTAACATAAGCAGGATGGATCAGCACCATACTCCATATTGAACCTGTAAAAATAAAACATGTGATATGTAGGATATAATCTTGAAAGAAAAAGTGGGGAATCTAAAAGAATAGAATATTTGTTTTTCAGGTAAATTCAGTTAAAATCTAACTTGGCCATTTGTGACATGAAAATATAGCATTAATTGTGATGAAATTGGACATTTTTTTACCTGAAAACATAGTTCATATGACCATCAACATGTTGCAACAGAACTGAAATCCTGTAAATTTGCATAAGTTGCATTTACCAACACAAAGTTCCTTTGGGGATTCACTTCTATTGATTTCTTATGCACAAAGACAGAAACAAGACCTCTAAGCAAATTTTAGCCAATATGTATTCTGTATCAGACAGTTGTAGTCGTTGTTTCTTACCAAAGGGAGGTTTGCGCAGCTGGATTTCACCTCGTACTCGATGTAGGCCACCTCTGCGCCCCCCTCCACCTGCCCGTCCTGAGTGTAACAGAGGTCGCGGGTGGAGTCGATGTGTCTGTCCAGCTCATCCAGGGGGTAAATGCACAGGGCGGAGGGGTCCAGCGGGCCACTGTTTGTGGAGCTGATGCGGGTGGAGAAGACTCCCAGCAGATTCTGGCCTTCCCTGCCTCCACCCTGTCCCACCTGTTACAACAAAGTCAGGGAAAGTTAAACAGACTGTACTACAGCTACCCTCAGCATCACCTTCGAGTAAACTCAGATGTTTTAGCTGCAGGACTGGGTGTTCTTCCATTTTTGTTTTGTTCTGTTCTATTTTTATTTAGTTTTTTTTCCGTGGCTTTTATTTAACCAGGAAAAAAGCTAGAGCGTCCTGGCCAAGACAGCAGCAGCAGAAGTTATACAAAATAGAAATCACAGCCATACATCCATTCCACACTAAAAATATACATTAAACACAATACATATAAAACACCATCCATAATTTAAAAGGTACTAAAAGTAGACAATAATATTCCTTAAAAACATTTCAAAGCAGAATAAAATAAAATCATGTTATTAAATAGCTGAGAGCTGGAGGAGGTGTCTGGGGAGAGGGAAATCTGGGCATCCCTGCTTAGACTGTTGCCCCTGTGACCCAGCATCGGATAAGCGGAAGATAATGGATGGATGGATATTATAAAATAAATAGTTGACCATTATTATATACCTTTTGTATCCATTTTTTGTAGATTTTTTGTAGTACAGCATAAGCCAAACAGTGGAGTATTAATACATTTAAAGTACACCTAATGATGAGGAAGAGCCATTTCTGGAACACAAAAGGAACATTTCCGTCTCTGTCTTTGAAATATTGTATCTTAATCCAACACAATTACTGAAATGTACAAAAATACCACTGATAAACCGATGACGTCAAATAAGAAGTATCAGCCAAAATGAAATGATTTGGAATTAGAGATGAAATTGTTTGATCCAGCTGTTTTTGTAAGAGGTGATTACCACCAGATGTTAAATTGGCTTTTGTGAGGAGGGGGAGCCGTTGTGGAGTCTATGGTCAAAGGTTATCTTATTTCATGAGTGTCTGTATGATATTGCTGTTTTTTTTTTTGTTTGTTTGTTTTATTTTGTTCAGTTTAATGTCTAGGCTTCATCATTTAACCCCTTTAGCCCTATCAGCCAGCCCACGGGCCAAAAAAAATTATATTAATATTCATCTACTATAAAAATATAATAAATCAGGACAATGGATGTTTTTTTTTTTTCAACTTTTGCTCAAAGTTTAGACCCTAATGTTAATAAAAGTACATCAAAAGTGTATTTTAGTGCAAACTTTAATGTTCAAACATGATTTTTAATCTTTGTGGGGTGAAATATAAGCTATTAAAAATCTCCGACACAAACAATTAATTTATGCATATCATCGTCAATCCAGCCAAAAAAAAAACAGTTTACTCAGGCATAGTAATAGATACAATATTTTAGACAATGGGAATAGAATCTGTGAGGTCTCTAAACATCCATAGACACCAAGAACATCCATATGAACCTTATTATTGTGAAGTAATTCTTCATTTACTTTGGGTATGTCTTTTTAGGCGTTTTTCCCTTGAAAATAGGGTCAGGGTTAAACAGGTTAACCCATTGGTAGTGTGAGTAGATTACAAGGCATTAAAAATGAACTAAAATTTGCATGAGTAAAATAGTTCTGCTTGCTCCTACCAGTATTCAAACCACATCACAGTCAGTAGTATTACCGACTGAGCTAAACAACCATGGATATAAATGGTAGCAATATTACCTAATGAGCTATCTGTATGCTATATGTAATTATATATAGTGGTGGTAGATGATTTTGTCTTGGTCATTTTAAAAACAAGCCGAAAAAGCTGCTGTAGGCTCTAGAATTCTCGGATACGTTTAGAATAGATCATGGTTTAGATAAACAGCGCACTGATGTTGATGTACTGAGATACTCGAATCATAGAATGTGTTATGACATGACGTCTGACAATCCCATCTCATGTAGCCAATTTGGTCGTCTTGCACTTATTCAACTTCATAGTTTATTTAATTTATCATTTTATTCATCACTTATTCATTCATTTTCTGAACCTGCTTTATCCTCACTAGGGTCACAGGTAGGGATGGGAATCAATAAGAATTTCACGATTCCAATTCCATTATCAATTTAGCTTATCAATCCAATTCCTTATCGATTCTTTTATCGATTCTCATTGGGTGAGGGAATAAAAGAGTACAAACAGGTGTGTTTGCATTAACTGTCTTTTATATTTCCACCCCTGCACAGAAAATATTACATATACAGTTTGTACAAATAATAATAACAGATGACGCTGGGTCTGCTTTTTTTTTTTTTTTTTTTGGGGGGGGGGGGGGGGGGGTACAGTGAAAGTGAAACTAAAGATGCTTTACCAATTCCTCTATTGCCACATTTCCACTACATGGAACTGGTTTGACTCTCCCGTTGTTGTGCATCTCATTTCCTTTCCCCTACATTTGGAAACATGTATTTGAGGGGGTACGACATTTGTTGCCCGCACCAGAACCAGAACTGGGCCCGGATGACGGCCTGGTGTTCACTCTGCCGCTAGATTCACAAGTCTCGCTAAGTAGCAAATCAAATGAATCACATGCTGTGGACAAATGTTTGAGCAGATTGGAGAGATTCCACTCTTTTGAAGAAATGGAGGCTTTTCAAGTGTTACACGTGGACCTGGTGTCGTCTTTTTTAGACCGTTTCTGCCTCAGCGCCATGTTGGCTACGTTCTGACCAAAACAATGCAACGTACGTGTGATGTCATCACGCATGCACAACGAAGGCAGGATCGATAAGCAGAATCGTTAAGCAGGCAGGCAAACGATTCCACGGAATCGAGCAACTGGGATCTGGTTCTCAAAAAGAACCGGTTCTCGATTCCCATCCCTAGTCACGGGGGTCACTTGGAGCCTATCTCAGGTACTTAGGGGTGAAAGCGGGGTAAACCTTGGACATGTCACCAGTTCATCACAGGGCTGACATATAGAGACGAACAATCACTCTCACATTCACACCTATGGGCAATTTACATTAACCAATTAACCCATCAGTGTATGTCTTTGGATGGTGGGAGGAAGCCGGAGTACCCGAAGAGAACCCACGCAAACACAAGGAGAACATGCAAACTCCACACAGAAAGATCCCACCCCCATTGACTGGTGTTGGAATCGAACCCAGGAGGAAATGAAATTAAATAACAGAAATAGTAGAGGGTTGTTTTACATTGAGGGAGGCGGAGCTAAGATCCACTGCGCCACGGCCTAATTTAAACTATAATTACCATAACTGTGCAAAATAATCCTAATGACCTTAAATAATAATGAGTTGCTGTAGTAATAATACCTGGGCTGCCTGGAGCAGGTTGTAAGTCCTGGATGGAGACGACGGTGAGCGGCACACCAGAGGAACTTCCACATATGAATAGTAGGAGGTGTCATCCAGACACACCCGTGCAGCGTAGGTTCGATACTCCCTCGATGCCGATTTGATGTCACGGCGGAAAAACAAAAAGTAAACATACGAGCGCCGCGTGAACGCTGTTACAAAGTGATGGTCGTACTCTGACAGACGGCCGGCTACAGCCAACTTGGCGGTCTCCTCATAGGAAAAGACCGGTTCTGATGAAAGGTGCCGGGTTGAGATGGGGGGGTGGCTAGCTGTGTAGCCCCTCCCCACATACATGACTGTTCTTTCCCCACCAGGAGGCCTGACCACCAGCCCCACCGTCGACACCAGGGGGTCATTTGCAGCCACGTATTGCGTGTCCACAGGCCTTTCGGTGGAAAACAGAACCTTTCTGATCGACGCCAGGCTGCGTTTCTGACACGTGCCCTGGTGAACACTTCCACAGGTGATCAGCTGCAGCCCGTGTGGATCCACCAGCAGTAACTTGTTGTGGTTGCTGGTTCTTCTTGCTTGAGGACAGTTGAACTCGGTAACAGGAGGGAGGCAGTCTTTGCTGTCGGTCACAGGGCCGGTCGTCTCCTCCTGTTCCAGTCGAAGTCCGTCTGATCCGTTCAGCTGGAACAGGTGGTCCCGGGCCCCCACGTACACCGTCCCCACAGAGGGGTCCGGGTGGAGAACCAGGTGCTGGAACGCAGTGTCATTGCGGGAAAAACGGGGATAAGAGCGACCATGGGCGGTGGTGAAAATGATGAAAATGAGGAGCAAGAGCAGGGTGGAGTTCACAGCCTTTCCATGTAGCATGGCAAACATTCTGAGGAGGAAACCAGAAGAAGGCTGTGAGCAACAGGGTTAAACAAAACAGAGCTTCAAACGACAAAATGATGTCCTTCTACACGTGCATTAGTACTTTAACCCTCCAGTATCCTGTCCAGCAAGGCCCGTACTAAGCACCAAGTGTGCCTTTTTCGCACACTTGTGGAATAATGTCAAAAAAAATTTCATACAGTTTGTTTTTAATTCTTTTACACTTTTTTCTATTTCATCAACTTGAGCCGTAAATAAAAATACCAAACACTCAATAATTGTCACATTTTTTAACCCTTTCAATGCCATGTTTGTAACGTAAACAAACCATTTTTTAATGCAAAAAACACAAAAAAATTAGGAGTTTTTAAATATACTACATAAAAAGTGGATCACATATTATTTTGCAGCCTGGCATATGTCAATGATTAACAGGAACATTGGTTAATTCGCATTATTATTTTTGGCACTAGGTCAAATGTTCAAAAATACTAGCATCTGTCACCAAGTGTGCGTAAAATGCACACCTATAAATCAAACTATTAAATATTATATATTGATTTATTTTTCTGCTCTAATTTGATTTTATTTTTGTAAATCAAGGTCAGCTCTAGTCATACATATCAAATGGAAGAAATAGTGTGTTTTAGGCACACTTGGGAGACAGATACTAGTCTTGTAATTTTCTTTTGTTTACAATGTGCACATTTTAGTTGGTGGCCAGAATTTTAAAGATCATGCAAAAATGAACAACTTTTGAATTCTAACCTTATTTAAATTGTGAAAAATAATATGAAGTTTTTTAACACGAAGTGCAAAGTGTGCCTAAAAGGCGCATCCGAATACCAGAGGGTTAACTTCAATTATTTTGTCTAAAAGTCTGAATTTTTTATGCACACTTAACCCTTTCATGCATACTGGTCACTCCAGTGGACAGCTATTCTACAGCTGTTCTCTTGTACATTCATGGCTTTTTTGTTTGTTTGTTTGCTTTGTTTTTTTACACATATCTTTATTAAAGTTTTAAGACACTACATATCTTTCCTGACATGAATGACTTTGTGTAGATCTCCCCTGAGCATAAACCCCCAAAATCACAAGCCCCCCCCGCCCCCATAGTTTTCACACAATTTATCAGTAAATATGTGTTTCTTTGCTTCAAAAATTAAATGCATGGTGTCCAGCTGAGTATTATTATTATTATTATTATTATTATTTTTTTTTTTTTTTTTTTTTTTTTTTTTTTTTTTTAATTTTTACTTTTTATTTATTTTGTCTGTTTATTTATTTATTTTTAATAAGAAATTTTTCAATCACATTGTTTTTTCATGTTTAAAGAGAAATGAAAACACTCAGGGAAAAAAATCTTGATTAAGGTTGTCATAATTCGTGCATGAAAGGGTTAAACTGACGTTCACTTTAACCTTGACACAGGGGATCTCTGCCAAATTTATACTTGATCAGTTTTTGAGTCATGTTTTCTACTGTGGTTTTTTCATCCTGATGATGTATATGATGTCATAGCAGATGTCATAGTCATCATCATTTATTTAGTCTGGGGGGGGGGGGGGGTTAGATAAAAATATAATGTAAACACGTGGGTCTTCAGTACAAAGGAAAAACAAATAGTATGATTCCAAAGTGATGTCATGATCAACTGAGACCTTTTAACACCAAAGAAAGCGAAGAAGTTGGAAACGTTATTTATATTTCATGTAGAGGTGTTTTTTATGGTAACATGAAAGTAACAAGTACTTTCTTGCTGTCATTAATAATAAAAGAGCTAAATACATGAGTTAATAAAATGGAGGGAAAATGGGAACAGCTGATGTATGAAAAATATCAACATATGAAGAATTATGGTCAAGAAACATTCAGTTTGTAGTTGTCGGGTGAATCAGAGATCAGATAAATCTGGTAAATTCATCTCTGACAATAGGAAACTGAACCCCTAACTGAAGCAAAATAATAGGAAAAAAAATCAGTCGTAGATACTATAAAGTTATTATAGGTATTAGTGTTTTAGGTGTTATATATTTTTTTATTATTATTCATTAATTTATTTATTCATTTTTTATTTTTATGGTATAATGTTATAGGTATTATTATATAGTTGTAGGTAGTAGTTGAATGAATGAATGAATGAATGAATTAAATCTTTATTTCGAACATGTAGACAGTGAAATCAAAACAAAATCAACCAACAAATATAAATACTGGTACATAAATGATTGATAAGCAAACAAACAACAAAATAAATAAACAAATAAATAAATAATAGCAAATAATAATAATAATAATAATAATAATAATAATAATAATAATAATAATAATAATAATAATAATAAAACAAATGAAATTAAATTATACATGCTCAAAAAGGAGTAAGAAGAAGTAAAAACTTACTTACTCCTACCCCCAATTTCTATTCCTTATGATCATTATATAGCCATTATTATTTTGTATGATTATTAATGGTATAATAATAATAATAATAATAATAATAATAATAATAATAATAATAATAATAATAATAATAATAATAATAATAGTATAACAATATCACACATCCTTTTTCCTACATACACTAATATGATAATACCCATTTACAACTTTTCCTACGAGATATTAGTAAAAACTAAAAAGAACAAAAAAAAAAAGAAAAACAGTTAGTTATTTTTAATTAGACTGATGTTCAGTTCCATAGTTATCAGCTATGAGTTGTAGCTCTATGTTTTCAGGAGTTATCCATTTTTTAATAAAATATAATAAAAACATTGTTCATTTCTATTTTTTTTTTACAGGAGGGAGTCAAAGGCATGATGAACAGTACATTCACCAGTTTTAGGCTTATTTCCTGCTGAGACCTTCAGTTTTTCATGTGTTTTTGTGTTTGATGCGTTGTGTTCTTAGTATGTACACCTTAGTATTTTTAATACTAATATTAATTTAACTTCTCACCATTTATGTTCTTCCTTAAGCTGAAGACTTCCTCATTCATACCCCATTCCCTCCATCTCTGTCTGTGAAAAACAACACATACAATCAGTTCAATCTGTACAAAAAACAACTAGAAACTACATTCAACATCCCCGTAATGTTTGATTATTCACACACTGTTTTGAATTGACAGTTTTTCTTCATTACTTTGATGCAGTAGTTAAGTCACACTCCACATTTTCAGAACAGTTAACACACAGGCCTAAACTGTGGCACTCATGGTCATGGTCTAAGTTTGTCTTCAAACAACACAACTTGCAAACAAACATATGAGCTCTTCCAATCAATCATTACACACTGGACAACATCAGACAAAATCCAGCGCCCAGTGTGAATCAATACGCCATTGCTTGTAATTGTGTGAGCTTTCATGCCTGTGCCATTTGTTGCTTTTCTACAAACCCTGTGGGCCAAATTTGGTGTCTTGCAAAGAACTGGATCTAGAAGCAGAAACACTATGAAGCAAATTTGATTGATTTCATGTCTTTTTTTTTTTTTTTTTTTTTTTTCAAACTGTGGCTGAAAAATGAAATACTGTAAATATTACAGAAAATAAACCAAAACTAGAAAAGCACTCGGAGAGCACAGACCTCCACCAGGGTAGATCACAAAACAAAACAAAGAAAACAAAACAAAACTGACATTATGCACTTCTGTTTTTTCAACATTTAGTAAATTTCGGTACAGTTTTGCACAGATGTCCAAAGGAAAAGCGACTACTGAGACATATAACAGAGGTATAAAATGCCACAAAAAAAAAATAAATTAAAAATTAAAAATAAAAAATTAAAAAAATTAAAGGGTTCCACTTTGTACACAGCACACATTATCCGGAGTCGAAGTGCATTGCCAGCTGTACTACATAAGAAATAAAAGGATGCCATACCACATTAAACCTCCCCATTGATCGTGACTCCTAAAATTTAGGAAAATGTATTTATTTACACCAGCAGAGATTGAATATTACATACATACTGTACACAGAACTGAATGGTCTATGATCATTTCTCACCGGGGCTGCGAAATTAACTATAATTGGTTCCTAATTTCAATACAAGTGGTGTCAGGCACAACAAACCCCGCCCCTTGCATGTATTGTAGCCTATTTTGGCATCGATCCAGCTGATGTTGTCATATCTATGCATGTGGTGATGTCAGTATATCAATTACTTGGCACATACAGGGTGGGGAAGCAAAATTTACAATGAACATTTAGTTGTTTTTCCTCAGCAGGCACTACGTCAATTGTTTTGAAACCAAACATATATTGATGTCATAATCATACCTAACACTATTATCCATACCTTTTCAGAAACTTTTGCCCATATGAGTAATCAGGAAAACAAAGGTCAAAGAGTGTGTGATTTGCTGAATGCACTCGTCACACCAAAGGAGATTTCAAAAATAGTTGGAGTGTCCATAAAGACTGTTTGTAATGGAAAGAAGAGAATGACTATGAGTAAAACTATTACGAGAAAGTCTGGAAGTGGAGGAAGCAACAAAAAATGTACCAAAGCTTTTATTAAAGCTCTCAAATCCAAAATCCTAAAGGATCCAACCAAATCCATGAGAAAAATGGCAATTGAACTTGAGGTAGACAACAAGACCGTTAGAAATGCAGTAAAATATGATTTGAAGTTAAAATCTTACACAAGAACACCAAAACACTTGTTGACAACAGCAACAAATCCAACTTTAGCAATTTTGGGGAATCATGTTTATGGCCGCCTTCTACCCCAGATCTAAACCCTCTGCATTCTGCTATTTGGGGCGTTTTAGAACATGCTACCAATAGAACATCACACAACAATGTCGACTTTCTTAAAGATACTATTAAAGAAGAATGGGAGAAGTTGTCACCCGCATATTTGAGGAACACTTGCGCAAGTTTCAGGAAGCGTGTGAAGGCAGTTATTGAGAAAGAAGGAGGACACATAGAATAAAAACATTTTCTATTATGTACATTTTCTTGTGGCAAATAAATTCTCATGACTTTCAATAAACTAATTGGTCATACACTGTCTTTCAATCCCTGCCTCAAAATATTGTAAATTTTGCTTCCCCACCCTGTATATAGAGATATATGTGCCAAGTCTGAAGTAAATTGAAACAAAATTGATTTTTTTATAAACATTTGAAATTTCAGCCATTATAAGTATATGGGAGAAGAAAAAAAGATTTTAAAAATTAATTTTAAAAAAATTTGAACTTTGACCTACTTTTCCCAAAATGTAAACTGGCAATCTATAAAGCCAAGTATGAATTCAACCGATAGTTTTGCTGCTATAGTGTTATCAAAGGAAAAAATAAAAAGAAACAAAGAAACAAACAGAAACCAAAAACAATACAATTGTCAGGTTGGAGCTGAGTCGACTAACATTACTTTCTTTGAATCTTGGACATTTTCCAGACACATTTGAACACAACACAGCCAACAAGTTTATGGCAATATAACTTAAGACCTATCATAACAAATTTAACATCTTTTAACTCTTTCAGTGCCATGGGCCGATTAAATCGGCTTTACGAATACAACCTTTAAAGTGCCACAGGCCGATCAGATCGGCTTTGGAGAAAACGCCATATTTGTGTACAAACAAACCATCCACCCCCATTTCTTTCTCACATTTCGATGACGTTCTTTCAAATCTTCTTGCAAATTACGATCAATAATGAATCGGCTGCGTCCGGTGCGTTTTGAATCTAAGTAGCAATCGGTCGGATGTTACCGAGCGGTTTTTGACCAAGGAAGAGCTCGCGTTTCGTTTTCTGCTTGGGAAATTTTATGAATGAATTTATGAATGAAATCATATGCAAATTAGATGGCCATTTTGTAGTAATATCGTAAACACAGCGATCTGTCAAAACAGTCCCATCTGCTAGAAAATGAGTTCTGATGACAATTCAGACTTCGATTATAAAAACGACGCGAAATACTGAAAAACGGCCAAATTCTGTGGCACTTTTAAGGCTTATTAGCCCCTTAACTGTCTGGCACCGAAAGAGTTAAAGACTTTTTTTAACGGTATTAAATGCAGATTTGTAGATTCAACACTTTAAAGACTGTTTAAGACCCTGCAGGAACCCTATATGATTTCTGTTTGGCAAGGCAGGTTTATTTCTTTAGCACATTTCATGTACAAGACACTTCCAAGTGCTTTACATAAAACATTAAAAGCATTACAGCAGGGAAGCAATGAAAAGCATAGGCATAGGCTTTGGACCCCGGGCCACATGTTTGACACCCCTGGCCTAATAACAATTAGTAATCGATTTACACCAAAACATGTTACTGCAGATCAGGTTTACCAAGAACAGAAAAGTTACAGTAATGCTATGGATTACAGTATATGGGATGGTGCATAAGTGTCCACCGTGTTGGATGATATGGAACTAAAACAACAAAACCCATGAATATATAAGAGAACAGCTGGAGAATAACTGTCCACTGGAGTGACCAGTATGCATGAAAGGGTTAAATAAACTGAGTTTTTCAGCTGATCTGAGGCTTTCTGGGAGTTTGTTCCAAACATGTGGAACACAGAAGCTGAACGCAGCTTCTCCAAGTTTGGTTACCATAGTTACGACAATGGAGTTTAGGCTGCTTGAATGACATCCGTGTTAACTGTTTTGCAAAAGGGTGTAAAAAAAAATGTGTCAATCTTATGAGAAAGGGTTAACACATTTGCAAAGACCTGACCTCTGCTCTGGTGAGAGAGGGATGATAAAAACCAAGAGGATCCCAGTTTCTTTCAGCAGGTCAAAGCAATCAAGAAAAACTGTAAGCACTGTGTTGAGTGACTAAACAGCAGCCGCCACAGAATCTATTACCGCTGGAGGGTCAGAAACAAGTGCTTTTCCCATTTCCACAGCCATCACTCAACACCTCAACACAGAGTGGTTTATGCACACGGAGACCCCCACCATTAGAGATAAAAACCCCTTTAAATATTAAAGAGGTTCCAGACCTTTCCCTGACCTCGGCAGGAACCCTCACATGACTAGAATGGTTGTGTACACTGTAGTTTAGAAGTAGGCAAACACACACACACACACACACACACACACACACACACACGACGCCTGGGCCTGGAGTTGAACTCTGTATTATCACGGCTCAACGCTCCGCACATGACGCTGAGGAGAGGGTGTGTGTGCACAGATACCTGCTGCTGCTGCCGACGACGCAAAACACTAACCCTGTACCTCTGACAACAGGCTGATACGACAAACACACAACACCATCTCACCTGTCTGTGTGTGTGTGTGTCTGTGTGTTGTTGGTGTTGTTGTGTGTTGTGTGTATGTGTTTTGTTGTGCGTCTGTATGTTGTTGTGTGCTTGTGTGTTGTTGCATGTGTGTGTGTCTATATGCATCTGTGTGTTGTGTGCTTGTGTGTGTTGTTGCACATTTGTGTGGCGTTGTGTGTATGCATTTGTGTGTGCATGTGTGTTGTGGGTCTGTATGTGTGTATGTGTGTCTATGTGTATCTGTTTGTTGTGTGTCTGTGTTGTTGTTGTGTATGAATTTGTGTGTGTGTGTTGTTGTTGTTGTTGTTGTGTGTGTGTATGTGTGTGTGTTGTGTGTGTGTGTTGTGCATTTGTGTGGAGATGTGTGTATGCATTTGTGTGTGTGTGTGTGTGTGTCTATATACATCTGTGTGCTGTGTGTTTGTGTGTTGTTGTGCATTTGTGTGGCATTGTGTGTATGCATTTGTGTGTGCATGTGTTGTGTGTCTGTGTTGCTGTGCATTTGTGTGTCGTCGTGTATTTGTGCGTGTTGTGTGTCTGTGTGTTGTGTCTGTGTGTTGTTGTGCATTTGTGTGGCGTTGTGTATATGCATTTATGTGTGCGTGTGTGTGTTGTGTGTCTGTGTTGTTGTGCATTTGTGTGTTGTTTGTCTGTCTGTGTGTATGTCTGTCTATGTGCATCTGTTTGTTGTGTGTCTGTGTTGTGCATTTGTATGGTGCTGTGTGTATGCATTTATGTGTGTGCGTGTGTGTTGTGTGTCTGTGTTGTTGCACATTTGTGTGTTGTTTGTCTGTGTGTGTGTGTGTGTGTGTGTGTGTGTATGTGTGTCTATGTGCATTTGTATGGCATTGTGTGTGTGGTGTTGTGTGTTTGTGTGTGTTGTGTATTTTGTTGTGTCTGTGTGTTGTGCATTTGTATGGTGTTGTGTGTATGCATTTGTGTGTGTCTGTTTTGTTGTGCATTTGTGTGTTGCTTGTCTGTTTGTGTGTATGTGTGTCTATGTGCATCTGTTTGTTGTGTGTCTGTGTTGTGCATTTGTGTATTGTTATTGTTGTGTGTTGCGCATTTGTATGTTGTGTGTCTGTGTGTTGTTGTGCATTTATGTGGCATTGTGTGTGTGTGTGTGTGTTTGTGTGTGTTGTGTCTGTATGTTGTTGTGCATTTGTGTGTTGTTTGTCTGTCTGTGTGTATGTGTGTCTATGTCCATCTGTTTGTTGTGTGTCTGTGTTGGGCATTTGCGTATTGTTATTGTTGTGTGTTGTGCATTTGTATGTTGTGTGTTGTTGTGCATTTGTGTGGCATTGTGTATGTGTGTGTGTGTGTGTGTGTGTGTGTGTGTGTGTTGCCTCCGTACTGCAGCAGGTGCAAGTGTGTGTGCTTAGTGTGGGAGTGTCCCCATCCTGCTCTTTATTTATTCATGGGAAGAATACGAAGTATAATCATTAAAAACGTCCACGCCCAGGGGTCCTGGTGGGTGGGGTCACTGTGAAGCCCAGTGGCCATTACTGTCTAGTTAACGCAGGAAAATTCACACAAGCCTTTGAGGCATGAAAGAAAGAGTCATGTTTGTGTGCCTCTTCTAAGCTAACCCTAGCACCCATCAGTAGCATAATTTAGCCTAAAGTATCGATCAAACATGACGGACTTCATATTAGCAAACCAAAGCTGGCCAAAACATTAGGTTAATAAACAATAAAAACACAACTAAAACAGCCGGCATGGAATAAAGTACAGTAATACAACTGTACGTAATAACCTTAAAGCATCTGTCTATTAGGGGTGTAAGAAAATATCGGTTCTGCAATATATCACGATATTTCATTTCACAATACTGTATCGATATTTTTAGGTATTTATTGAAATGCAGATATTTTGGAGGTTCATTTTTGTCTTTTGTTTTCCTGTTTCGTTTGTATTTTATTTATTATTATTTAAGACTTTTTTTTAATACATAATGTTGGTTCCTTTGTTGGGATTGCACAAAAATAATGTTCTGATGTTAGTTCTGAACTAATAGAATATGAGCATTTGAACAGGATCTTAAACTGTAATGTCTGTAAAACATAATTTAAAATTGAACACAGGAACATTTTGTGATATAGCATTAGATCCTGTTGTGATCGAATGAAAATGTGTTTAGTATTTGTGCATATTTCTGGAGTAGTTCAAATCTTCAAGGAAAAAAATCAATTAAAAAAAGGAAACAAACAAAAAATTGCTTTTTTTAACAGTATCTTGATATATCGCGAAATATCGTATCGTGATCCTAGTATTGTGATTTGTACTGTATCGCCAGATTCTTGCCAATACACAGCCCGACTGTCTATATGTAGTCATTGTAGTTTTGGATTCAAAGGTAAGACTAGAAAAGCACTTGAAGAGCAGACCTCCGCCAAAGCAGATCACCCCCCCCCCCCCCCCCCCCCCATCACAATCAAAATGTATTATTTGTTCCTAGTTCCAGTATCAACATTTCCTCAAAATTTAATCAAAATCCGCCCCGTTTGGTCGCCACCCATCACCACCACCCGAATCCATTCATAACTTTTTGAGTTATCTTGCTAACAAACAGACAGACGAACAAACCCCGATGAAAACATAACCTCCGCCGTTCTTTGGTAAGGTAAAAAAGAAAAAAAAAGGTAAATAAAATGTTAAGTAAAAGTAAAGTTAGCCTCAGGTTGTGACAGTGTTTTTAAATCTACATAAAAAAAATCAGTGCACTATAAAAACTCTAGTTCAACTGGTGTATAATTTTAGTCTCAGCAGTAACTTCGACCTGTATTTAGACCAGAATCTATTATTTTTTCCTGGATCTCTTCATGGTTCCCAGTTCACTTTGACTCAGGATTAGTGGTTGTTTGATCCTGGGCCTGGGATCAGTCCTAGACCAGTTCTCGGTGCTACTCCACCTGCTCTTTGACCGCACAAAGTACTGCAATGATCTTATTTATTTATAGCCACATGGCGACCTCATCGCCATGGGAACTTCCTCTTACCAACCAGCAATGATGACGTCCTCCAAACGACCATGAGATACACATTGAACGACTGCTGCGTGGTTTGATGTAAAAGAAATGTTTCTCTTGACATCCGTGACCTACTCTGCATCTCTACGGCGTTTTCACTTCATCACTCAACTAAATGACCGGTTTAAACCACTTTTCCTATAATCATCCATCTAATTTTCAGTGAGTCCTACAGGAAGTTTTAAGAACTTTATGTCATACTGTCAACAACCTTACTGCTGTATTATTCCCTACAATGTGCTTTTCCACCAACTAAAATGCACCATGTCCCTTAAAAGAAAGGAGGTTTTTCTCCTGCAGTTTCCAAAAATCTAAAAGCAGGGATGTCAAACATGTGGCCTGCTGACCAAAACTGGCCCACTAAAGGTTCCAATCCGGCCCGCAGGATGAATTTGCAAACTGTACAGGGTGGGGAAGCAAAATTTACAATATTTTGAGGCAGGGATTGAAAGACAGTGTATGACCAATTAGTTTATTGAAAGTCATGAGAATTTATTTGCCACAAGAACATTGACATAATAGAAAATGTTTTTATTCTATGTGTCCTCCTTCTTTCTCAATAACTGCTTTCGTATGCTTCCTGAAACTTGCGCAAGTGTTCCTCAAATATTCGGGTGACAACTTCTCCCATTCTTCTTTAATAGTATCTTCCAGACTTTCTCGTAATAGTTTTGCTCATAGTCATTCTCTTCTTTACATTATAAACAGTCTTTATGGACACTCCAACTATTTTTGAAATCTCCTTTGGTGTGACGAGTGCATTCAGCAAATCACACACTCTTTGACGTTTGCTTTCCTGATTACTCATATGGGCAAAAGTTTCTGAAAAGGTATGGATAATAGTGTTAGGTATGATTATGACATCAATATATGTTTGGTTTCAAAACAATTGACGTAGTGCCTGCTGAGAAAAAACAACTAAAAGTTCATTGTAAATTTTGCTTCCCCACCCTGTACATATTACATTGAAGATATTAACAGTCAACGGTGTCAAACTAGTTTAGTTCAGAGTAAGGATGTCCCAATCCGATCTACAGATTGGTATCGGCTGCCGATCTGGCATTTTTTAGAAGATCGGATCGGAATAGGGATGTAATGATTACACTGGTCAACAACAAATTTATTGTTTAAGTTTTTTGAGCTGATTTAGGATAATTTTGGTGTGCTGAATCCAAAAATCACATTCATTTTGCTCAATCAGGTCAACTTTCTGAACTATGCTACATATTGGCTTTTTAACATTTTTGCTTACATTTATGGGCATTTTCACATCATATGATACAAAATTCTTTCATATTTCTTGCAATAAATGAGTGCTGAAGATTTTACTTTTGCCAATTTATGATTAATGTTTTTTTTAATATTACAGGTGAATGAAATGGCTTCGACTAGAAGATCTTGCAAAAATAAGCCTGACATATTCTGCTACATCTGCGGTGAATACACCATTGTACCTAACAGGAATCCTGTTAGAAAATGATTTTTTTTTTCTCTTAAAACCTATTTTGGGTGAGAACTATATAAAAAATCAACTGATAAAGTCACAAAAATGTCATCAATTTTGTGAGAAGATCAAATTTTTCAAAATCAAATTAGCAAAAAAACCTGACCTGATTGAGAAAAACAGATGTCATTTTTGGATTTAGCAGTGCAAAATGGTCCTAATTCAGTTGAAAAAACCTAGACAACTTGCAAAAAACATTTTTTTGTAACCCAGTGTTATTGGTATAACGATAAACCGCGGTAAAATTGCAGACGGTTAGTATTACCGTTTAAATTCTAATTATCATGATAACCGTGTTTAATTACCGCACTTTTAGAGGATAAAACGCCTATGTAAAGATCTGCTTTTATGTCAAATATTTGGGTATAGTTTTAATTTTTTACAATTTTAATTTCTATACCTAATATTTGGAACCAATATTCACTTTTAAAGTTTTTGAAAAGGTTTGTCAAGCATCTTTGTGTTATTTATGCAATAAATTATATTCATTTTTCAAATCAGATTTTAAATTTTCTTGTGTGTTTTTTGTCCTTTTTTGTTTTTATAGTAGGTTAAAGAGAAAAAAATAATAGACAGATGAAATAGATCTATTATTTTTTATTTTTTTATTTTTTTTAAATAAATAATAGACAGATGAAATAGATGGGGCGACACGGTGGTGCAGTGGTTAGCACTCGTGCCTCACAGCAAGAAGGTCCTGGGTTCGATTCCAACACCATTCGACGGGGGGTGGGACCTTTCTGTGTGGAGTTTGCATGTTCTCCCCGTGTCTGCGTGGGTTCTCTCCGGGTACTCCGGCTTCCTCCCACCATCCAAAAACATGCACTAATAGGTTAATTGGTTAATCTAAAATTGCCCATAGGTGTGAATGTGAGAGTGATTGTTTGTCTCTATATGTTCAGCCCTGCGATGAACTGGCGACTTGTCCAGGGTGTACCCCGCCTTCGCCCCTATGTAGCTGGGATAGGCTCCAAGCGACCCCCGTGACCCTAGTGAGGATAAAGCGGGTTCAGAAAATGAATGAATGAATGAAATAGATGAAGTTGTGCTGAAAAAAAAAGATACCAAACATGGGTATAATAAACATTTGTTTATATAATATATAAAGGGAAAAAGGGACAAAAATACTGAAAAATGGACAAAATAGGCTCCGACCAATAAGGGTTAATATTTGAATGTTTCTGCCAACAGAAAGTACATTGTGTCTATTATTTTTATTTTTTTTTATTTTTTTTTTACATACAACTTGGTTAAATGATTTCAGTGTGTGCATAAGTACTTTTTGAACATTTTGAGCACAATTTCAATAATACCGCGATAATAAAAACCGTGACAATTTTGGTCACAGTAACCGTGATATGAAATTTTCATATCATTACATCCCTAGATCAGAACAGATTTAGTCATGACATCGAGCCGATCCAGGCCCGGTTAGGGAAGGGGGGGGGGGGGGGGCAAACGCCCTGCAGCTCCGTGATTATATGATTGTGTGTGTGGGGGTGATAGCGTCATTGTCCAAGCAGGAGTGAAAGTGAAACTAACTCGCTTTACTGTTCCTCTAACTCTACGGGCAGCGCACACACACACACACACACACACAGGAGCAGCAAGTGACAGAATCTCTGCGCAGCAAAACAGTTAATACATCGGCTACATATTGGCCGATGTTGATTAATTGGTGATACGCTATCGGTTGGGCTCTACTGGTAACAACATTCAAAAATGAGCAACGAACAAGAGAAAAACACCAGAAACAAAGACTTGGAGCCAAAAAGAAAAGCAATGTCAGTTATCTGGAATTATTTCGACTACAAGAAGGATGATACTGAAACGTGTGTTCTGTGTCGATAGTGTCTTGCACCTGTCGCTACAACGAGAGGAAACACAACCAACACTGGTCTGCAAGGAAAATGCTTCCAGAATAAAAGTAATGAAATTTTACCACATGAGAGTCACTGATAAAGAAAAATCAAGTCAAAAATGCTGGTTGGCTGAACTTTCCAAGATACAGCCTTGGGTCAAAATGTGAAACTCAAGAATTAACGACAGAATGGGTTTGAGTCAAAAGGAATATTTGTCTCAGAGCAACAAGATCTACTTCAAAACACTGTCTGCACATAAGAATACATTCACTTTACAGGTTCTATTTAGTGGAAGATTTATAAAACTATTATATACAGGGTGGGGAAGCAAAATTTACAATATTTTGAGGCAGGGATTGAAAGACAGTGTATGACCAATTAGTTTATTGAAAGTCATGAGAATTTATTTGCCACAAGAAAATTGACATAATAGAAAATGTTTTTATTCTATGTGTCCTCCTTCTTTCTCAATAACTGCCTTCACACGCTTCCTGAAACTTGCGCAAGTGTTCCTCAAATATTCGGGTGACAACTTTTCCCATTCTTCTTTAATAGTATCTTTAAGAAAGTCCACATTGCTGTGTGATGTTCTATTGGTAGCATGTTCTAAAACGCCCCAAATAGCAGAATCCAGAGGGTTTAGATCTGGGCTAGAAGGCGGCCATAAACATGATTCCCCAAAATTGCTAAAGTTGGATTTGTTGCTGTTGTCAACAAGTGTTTTGGTGTTCTTGTGTAAGATTTTAACTTCAAATCATATTTTACTGCATTTCTAACGGTCTTGTTGTCTACCTCAAGTTCAATTGCCATTTTTCTCATGGATTTGGTTGGATCCTTTAGGATTTTGGATTTGAGAGCTTTAATAAAAGCTTTGGTACATTTTTTGTTGCTTCCTCCACTTCCAGACTTTCTCGTAATAGTTTTGCTCATAGTCATTCTCTTCTTTCCATTATAAACAGTCTTTATGGACACTCCAACTATTTTTGAAATCTCCTTTGGTGTGACGAGTGCATTCAGCAAATCACACACTCTTTGACCTTTGTTTTCCTGATTACTCATATGGGCAAAAGTTTCTGAAAAGGTATGGATAATAGTGTTAGGTATGATTATGACATCAATATATGTTTGGTTTCAAAACAATTGACGTAGTGCCTGCTGAGAAAAAACAACTAAATGTTCATTGTAAATTTTGCTTCCCCACCCTGTAAATGTACATAAACCAATATATATGTGTAATAACACTTAATCATATACCTTGAAAACATCAGCAAACCGGCACTTTTGTCATTTATTTTCCAATTAATCTTATTAAAATACATAACATTTAGCACATTTAATCTCTGAAGCAAATCATTTCTAAAAAATTGTAGACCAGTGTAATTTGTTTGACCATTTACATCGGCACCACACAGCTATTATATCCTCCTGAGTATTTTTTCATTTTCATTTTTCAATATATATCGCAGGGTTAAAAAAATTTGCAATGTCTGTTTTTTCCAATATCATGCAGCCCTAGTCCGGGTGGAAAAGCTTAAACTGTTAAACCCACACTTGATACAGAGACACCAGGTTTGACCAAATGAACTTTTACTAAATGCCACTAGTTGGACTCCAGACGTAAATCCCAGTGAGTGTATTTACAGGTCTGTGAATGTCCCAGAATGTGGTCTGAACGGTGAACTTGTGCCCTGTCTGTCTCTGTTCTGTCTCTGTCCATGTTTATTAATCGCTGACAGAGTCTGCTGTGCACGTTCATTTCTAAAGCTGCTAATGAGCCGTGACAGACCGCTGAATGTCTAAGACCCCATAAAATATGTGGGGTCAGCGGCCGCGGGACGGTGGGGAACATTGGGCCTGGAGCCATCCAGCGCTGCCCTGCATTGTTCTGTCCTGGTGGGTCGTCACCCCCCACCACCACCACTACCCCCCACCCCAGACTCTGCAGCATCTATGGATCATGTCCAAACAGAACAGAACAGTAAAGAGCGGCCGAGTCTGTTTGACAAGAGCCGGAACACAGTGACCACACATAAGGCTGACCTACGAACAGCTACGACTGGATCGATTTAACAACAGGAGGATGTTTTAGTTTGAACAGTTATGGAGCTCAGACACATACTGTAGACGGGGGGGGATAAAATGTTTTTTTACTGGGGAGTGCCAAAAAATCGATTCATAAAAAAATCGCGATTCTTATTTACTACAATTCAGAATTGATTTAAAATGTCCCAAAATCAGTTTTAAAAAAAAAACAAATCTGCTGGCAGTCTGCCTCCGTTTTGTACGTGGGATGTCCTGATGTCTTCACGCAGCAGGTTCTGGAACATATGCATGCATGGTAAGCACCAAAACAAAGAGGAAACTAAAGGCAGCCGTACACTGTGCGATCATTTCAATCGTTGCACGCAGCTCCATCTCAAACTGTGCGAATCAATTGTAAAGTCAGGCTCATGATTCATGTTCTCACACTGCGACCTGACTGCTCACACTGTAGGACCATACACCAGAGGATGCACCACATGTTCAAGTGTTGTATCCAGAAATACAACGTTAAAATACCAAGGAATCTGGAAGTGCATAGACGATTATGTATTGGTGTGAGTCACGAAATGGTAGTGCTAAACAAAAACCAACGAGCTGCTTTGGCAATATGTGCCATTATCTGCGGGGAATCAAAAAAGAAGAAAAGACGACGACGTGTTTGGTGCAGGAATTGGTTTGCCAGACGTGGACAGTATGGGCTGACAATCCTACAGCAAAGGGAACAAGAGGTAAGCTGCAAAAGCTAAACTGCACTAGGCCAATAGCCAGCTACTGTTAGCTTAGAATTAGCTTACACTAGCTGGATATTATTGTATTCGCGCATGCACAGTGTGAGAATTTGAGGCACATGGGCTTGTGGCACTGCTTTGACAGTCTGATACCCTCAAGAGGAGCGAGCAGGATTTCAAACAGCTCTGTTTTCCTTGCGAACACACGATTGCTGGTCATGAGGTGTTAATCGCTCCTCCTTACCCCATGTACACTGCACGAAGTACAACACACGATTAGAGGCACATCTGGCCCCATCCCAGAAAGAGTCGCACGAGTGAGAAATCGTCTCTAAAATCGCACAGTGTATGGCCGCTTTAATGGAGGAGGTAAGACAAATTCAACCAGCCCCATCCTCGTTGAAGACAAAGATTTGGACTCATTTTGGTTTTTACAGATTGCCTGGGAAGACAGAGCTTGACAGTTTGTCAGGTTTGCAAAATGCAGATTAAAGATGCTGGAGGCTTTCGTGAAAAATTTTTCATCAAATCTGTGAAACCTCAGTCATAGCCTAAGTATCACGAATCTGTAAGGCTTTCTGCGATTACTCACCTGAATCTCTTGCATTACGGTGAACAGTTTCGAAGTGCCATCCACCATAAACAAAACCCATGTGTTTACATTCAGACCGGGAGGTAACTTGGGCATCTTCGGAATTTTTTGTCGCGACGTGCATTGTGGGAAACAGAGGCTCGCGCTCCCGCTTCTGCTGCAGGCGGCTGGGAAGTTCACGCAGTGCCAGCCTCCATTTGATGAAAAATTGGTCACAAAAGTCTCCAGCACCTTTAAACACTTCGGGAACATCATAAATGCACGGGCTCACATCAGCAGGTATCAGCCAGAGCTTAAGGACGCGGTGCTGAGTCAGCCACCAGCAGCAAACCAATGCACGCTGCTGTGCCTCACCAAACTCCCTGCCAACTCCAAGCAGGCAAAAAAAATAGCCAGGTCTATCGCCTGCTTCATCGCCAAAGACTTATGGCCTTATAGTGTGGTGGAGAACGAGAGGTTCATCCACATGTTGCAGACAGCAGAGCCACAGTTTGCCATAACATCCCATATGTTTTTTTTTTTTGCATTGTTTTTTTTTTTTTAATCCAAAATTGTTTTGAATCAAATCGTAGCCCCAAAAATCGGAATCGAATCAAATCATGAGATACTGTAGTAAAAGATTCCCACCCCTATTATTTACAGGTCATAATTACATAATTACTGTTGGATCAGTTTCCAAACGGCTACCTCAATAGGAATACTTTAAGCAGAACCACCATGTTTGCTTAATCCTTTTTGGCATTCTTTTCTGATGCAGCCTATTTGATATTCACATTTGAACAATAACTTTATCACTGTTTACCAAAAATCACAAATTAATTTTCCGATGACTGATCTAATATTTGAGCAGTCATTCCAGCTTCACGTCCAGTCCTTTCAGGTGCAGAGTCTAACTTAACTAAACTTAAATTTTAGATGACGGCTAAAACTGTCCGACTACTATGATGCACTTATACTGTCCAAACTGAATTATGTCATAACTGAAGCTGACTTTGGTAGTTCAAGCTTGACCTCCCAACTACAACACAAACTAGAGCAATGGTTCCTAACCTTTGTGACCCCATTTTAAGATCACAAATTTCTGGTGACCCCAGATGTTAAAAACAGAGACTTTTTTTTTTTTGCCAAAATTAATTTGTTTTTGATCACGTAATAGTTCGCTATACTATGTTGCAGATAAACATTAATTTTAGACGACATTTAGTCTATATAATGTATATTATTATAGACAGAGGCAGAAAAGCCAGGTGTAGATTACTGCACAAAGTGAGAATTTGATTTTCTTTGGTCAGGATATGTACAGTCAGTCCAGCTTGGATTTACAAGGCTGCAAAATAATAGTGAACAAACAATAACTAAAACTATGAATTATGACAGAGCTGCAGCATCTGAAACCGACCACAATGAACATTTGAAAGATAAACAGAACCACAGTGCTTCAGTTTCAGCTTCACAGTTTGTCATATCTTTTATGGATTGGGATTGTCTCTATCAACTCACCATTTATTTTTTATTAGTAAGGTTGTTTTTTTTGTTTGTTTGTTTGTTTGTTTGTTTTGTTTTGCTTTTTTCATAAATTACTAGAAATTTGAGGTGACCCCATTTGAATTTCAGGTGAACCCACGTGGGATCCCGACCCCAAAGTTGAAAAACACTGAACTAGAGGGTCATTCAACAGAGCGCCTCCTTTAACCAAGACCCTCAATTCAGTCGTTCAATCAGCCTCATCTTACAAAATTAGTAAAAATAGGTAAAAAATATCCAGTTTCCATCCTTTTAATAAATCTGTTCCTCCTTGGCTGTGAGCTATAATAGTTTTTGGGTAATGCTGTTGTACAGTGACCATGGTTTGGTACATGAACTGAGACCTGATAATACTTTTTAACAACTATTTTGATGGGTCAACATTACCTTAAGTCCCCGGTATGAGAGTGATGATCTTTTGCACCCCCAACCATTTATATCCAGTAACTCCATCCACCCACCGGAGCCCAACTCTGACCCGGTTCTGTGTATGCGTCCCTACATCAGTGAGGGCTAATATTATGGGAGGCAGATGTACACATGCTTGGCCCTTCTCCATTTCCGTCGCCTTCTTTAGTTCAATGGCCATCTCTCTCTCTCTTGTCAGTTCACACCGAGACACAGAGGGTCTCTCTATCGCCCCACCCTCCTGGTGGGCTGAAGGGCCCCTCTGTGTGCCGCTGGAGGGAATAGTGTCCCTTTCACTACGCTCTGACCAAGTGGCTGCAACGAACGGACACAGGATAAAAGCCACTTCCCTTGGAAAGAGAGTCCACACTCACACATGATACACATCTACAGACGCAGTGCAGGGTTTCTTTTTTCTTTTTCTTTTTTTTTTTTTTTTTTTTTATTTGAATGTGCACACCCACACACACACTCAGTCAGCCTGTTTTATGACAGGATCCTTTCACTGTGGAAACAGACGTGATCTCCCTGGGAAAAGCAGGTGTTAAACTAAATGGCCTGGTACATCACAGCAGAGACTTTTATCCACTGATCAATTATAGGGGTGTTAGAAAATATCGGTTCTGCAATATATCGCGATATTTCATTTCACAATACTGTATCGATGTTAAAAAAAGTACCGTATCGATGTTTTTAGGTATTTATTCAAATGCAGATATGGTGGAGGTTCATTTGTGTTTTTTGGTTTTCTTTATTTTTTATATATTATTTATTATTATTTAACACTGTTTTATTAAATAATGGTTATTTGAAGCATCCTAAAAGCACTTTTTACTGTCTCAGAGGCAGACGGTAGTTCCTTATTTGGGATTGCACAAAAATAATGTTCTGATGTGTGTTCTGAACTAATAGAATATGAACATTTGAACAGGAACAGGATCAGAGTCTTTCGCTTTTTAGTCTGCATTGGTATTTATTGATTATTTATTGTTGATTATTTAAATGCATTTATTCGTAGTTGCGTTCAATAGTCCTGTTATTTGTGCACTGATTTTTTTATATTTGTCACATTGCACTTTGGATGTGGGCTGATGTCTGGCTGATGTCTGTGGTAAGCTGCAAATGAATTGCCCGTAAAGGATAAATACATTTTCTGAATCTGACTCTGAATCTTAAGGATCTTAAACTGTAATGTCTGTAAAACAGAATTTATGTTTGAACACAGGAACATTTTGTGATATAGCATTAGATCCTGTTGTGATCAAAAAAAAATGTGTTTAGTATTTGTGCATATTTCTGGTGTAATTCAATTCTTCCAGGAAATAATCATTTAAAAAAAAAAGAAACAAACAAAAAAATTGCCTTTTTAACAGTATCATAATCGATCGTATCATGATCCTAGTATTGTGATTTGTATCATATTGCCAGATTCTTGTCAATACACAGCCCTAATCAATTACTGATGATGTTTCATGATCTCTTTGAGTGATGATGGGTCAGTAGTACTACTACATTATCAATCAGGGTCAAAAGGGCTTTTTATGACACTCATGAGTTTGTAGAAGGAAAGGGGCTAAGATGTACCTGCAGTGCATTTTTATATTCTTATTATACACAATCACTGGCCACTTTATTAGGTACACTTCAGTACTGGGTGTATCTAATAAAGTGGCCGTTGAGTGCATCTGCTCCTGCTTCATGATGTTGTGCATTCAGGGATGTTTATCTGAATACCTCAGTTGTAACCAGTGGTTATTTGAGTAACTGCTGCCTTTGGATCAGCTCCAACCCGTCTGACTATCCTCCTCTGACCTCTGGCAACACCAAAGTCTGTTCACTCAGAGAACTCCCAGTATTTCCTATTTTCCAGTATCATTCTGTTTAAAACTTACAGATGGTTGTGTATAAAAATCCCATCAGATCAGAAGATTGTGACCCACTCAGGCCAGCCACAACGCATTCACAGTCACTTAAATCCTATTTATTCCCAGTTCAAATGCAGGGTTTGAACCCTGACTACAGGCATAAATGCAATCAAATGTAATTGGCCTATTGGATTTTTGCATGAACAAACACATGGTAGAACAGGTGTATCTACTAAAATGACCAGTGCCTACAATTAATATAATAAAAATATCTTCCACAGGATATGGAATTGATTTCTAAAATTTTTAGAATCAAGACCTGATATCTCATCATCATAACTTACAAAGTGAGACCATACCCCTTTTTTTTGTTGTTTTTTGGTTAAATGATGTTTGATTATATATCAGATATAGAAAAATGGATGCTGAGTAGTATTCAAGTCACTACTACGTATTTATATTGTCTGTCAATTATTATGTTGTTATGTTATTTACTTTTATAGCTGTTTAAAAATTCAGAGGTGGTCTGGAGACCCACACAATGTTGTTGATTCATGTCAGAAAATATATGTAATGTGTCAAAACCTTCATAAAGATGTGTGTTAAAAATATAAATAAATAAATAAATAAATAAATACATACATACATACATACATACATACATACATACATACATACATACATACATACATACATAAATAAATATTGGCTAAAATTTGCTTAGAGGTCTTATTTATGTCTTTATGCATAAGAAATCAATAGAAGTGAATCCCCAAAGGAACTTTGTGTTGGTAAATGCAACTTATGCAAATTTACAGGATTTCAGTTCTGTTGCAACATGTTGATGGTCATATGAACTATGTTTTCAGCTCAAAAATGTCCAGTTTCATCACAATTAATGCTATATTTTCATGTCACAAATGGCCAAGTTATATTTGAACTGAATTTACCTGAAAAACAAATATTCTATTCTTTTAGATTCCCCAGTTTTTCTTACCAGATTCTATCCTACATATCACATGTTTTATTTTTATAGGTTGCAATATGGAGTATGGTGCTGATCCACTTTTTAAATCAACAGTTTTCTAATAATAAGCATTTTTATAAAGAAATAACAATTCTATATTGTTATTTACTCTTTAGTATGATGATAAACTATACAATAAATAATTATGATCCTAGTTTTTGCACAGGGATCATTTGTGGAAACGGTGACATGGCTGCCGAGCATCAGTATGATGGGATCTGTAACAACCATGTCACATCCGTCCACTGACACATTTTGTGTTTTTGTGTCAGCTGTTACTGTTTTAGATCCACAATACTAACATTTATGAATAAGAGGAGAATTAGCAATAGTAAGTATATAAGTTTATTACTAATAAAGTACTGGTACTGACCAGATCATCATGGGTAATGTCACGTCTGTCCACCAGCAAAAGTTTTCACATACACGTGCTATTCAAAATCCAATATTTCTGAAAATATAGCTTCTACTGTCAAATAATATCAGTAGTCAGTGCACAAATGTATTAGCATTATTTCAACACAGTTCTATGCATTTCTTGCAACTTTTTTTTTTTCACAAATGGCCACTCATTTGACCCCCTAAGTAAATTTTAGCCGATATATATATATATATATATATATATATATATATATATATATATATATATATATATATATATATATATATATATATATGAAGACCATAAACTTCAACAGTATTATCTCAACAATGAACTTTCACCAAAATACTAAACATTTGGGGTGAAAAAAATAGTTCAAAGTTCAAAAATGTGATATTTCCAGAAAAGTTGTAATATTATACTAATAATATAAAATCAGTTTATGTGAAATGTATTAATATAATTTGATAAATGATTACAGTTTTTTAAAAAAGTAGCATGTTGGCTCAGAGAGTAACCTGGCTTCAGACGCTCATATAGGTATGTCAGAGTATGACAGAGTAGAACTGATGGTGCTGTAAAACATTCACCAGGCTCACACAAGGATTCACAAGGATCAAAGAGCAGCCGAGGGCGAGGAGGGGGCATGGGGGGGGGGGGGGGCGACAAAGAGGGAGGGATGTAGAGAATGAGAATGATTGACAATAGCAGCTGAGTCCCAATTTAACTTTTAAGTGACAGAAACCTGACTGTGGGCCCCAGGTGACCCAGAGGTAAAGTAATATACGTCCACTTAATGAACATGTCCGTTACAAACCTAAAAGAGCCTGTTTGACTCGGCTAATCCACCCCCCACCCCCCCTTCACCACTACCACCACCACCACAAAGTAAAAATAAAACAGGGCTATATTACAAAATTAAGAAAATAATAGTGAGAATGTGTATTTGTGTGAGTGTGTGCAGGTTGTGTCCATTTACAGGGGGTGTGTTTAACAGCCGGTGGTCAGAACCTCAGAATGGTTCTACTGACAGAGTTGGACCAGAACCGCACCGACACCAGCCAACAAACCGACCACAATTACAGAGGAGAGTCCACGCCAAGCAACCACAGCGACGATGGCAACGGGACAAAGAAAAGGAGCGAGTCAACGTCCCAAAACAGAAAGCTGCATGTGCACAAAAGAACGGAGCGGTGCTTACTCGACTAAAAACAAAAAACACATTAAGCACATAAAGCTTCAGACTTTCTTGTGCTTAATATAGATACATAAACCTAAAATACACAGTTCTGAAGGCTGGAACAGACAAAATGAGTGGGTGATGATGACAGTGATTTAGAGACAAACAAGAAATCAGCTCAAAATAAAATACTGCAGCTGGTGCACGCAGAAAAAATAAGCACTTGTAATACCACTGATGGCCACTGGGGGGTTGGCACCAAAAGCTCCGCCTCCTACAGATTTACATTGAAAACAGCCACTATCATTCACATCCTTAAATCTTCCATGTTGAAATGTTAATCGAACTTTGTCTCGTGGTTATTTTTTCTTGGTATGGAAGTTTTAAATATATACATAAAAAAGAAAATGATCAACTGTAACACATACAGTCCCAATCATGACAAATACAATGAAATAAAATTCTATATACAATACAGGGCTGGCCAAGGGAACGTTAACATCTCGATCACAGGTGTCAAACATGCGGCCCGGGGGCCAAATCTGGCCCGCCAAAAGTTCCATTCCGGCCAGCGGGATTAAAGTGCAAAAATGAACCTGAACAGTCCAGGTTGTCCAAAGCATTTTGGTTCAGGTTTCACATACAGACCAATGTGATCTACAGTAAAAAATAACAACACAATAACACATAAATAATGACAACAACAAATGGTCTTTGTGAAAAATTATGTGGAAAAAATTTAAGTGAAAAAAATAACATTACACTGTGAAAATATTTACATTTACAAAACTATTCTTTCACAATAAAATGCAAATAAACACATGAATAAAAACAAAGATGAACAACTGAAATGTGCAATTTTAACAATATTCGGCCTGTTACTAAATGTTTTGTGCATTTATGGATCCACTGTGATCTGGAGTTGTGTTAATAATAAGAGATGGAATACTGTAGAAACTGTTCAAATTTTAGTTCCAAACTCCGAAATTTTAACAATATTCTGCCTGTTACCAAATGTTTATGTAACATCGTGTGTAATGTACATGTATAAATAATAAGTCGAGGCATAATATTGTTAAAATTGCACTAATTTTTCAAATTAAATTTCTGTTTTTTCAGTTTTTTCACATTTTTTTTGTAAAATGTAAATATTTTGATAATTTAATTGGGGGTTTTTTTGTACTAAAACAAAATGAAAAACTTGGAGTTGTCATTATTTATAGGTTAAGTCATTATTTTACTGGTCTGGCCCGCTTGAGATCAAATTGGGCTAAATATGGCCCCTGAACCAAAATGAGTTTAACACCCCTGATCTACATCAAAAAATACACTTAAAATCACCTTTTGAAGACTTATATATTTTAAAAGCACATTACTTCTAGTGTTCCGCACAAGTTTAATTTTTTAGAAAAATGTTTTTAAAATACTTAGTTGGCATTATATTCAGCATAAATTTATGTTTGCATTCTTTATCCATCAGTGCAATTTAAAGCTAATGACGTTCATTTTCTCTTCTGTAAATGTAATTATACTTTTCTTTTATACTTTACGTCAGCAGCATATCGGATGACACTTCTGAGGAAGACTGGAGTCACATTTGAAACTGTCAAGCAGGTAACATCTAAAAAAACTATACCTTGTCTGAGCAAAAGAAAAGTATAATTAGTGCAATTTAAAGCATAATTTTGATCCTCTTCTATTGGATCAATATTAGACTTATGATAAGTTGTAAGGTCAGTTTAAAAATCTTTTGCTACACTTTTTACAGTGGTTATAAATATCTGATAAAAACTGAGATAAATATATGTTAAAATGTATTAAATGGATTTATTAAGGTATTTGACTTTGTAGATAATATATATATACATATACATATATATATATATATATATATATATATATATATATATATATATATATATATATATATATATATATATATATATATACTAATAAATATGATGAATAAACAATTGAAACTTGTAATTGTTTTGCAAAATAGACACCCTAGAGGACTCTAATTTATGGAAAAAATGCAAGGCTGTATATCATTTGATTTGTATTTGATGATTTGTAATTTGATTTGCATTTTTATTGTTTTGACTTTAATTTATTATTTCAGTTATATTGTATTTTTATTTATGTTTTCTCTTTTTTTTTTCCTGTGTATTGTTTATTTCCAGGGAAGTATTCACATAAGCCTTTTTTGGCTACTAACCTCTCCTGCACAATGATGTTACTTGTTTGAATGTTGTTGTTTTTTTTAATATTCTCCTGCTGTTTTATGATGTGCAAATAAATAAATAAATAAATAAATAAATAAATAAATAAATAAATAAAATAGAGGAGCAACAGTAAAGATTTTACAGTTTTATGAAAATTGGAACCATACTAAAACCAAGGCAGGTTTAATAAAGTGGTAAAAACAGATGTTAATATTCTGTCCATCCGTCACTGAGGGGTTTTTACTATTTTTAAGCCGAAAAATTCGGTAATTTTTTTTTCAATCACACATCTAAACATGCTCACTATTCCCTGCAAAATAAGGTATCATTCATCTTTCTACCATCACTAGTTGTGAAAGAGCAAACAAAAATGTAGCGAGGCTGTCAGCACAGACCCATAGTTTGATCAATAACAATGTCATACTGATCTGCAAACAGACAACAACTGAATAGAACTAAATTTTCATCTTAAGTTAGTAGTTGTGGATCATTTTAGACTAAGCAAATACTGCACAATAATAATAATAATAATAATAATAATAATAATAATAATGATGCGATTTACAAGACAGAAGAAAGTTTTTCTTAATTTGCTGACACCTAAAAGCTAACTTTAGCTTTTATCCTGGAGCAAAACAAAGTCTCAAACAGATACTGCAGTCCTCACTTTTTTGATATTTCAGAACTATTATGTAGTGTTATTATTTCTTTAAATAGGTTATCTGATTATTTTTGGATCATTTAGTGACAACAATGTGATAAAATAATGTAAAAATCCCATCTCAAGTTGTCAGACAACTAAATTAAATTATTCACAACTGGGAATAATTTAATAATTTATAAATAATTTAATAATTTATGTGTAGTCATGTTCAGTAAGGAATCTTCAAATCTGTCTGGAAATCTGTAGAAGCAATATCCATGGATTCACCTGGGAGTTACCTCTATTTAATCCAGATCCAATGTCTCCTTTTTAAAGTTTTTAGTTTGTGAAAAGAAGATTCAAGGTGATTCCTTGCCGTCAAGGATATGTGCTGTAGGAGTCGCCGTTTCATATTCAGACTGTTTTCAGTTGGACAGACCTGCTGTGCCAGGGGTTACTACTGTCAATTATCAATATTGTGTTTTAAAGTTACTGAATGTGTAAAGGGAATAACAATAATTTCTATAAGCATTGTTACAGACATGAAACAGTTAAAAAAAAAAAAAAAAACTGTATGAGAAGGAAGAAGACACCAAGGCCTGTTTATTTATTGACTAAAAGGCCATTAAGGACGTAACAGGTAAGTTATGTTAAAAATTATTTATAAACTCACATGGTCTTCAACTGCTACAACTTTCAAAAGTCATTCTTGTGAGATACATGCTTCACTGCTGTCCTCACATGTATTTATATCACACTCAGAGGACTATGTTAACTCCTGCGCCATTAAAATTGACAATTTTCTTCAAAAACCAGTGGATAATTTTTTTTTTTTTTTTTCACAGCAGAAGTTAACCTCTGCCTCTCCTTTTACAAACCTGAAACCCAAATTATTATCAAGTTATGATCACAAATTCTGAGAAATCCAGCAAGAAATTATGAGGCAAAAAGATCTGTTATAATGATAACTTGATTTCTCTCTGTGACAGTTAATAAACTAACCACAGATTTTAAACCAACTCTCCATTTTAACAATATTTATACCAACTAAAATTTGCTTAGAGGTCTTATTTCTGTCTTTGTCCATAAGAAATCAATATAAGTGAATCCCCAAAGGAACTTTGTGTTGGTAAATGCAACTTATGCAAATTTACAGGATTTCAGTTCTGTTCAACATGTTGATGGTCATATGAACTATGTTTTCAGCTCAAAAATGTCCAATTTCATCACAATTAATGCTGTATTTTCATGTCACAAATGGCCAAGTTATATTTGAACTGAATTTACCTGAAAAACAAATATTCTATTCTTTTAGATTCCCCAGTTTTTCTTACAAGACTCTATCCTACATATCACATGTTTTATTTTTACAGGTTGCAATATGGAGTATGGTGCTGATCCATCCTGCTTATGTTACGCCAATGCATGCATTAAGAATGTCACACGTCACTTTTTTAAATCAACAGTTTTCTAATAATAAGCATTTTTATAAAGAAATAATTCTATATTGTTATTTACTCTTTAGTATGATGATAAACTATACAATAAATAATTCTGATCCTAGTTTTTGCACAGGGATCATTAGTGTAAACGGTGACATGGCTGCCGAGCATCAGTATGATGGGATCTGTAACAACCATGTCACATCCGTCCACTGCCACATTTTGTGTTTTTGTGTCAGCTGTTATTGTTTTAGATCCACAATACTAACATTTATGAATAAGAGGAGAATTAGTAATAGTAAGTATATAAGTTTATTCCTAATAAAGTACTGGTACTGACCACATCATCATGGGTAATGTCACGTCCGTCCACCAGCAAAAGTTTTCACATACACATGCTATTCAAAATCCAAAATTTCTGAAAATATAGCTTCCACTGTCAAATAATATCAGTAGTCTGTGCACAAATGTATTAGCATTATTTCAACACAGTTCTATGCATTTCTTACAACTTTTTTTTTTTGACAAAAATGGCCACTCATTTGACCCCTTAAGTAAATTTTAGTCGATACTTATGTATATTTAGAAATCCAGAACTGACTACGATAATATAGAGCAAAGCTGAGAGCATCAAATGTACCAGAGCTGAGTCATTCACAGCAATGTTGCATTAAAAACAGAGGCTCTCATAACTTTCACCATTTGAGGTACAGATAATCCAGCTTTGTCATGACTAAGAAGATGAACAGACAAAAGCATTTGCATTCTGTCTGCACAAAGACAAAGCGTGCATAAACAGCTTTTCTGTGTGCTAGTTAGTGTTTGTGAATGGAGAGTGTCCATATGTTAGGATGAAGGCCGGCGTCGCTGAGGACACACTGGTGTGGTCATTGTGTAGCAGAACGATGGTGAGGAGGCGCTGGGACCGGCATGTGGATTCATTTCTGTGGACGGTCTGCATACATTACCACCTACGGCCTGTAGACACACACACACACACACGCACACATGCACGCACACACACACACATGCATACACGCCGCCTTCTTTCACAACATTAAATAGCCTGAGAAAGGCCTTTGTGGTCCTCGGTTGTCGTGACGACGTGCTTGGGTCCAGTGAATAGAGAGTGGAGGTCCGGTTCTCGGTCTGGGGGCTTTTTAATCAGCATGTCACTGTGTCTGTACTCCACTAGAGATGCTTCTTATTTTGGAAGACAATCTTTTTTTTTTTTGTTTTTTCAAAAGAATAATTTCTATCATTTTATGATTCACGGAGCTCTGGGAAACATCCAGCCTGATTTTCCGCTGTATTATTAAATAAAAGAGGCAACAAAAGGGGCAAAGAGTCCCATATCCAGGAGGCCAGTGATAGTGAAGCCCAGTTTTATTACTAATAAGGCTAGACGGGGGACGGTTCTGCCTCCAGTTTAATAAGTTTAAAGCTCAGAATAAGCCTAAAGAAACACACGTACATGAGCCCACTGCTGTTCGGACCAAGACCCTCACAACATGATTGGTTTTATTCATGAATGGATGTGAACACATGACCCCTGGCCAAGCCTTCGACTCCTAACATGCTAACAGGGGCCAGTCACCCCCCACCCCCCACCCCAAGACAAACCCTGCCCAGTCTCCCTGCCGCTCTGGTATCTCAGGCGCCTCTGTGGATGCCACACATTTTCTAAATGTTTGGTCAGGGATTCTTTGGCCTGTTGTCGCTCCACGGCTGCTGCGTTTACATGGAGCACTTTCATATCATTACATCATTACAGAAAACAGCGGAGCAGCCACAGCGACAGGCTCTGCAATGGAGCTAAGTTCATTTAATGGGGCTGGAGGTTTTACAACGGCTCAGACATGATAAGGAATTAATTATATATAGTAGATCTGTAATATGATCTAAGCCAGGGGTGTCAAACATATGGCCCATGAGCCAAAACCGGCCCCCTGAAAGGCTCCAATCCGGCCCGTGGGATGAATTTGTCAAATGCAAAAACGACACTGAAGATGTTAACGGTCAAAGGTGTCAAAGTCCTTTAAGTTCAGGTTCCACATATAGACTGATATGATCTCAAGTGGGTCACAACAATAAAATACTATCATCAAAACCTAGAAAAAAAACTACACATTTTTCTCTTTTACTGTAAAAAAAGTAAAATTACATGAAAATGTTTATATTTACAAACTATCCTTTCAAACCAAAAAAGTGAATAACATGAAAAAATATGAGCACCATGAAATGAGAAGTGGAATTTTAACAACATTCTGTCAGTTACGAGATGCTTTGCATATTTGTAGATCTACTGTGATCTGTAAGTTGTAATGCACATGTGAAAATGACAAACATACACTGTAAAAAAATCCTGTTGTTTTTACAGAAAAAAACTGGCAGATGTGGTTTCCAGAACAATACTGTAAAAAACACATCCAACTGTAAACATATTTACAGAGAAACATGTAGATTTAACATTTTAAACATGTAGATTTAAATGGTAAATGGACTGCACTTATTTAACACATTTTCTACACCTTCATGGTGTCCAAAGCCACCAGGTCAATTTAGGGTTCAGTGTCTTCCATGGACACTTTGACATATGGATAGTCTGAGCCAGGATTCAAACCACCAACCCTTTGGTTACTGGACGAGCCGCTCTACCAACTACCAACCCATTCATTTACAAATTTATAATGTTAAATTGTTAAATGTTTACTTTTTTTTAATAACTTTTTTATTAAAAAAAAAAAAGCACGGTGTTAACAATAAGTGTTGGAGAAACTGTGGTCTTGTCGGTGATCACACACACATATTTTGGAAGTGCCCCATTGTGAAACACTTCTGGACTAATGTAAAAGGCATATTGGATAGTTTACTTAAAGTGAACCTCTCTATGGACCCATTATTATTTTTACTGGACATATTCCCTGATGGTCTGTCCCACGACCAAAAATTCATACTACATCTTCTTCTGATGACTGCGAGAAAAATGATAACAATGTTATGGCTGAAACCTGAATCACCTACAATTGGACAACGGATACAAAAAATTAAACAAGTTTGTCTAATGGAACAGTTAACAGCACAGCTACAGCTGAAGACTCCGATCTTTGAAAGAAGATGGAGACCAGTATTCAGTCTTATTGGAATGGATATTTAAGCCTGGATTGTTTTTTTGTTTTTTTTTTCTCTCCTTTTCTTCATTGTAACCAAATACTTTATATTGTAATCTTGGGCCCAATCTCAGGACAAACGTTGTTACTCTGTACATTGTTTTTTTTGTTTTATTTTGTTTTCTTCAATTGCAATTTAAATGGCACCACATTGTTTTTCAATTTACAGTTTTATTTTCTAAAAACAATAGAAATACATCATTTCTACGTACGAATCTGGTTTTGTTCACATACTCTTCCTGTAAAAACTACAGCTATATTTGATTCAATCGTTAACACAAAAATCTTTTCAAATAAACAGCTTTGCATTGTATTGTCACTTACAGTTTTTTTATGTTGCAATTTTACAACTTGTTGCCGTTAATTCTACAGTCATCTTTTACAGTGTAGGCATAATATTGTTAAAACTGCAATTATTTTCCCTTACGAAATTTCAAGTCATTCATAGTTCATGTTATTCACAGTTTTTAAAAGACAGTTTATGAATGTATACATTTTTTTTTTTTTTTTTACTACAGCCCACTTGAGATCAAATTGGCCTGTATGTGGCCTGTGTGTCAGCCCCTGTATGTGGGGCTGATCTGCCTTGGAGGAGGACTGTGCTCTCTGAGTGCTTTTCTAGTTATGTAGTTATGTTTTACAGTGGGAATTAAAAAGTCATGTCCATGTATGTACATATGCACACATGCTTTATGTTGAGACTCTGGTCATATCACACAACACTACACTGTAAAAAAAAAAAAAAAAAAAATCCTGTTGTTTTTACGGAAAAAACTGGCAGCTGTGGTTACCAGAACAATACTGTAAAAAACACATCCAACTGTGAACATATTTACGGAGTAACATGTAGATTTAACATTTTAAACATGTAGATTTAACACTGGATTTAAATGGTAAATGGACTGCACTTATTTAGCACATTTTCTACACCTTCATGGTGTCCAAAGCGCTTTCCAAATCCACCAGGTCCAACTGGGAGCAATTCAGGGTTCAGTGTCTTCCATGGACACTTTGACATATGGACAGTCGGAGCCAGGATTCGAACCACCAGCCCTTTGGTTATTGGACGAGCCACTCTACCAACTCTACCAACCCATTAATTTACAAGTTTAAAATGTTAAATTGTTAAATGTTTACTTTTTGTAACTTTTTTATTAAAAAAAAAAAAAAAAAAGCAAATACGCCGTTATTTCAACATTATGGTTTTGCAATTTAACCCTTTCATGCATATTGGTCACTATGGTGGACAGCTATTCTCTTGTACGTTCATGGATTTTGTTGTTCTTTTCGTTGTTTTTTTGTTTTTGTTTTTTTTTACACATATCTTTATTAAAGTTTTAAGACACTACATGTCTTTTCTGACAGGCATTGGTAACCTTATGTAGATCTCTCCTGAGGATAAACCCCCAGAATCACAAGCCTTCCCCACAGTTTTCACACAATTTATCAGTAAATAGACGTTTGTGTGTGTCAGAAATTAAATGTGTGGTGTCCAGCTGAGTGGATATTTTTGCAACTTCATGAAAAATAGGTTCATAAGAACTTTTTTGTCAGTATTACTTTTTTTATGTATTTTTATTTATTTATTTATTTTTAATTATTTTTATTTTATTTATTTATTTTTTCATTTATTTTTCAGAAGAAATTTTTCTGTCACACTGTGTTTTTTTCATGCCTAAAGAGGAATAAAAACAGTCAGGAAAAAATTTTGATTAAGGTTCTCAAAATTCGTGCATGAAAGGGTTAAACGGCACCACATTGTTTTTCAATTTACAGTTTTATTTTCTAAAAACAATAGAAATACATCATTTCTACATACAAATCTGGTTTTGTTCACATACTCTTCCTGTAAGAACTACAACTACATTTGATTTTATCGTTAACACAAAATAAATAACAACTTTGCATTGTATTGTCACTTACAGTTTTTTTATGATGCAATTTTACAACTTTTTGGTGTTAACTCTACAGTCATTTTTTACAGTGTACGTGTCAGTTTTGGGATAAATTATTTCTTGATTTTCAGAGTTGATAAAGAGGTTTGGTCTCTTTCAAAACTGACATGTTTCTGTTTTTGTCATTCTTCCATGGCAGTGAGACATTTAATTATTATGAGGGACATTTAACATGGTAAAGCACCAGAAGACCAGAACAACACACCAGTGCTTTGGCCTTAATACCTCAGCACCATCACTGGTCACTTCAGTGTTTGTATGCAAAGACTGGACTTTCATCCAGCCCTGTTTCATCTAGAGCCAGGGCACCCATGCAAACATAATCCCACAAATCCCTGAAAAAGGACCAGTGACAAGCGTTCCTAATTCACACTTTATTCCAGATCAGTCTTTACAGTCCTGCAGGGTCTCTGCTCATTGGGTGGTGGCTACTTCCTGGTCCTGCGGCTCTTGTTTAAAGTCTAATCATATGGTTAAACAAACTGGAATGATTTCATCAACACCAACGAAACCCAGAGCACGAAACAGTTAGGAGAAACAAATCTATATCATTGAATTTGTTATGATCGAAGTACATGTCATTTTTGTAATATGCCAAGTAGCATGCCATTTTTTACTTAGTGATTTTTTTTTTTTTTAAACTCCATGAATTACTCTGACAAATATGCACAGAACAAAACATGCTTCATATTTTCAGACTCATATGCCTACAAAAAAACATAACACTGGGTTACAAAAAAATGTTTTTTGCAAGTTGTCTAGGTTTTTTCAACTGAATTAGGACCATTTTGCACCGCTAAATCCAAAAATGACATCTGTTTTTTTCAATCAGGTCAGGTTTTTTTGCTAATTTGATTTTGAAAAATTTGATCTTCTCACAAAATTGATTACATTTTTGTGACTTTATCAGTTGATTTTTTATATAGTTCTCACCCAAAATAGGTTTTAAGAGAAAAAAAATCATTTTATAACAGGTTTCCAGTTAGGTACAATGGTGTATTCACCGCAGATGTAGCAGAATACGTCAGGCTTATTTTTGAAAGATCTTCTAGTCGAAGCCATTTCATTCACCTGTAATATTAAAAAAAATATTAATCATAAATTGGCAAAAAATAAAATCTTCAGAACTCGTTTATTACAAGAAATATGAAAGAATATTGTATCATATGATGTGAAAATGCCCATAAATGTAAGCAAAAATGTTAAAAAGCCAATATGTAGCATAGTTCAGAAAGTTGACCTGATTGAGCCAAATTAATGTGATTTTTGGATTCAGCACACCAAAATGATCCTAAATCAGCTCAAAAAACTTAAACAATAAATTTGTTGTTGACCAGTGTAATACATTAGTTATTTTAATGTACAAAATGCAAAATCTGCTTCTACTAGACAAATCTATGAAAAAGGAGCAGTTTTATATGAAACCAAGACCTGAAATTAGGGATGCACCGATATCACTTTTTTCCAGACCGAGTACAAGTACTTACGTTTGAGTACTTGCCGATACCGAGTACCGATACGAGTACTTAATAATCCCATTCCAGTTCTTAGTTCCTTTTGTAAATGTGCTTTGTTGTCATTGTCATTAGTCTGACTGGAACAAAGTGCTGCTGCTGACATTTAATGTGTTGGAATGAGCATTTCTCAATTAATCCACCAGGGGGCGCTGCTCTGAATTAACCATACTGGACAAATACCACGAAGAAAAGTAAAGTTTTTTGAGAAGAAGAAGAAGAAAGTCAGTAATAAACATGTGAACGACAGAGGCAGCATTTTTGCTAGTGAGGTTTAACAGCTTAGCTTCAGCAGGTACGGAAAAGAGAAATTAGTGATAAATTTCGTTTTCACTTCCGCTGGAGGTGGTCCGCACCGCTCCGTACACCCGGTGGTATTCTCTGTCTGGGTACGCATCCACCAGCACCTGGAAAACGGATGGAATGAACACAGAGGACGGACAGAACGCTGCGTCCGTATCTGTCTGTGTCTTTAACGTTACTGTCAGTCAGTGTTACTTTTATCACCGTCATTTATAGAGCCCGACCGATTAATCGGCCGGCCGATTAATCAGGCTGATTATAGCGTATCACCAGTTAATCAACATCGGCCAATATGTAGCCGATGTAGCCTATACATTAACTTTTTTGTTGCTTCTTTTTTGAGATTCTGTCACTCGCTGCTCCTGTGTGTGTGTGCTGCCCGGAGAATAAGAGGAAGTTTAAAGCGAGTTAGTTTCACTTTCACTCCTGCTCGGACAATGACGCTATCACCCCCCCCCGACAAGAATGGTGTGCCCCCAGCAAAAATCATAGACCACTACCACGCACTCTGACCGCTAATCCCCCCCCCCCATCTTATGAAGTATCCACCCCCCACACACACCCATGTCCGTGCACTTCCTGTCTACCTCACAGTTTCATTCTACCAGCAGGCCTGGGTGTTAATAGTGTAGGGGAGACTGGGGACAGTTGTAACACAGGTCAGTTGTAACTCTTGCAATTGCTCCAATCAGGAACAAAATAGGACTCACCTAATTCACTCTGCACATGCTCAGGTTAGTCCTTAGTCCACATAAGAAGTTGTAGTGCCGTGAGGCAGACACGTTAAAATTTGTGAATGAAAACATAATTGTGTGGTAAGTCATATTTTTTGCTCTAATTATTTTTGTGATTGCATAGTTTGCATTTGAAAGTTGTGTAAATTATATTTGTGAGATAAACAAAGATTTATGCAACTGTTTATCCACCTGTCCACAATTATCTAATATAAGATTATTATATCCTGTGTAGATCAGTGTTCTTATTTCATATATCGGCCAATAGATCGGTTATCGGCCAATATTGGATATCGGCCGAAATATTGGATATCAGCTTTTTTTAGCCCCCAATATCGGTATCGGCATCGGCCCCAAAAATCCCATATCGATTGGGCTCTAGTCATTTACTTGGTTAAATCTCCACACTCTTCACACTCCACACACATTATTCCACCGCCACGAACCTGCTGCACTGAACTGTGAATGTCACACGGCCGTAAGTGGTATCGGTGCATTGGTATCGGATTACTTTTACGAGTACAAATATGAATACACACACTGAGTATCAGAGCCGATGCCCGATACTCGTATCGGTATCGGTGCATCCCTAGCTGAAATGGTAACAAAATACCCTGAGTTCACTGAAAACACCAGGATTTCAGTGTGTTATTGGAATGAGAAAGTGTGTTGACATAGCATGATGGAAGAAAATTAGAATTACAGTTTATTTATGGTCAAAACAGCCACTTTTAGAAGTCAGTTGGTATGTAGTTAACTGAACTACATTTACGATGCAGCTGCAGCTTCCTAAGGCACTTATGAATACAATGATCCTGCACCGTGTCCTAATTTATAAACCTTTATCTTCTACTGCCTCAAACTACACTCACAAAGACAGAAGTAGCTGAAAACACATGAATATTTAACTCAGACATGAAATACGTGCTCACAGTTGTCTTCCCCGTGCTGCCTGATGGTGCCTTCCATCATTACTGCCTGTTGAATCCACCTTAAAGGCTCAGTTCTGGGTGCTTTATTTTGGTACCAAACAATCAACACCCGCTTTCAGGGATTTTTCTTTTCTTTTTCGTGGGGGGGGATTTGACAAAGAGGCACCTTCACGCTACAGCTACAAAATCAGTGAAGAGTGATGAGTTGTTTTCCAGCTGGAGGGCATTAAATGTGTCCTGTTCACATTGTATTTAGTGATGTGTATTCATCTCATGTCACTTCATTCTAATGAAATAACTACTTTAGCGACATAGTTCCATTAGCTAACAATACACTGACAGGCACCGACATTAAAGAAAACATCGAATATATTTTAAGTATATGAGTCAATAAATTATATGACATATATGTAGCTATTTTTCTATTTTAAATGTGGTTAAATGCTCCGTATCAAGGGTGTCAAACTCATTTTCTTTCAGGGGCCACATTCAATACATACAATTTGATCTCCAGTGGGCCGGACCAGTAAAATAATAACAGAATAGCCTATAAATAATGACAACTTCAATTTTTTTAGTGCAAAAATTAACATTAATGATGAAACTATTTCTATCCAAAACAAAAAAGATGTGAAAACCCTGAAAAAACTGAAATTTTGGAAGAAAAATAAGTACAATTTAGGGATGTAACGATATGAAAATTTCATATCACGGTTATTGTGACCAAAATTTATCACAGTAATCATTATTATCGCTGTATTATTGAAATTGTGCTCAAAATGTTCAAAAACTACTAATACACACACTGAAATAATTTAACCAAGTTGTATTAAAAAAAAAAAAAACAAATAAAATAATTAGCACAATGAACCTTCTGTTGGTAGAAACATTCAAGTATTAACCCCTAGTGGTCTGACCCTATTTTGGCTGTTTTTCAGTACTTTTGATTTTGCCTTTAAATACTATATAAACAAATGTTTACTATACCCACGTTTTGTATCTTTTTTTTCAGCACAACTTCATTGATGTCATCTGCCTATTTTTTTTTTTTTTTTCATTTTAACCTACTATATCAACACAACAGGCCTGAAAACACACAAAAAATATATAAAATCCAATTTGAAAAAATTACATACTTTATTGCATAAATAACACAAAGATGCTTAACAAACTTTTTCAAAGACTTTAAAAGTAAAAATTGGTTCCAAATATTAGGTATAAAAAGTCTAAATTGTAATAAATTAAAACTGTACTCAAATATTTGACATAAAAGCATAGCGTTTATGTCATAGTTTGGAAGTAGTCATTACTAGGGAAAAAATAAACAAACGGAATCATGGCCAGACTGGAGGAAAATTTTGCTATAATTCAGCAGCAGTTTGATAGGTACGGAAGTGTGTTGCATTCACACAAAAAAATTAATTCAACTCTGTTTTTCTGAATTAATTAATTCAGAAAAACAGAGCCGAATTTAATTTGTTTCAGAAAACAGTATCTCATTAATTCGGAAAATTCTGTTTTGTTTTTTTTTTTCCCTAGTAATGACTACTTCCGGGTCAGACAACTTAACTATATTGAAAACAGCAAAATCGGATGAAACGTTTGTTTTCTGTTATTTCCATTTTTTATTTGAGCACAAAATTGGGAAATGGAAAAACGAACCGTTATCCATTTTTCATTGTGGTTTTGAAAATGAAAAACAAAAAAACGAGTGGTCTTTTTGTGTTTTTTTTTGATTATTGGTTTCAAATTGAAAAACGAATGAACGAATGATACACGGATTCACATGTTTGACACCTGTGCTCCATATTATATCTTTAACCCTTTCATGCATACTGGTCACTCCAGTGGACAGTTCTTCTCCAGCTGTTCTCTTATATATTCATGGGTTTTGTTGTTTTAGTTCCATATCAGCCGACACAGTGGACACTTATGCACATGTAACTTTGCTGTTCTTGATAAACCTGATCTGCAGTAACATGTTTGAGTGTAAATCAATTGTTATTAGACTGTAATTACCATTTTTCTTTAACAAAATGGGTTTTTTGTATATTATCTCCATGAAGTGAGTAAGAACTAGTATTAAAGTCTGTTTAAATATGAGAAAACATCAGATTAGCAGCATTAAAAGTGTTTATATTTCATAGTTTTCGCTGTATATCAGTAAATACATGTTTCTTTGCTTCAAAAATTAAATGCATCGTATCCATTTGAGTGGACATTTTTGCAGCTCCATGAAAAATAGGTTCATAAAAAGCTGTCAATTGCATTTTTTTTTCATGCCTAAAGAGGAATAAAAACAGAGGAGAAAAATCATGATTAAGGTTCTCATAATTCATGCATGAAAGGGTTAATGTTAATAATTGAATCATTCTGTTTCTTGCCACATGTGTATTCACATCACTGTGATGTGACGCTTTCAACCAAGACTTTGCAGCTCAACTATGGACAAAGCTGCACAGCCGAGACCGAGTCATAATATTTTGACCAAATGTTGTTTCCATTTTCTTTTCACGGATTCACAATGACAGAGAAGCTCATTCAGCTTCCGAACTGGTGGTTTTGGAGTGCAGGCAGGTGGGAGTTATATCCTGTCCTTCTGTCAACAAGCTGTATGATGGACAGCTTCATTAGAAAGAAAATGGACGCCCTCGGAGACACGCCTTTGTCCCCCCCCCCCCCGCCCGCCATCACCCCTTAACGCACCCCACACTGGTCCTTTAGCTTTGTGGTGATTGGAAGAGAGGACAATCTGAGCAGGTCTTTTAGAGTGGGAGGTCTTCAACTGTCAGATGCTTAATAGACTGGGTTCTCTCCATCTAACACACACGCACACACACATACACACACATGCACACGCACACACTACTTTATCCCGTGTATCTAAACCTCTGTCAGAAAATCAAAGATGATTGATGATTGGATGGTGAGTGTGTTGAAGGTGTGTGTGAATGTGATCCAGAAACAAAGGAATCACTGAATCACTACTAAAGGTTAAACATATGATAAAAACCCTCAGGAAACCAGGAAGACGATTTCAGATGCCATTAATCACTGCCTCCCCCTTTCACCCACACCCTCACCCCCCCACCCCCCCGGACGGATGTCATCGTTTTCAATCCATCACCAAAGAGGACTTCAGCATCTAACCCTGGAAAATCTAGTAAAGCATAATTAAAACTGAAGGAGGAGCCTCCAACAGCGTGTAACACCATAAACCTGCCATAGCACCCCCCCCCCCACCCCACCCCACCTCCAACCCACCCCCCAGCTGTGTCTCCAAGAGGTAGAGTAGCTACAAATCACTACATCTAGACAAATGCCAACCAACCTGCCCCAGGAAGCATGGAGGGGTCTTTGTGTGTGGAGGGCTATGGGCATGGACCCAACACTAATATGGCTAATGGCTTAGGGACCCCCCCACCGCTTCTATAATTGAGGCTGGTTCTTAGAGTCCAGTGGGGAGGGAGACAGATAAGAACCAGCAAGAGGGTGGGTGGGTGTCGGGGAATTGGGGGGGGGGGTTGACCAAGACTGGTGAGGAGAGGGTAAAGAAAAAGATTTAACTGATCTTGAAAAGCAAGGAGGGGCTATGAAGGGGATACGGGAGATGTCTGGGGGGGGGCAGTGGAGTCTACAAGGACCAGCCGGCCAATCAGGATTCTCCCTGAGGTCTAAGGACACCTGGGATCATCAATGATTGATCAAACTGGAGGGTTTAACCAACGGAGAGGTGGGTAAAAAAAAAAAAAAAAAAAACAGACGGAGGGGGTGAGTTCAATATGACGAACCCCGGAGAAAAAACAACAAAAACCACCCAGAACAAAGGAGAAAATAAAACCAGATTCACTTCACAGTATCCAAACCTAAAACAGGCTGTTGTTGAAGGGCCCACCCCACCCCATCCCACCCCACCCATCGTCTGGGCTGTGCTCAAACCAGTGAAAGACAAACATAATCCTTTGGTTCACACAGACTCACACTCTCCACTGCTCTATTAGTGACATACTGAATATTGGGCCATTGTAAGAGGGATTTGAGAGGTTTTTTTCTGACATTTATGTGACTATTTTCATTCATTTAATTAAACAGACCTGTCACATACATACATACAGGGTGGGGAAGCAAAATTTACAATGAACATTTAGTTGTTTTTTCTCAGCAGGCTCTACGTCAATTGTTTTGAAACCAAACATATATTGATGTCATAATCATACCTAACACTATTATCCATACCTTTTCAGAAACTTTTGCCCATATGAGTAATCAGGAAAGCAAACGTCAAAGAGTGTGTGATTTGCTGAATGCACTCGTCACACCAAAGGAGATTTCAAAAATAGTTGGAGTGTCCATAAAGACTGTTTATAATGGAAAGAAGAGAATGACTATGAGCAAAACTATTACCAGAAAGTCTGGAAGATACTATTAAAGAAGAATGGGAGAAGTTGTCACCCGAATATTTGAGGAACACTTGCGCAAGTTTCAGGAAGCGTGTGAAGGCAGTTATTGAGAAAGAAGGAGGACACATAGAATAAAAACATTTTCTATTATGTCAATTTTCTTGTGGCAAATAAATTCTCATGACTTTCAATAAACTAATTGGTCATACACTGTCTTTCAATCCCTGCCTCAAAATATTGTACATTTTGCTTCCCCACCCTGTACATAACCAAGAGTCCAAATAAAGACTAGGTTTGATTCCATGACTGATGATTATTTGTGTGTTTGAAAGTGGAACCAGCAGATATTGTCCAGACTAGACCTGCGCAATATATCATCTGAGCATCGTCAACACAATGTACGTGTGCGCAATAGTCACATGCCTAAAGAAAATTAACTGCAATTTTAACCATATTGTGCCTGTTATTAAATGTTTTGTGCCTTTGTAGATCTGATCTGTGGTTGACCAAGCTATTAGTTCAGTCATTAGTATTATCTCATATGGATTATGCTTCAGTTGTTTGGTCAAATACTAATGAAAATAATTTACACAAATTGCAAGTCACACAGAATAAAGCGGCACGAATTGTTTTGGGTTACCCTTACAGAATTAATAGAACTACAATGCACAACAGTTTGACATGGTTAACTGTAAAATCTAGATTGAAATATTCTTTATTATCATTTATTTGTGACATTATAGTAACACAAACTCCAGAAATTACTCACAGAAAACTGTCATTTTTTGCTGATCAACATAATTATCGTACAAGACAAACCACTGAAACACGGTGTGCTCTGCCTTTAGGCAGAACAAATCAGTTACAGAGAACTGTTTTTTATCGGGCCATAGTTGCATGGAATGGATTGCCGGGTTTTTGTTGTCGGAAAATTATAGAAATTTTTTTCAACAGAAATTACAACTTTTTTTGTTTACACAACAGGCATGAAATGGAATGAGCATTGCTAATATTGAAAGATGTTTTATGATTTGTATCAGAAAGCTCTTGTTTGGTGAAGGAGTACGAATGTATAGTACTGATTTTGTTTGTTTATTTATTTTAATTGCATTGGGCTGTTGTATATGTCCTGTTTGTGTGTGTGTGTGTGGGCGTGAATGGCGTAAGATTAATGTAAAAATTTAAAATTGTAATGTAATGTAGAGGAGACCCCAGGAAGAATAGCAACTGAATCATCAGTTGCTAATGGGGATCTTAAATGAAATTAAATCTGTAATGCACATGAAAAAATGATAAGTTGAGGCATAATATTGTTAAAATTGCACTTATTTTTCTTTAGAAATTTCATTTTTTTTTCAGGGTGTTTGCATCTTTTTTTGTTTGGATAGTTAGTAAATGTAAATATTTTCCTAGTTTATTTTTTTTTTAAATTTATTTATTTTACTGGTCTGGCCCACATGAGATCAGATTGAGCTGTATTTGACCCCTGAAAGAAAATGAGTCCCTGATCTAAAGAGTTCATTGTGGTGTCTGGTATGGGGTAAGTTCCGACATGGGGTTCAATCCAACTACCTGTAAATGACCTTCGTTAGACCATTAGACTGTCAACTACATGTGGGAGGAGTATCATTTGGACTAACACAATGTCAAAGAGAAGCAAACAGTAAATGATTCGCCCAGAATTCCACTTCTGTCCGGGTTAGAGCTGCACAATATATGGTTTGAGCATCATCATCGCAATGTACAGTACATGTGTGCAATAGTCAAATCGCAGGTCCTGCAATGTAGGAGGCAAATGTTCAGGAGGACACACACTATGCACAGCGATCCACCATTAACAATCGTTCTTAATCAGTTTGCCGAAGCAGACCACGCCCCTGCACATGGAGTGAGTCGCTGGTAACAATATTGAAAAATGAGCAACAAACAAGAGAAAATCACCAAAAACAAAGACTTGGTGCCAAAAAGAAAAGCAACATCAGTTATCTGGAATTATTTCAACTAAAAGAAGGATGATACTGAAACACATGTCGATAGTGTCTTGCACCTGCTGCCACAACGAGAGGAAACACAACTAATTTGTTTGACCATTTACGTCGGCCCCACACAGCTATTATATCAGGGGTGTCAAACTCATTTCAGTTCAGGGGCCACATTCAGCTAAATTTGATCTGAAGTGGGCCGGACCAGTAAAATATTAACATAATAATATATAAATAATGTCAACTCCAAAATTTTCTCTGTTTTAGATTGAAAAAAGTTAAATTAAACAATGAAAATGTTTACGTCTACAAACTACCCTTTCAAACAATGTGAATAACATGAACAAACTGAAAGAATAAGTGTAATTTTAACAATATTATGCTTCAGTTTATCATTTTCACATGTTCATTATAACTTACAGATCACTACAAATACGCAAAACATTTAATATCAGGCAGAATATTGTTAAAATTGTACTTACTTTTCTTAAAACATTTCAGGTTGTTTATATTTGTTCAGGTTATTCACATTTTTCGGTGAAATTATACTTTGTTTTAGTGTAAATACATGAAAATATTTGCATTTACAAAGAGAGAAATTTGGATTTGTGAATATTTATAGATTATTATGATAGTATTTTACTGGTTTGACCCACTTGAGATTGACTTGGTCTGACTGTGGAACCTGAACTAAAATGATTGTTAATATCTTAGCGTAATTTTTACATTTCACAACTTCATCCCAAGGGCCGGACTGGACCCTTTGGCGGGCCGGATTTGGCCCCCAGGCCGCATGTTTGACAATTGTGTATTATATACTCCTGAGTAATTTTTCATATCACAGGGTTAGAAAAAAATCGCAATGTCAGTTTTTCCCAATATCGTGCAGCCCTATCCCTATCGTCCAGACTATGAAACCTGGTCGACTCCATTCAGTTCAAATCATCAGAGTTAAGTACTGATCAGAAACGGATTGAACTGTATTGTGACATTAGGGTTCATGTAGTTCAGGGGTCTCAAACATGCGGCCCGGGGGCCAAATGCGGCCCGTGGGATGGATTTGTGAAGAGTAAAAATTCCACAGTCGAGGCTGTGGAACTCATTTTAGTTCAGGTTCAATATGATCTCAAGTAAAATAATAACAACCTGCAAGAAATAATGACTCCATATCGTCGGCTTCCTGATAAAACCTGCTAAGTGACATTTTTGGTTGGGAATAAAAACCTTCTATCTCCCCTATTATAGTTTCAAATTTCAGTCTCCTGTGAAAGTTGTTTACATTCGATCATAAGTACCAACATTAAAGGAACAGATATTTTTTTGTCATATTTCAGTTTCCTGTTATATAAACAGTTTTTTGTTTCTCCTGTAAAATGTGCCAAAAGTCACATAGCAGGTTTTATCAAGAGCTGACAATATTTTCTTCTCGATTGGATATGAAAAAAAATATTATACTGTAACGTATAAATAAAGACAACTTAAAATTTTTGTTTGTCTTTGTTTTAGTGCAAAAAATAACATTAAATTATGAAAATATTTAAATGTATAAACTATCCTGTAACAATAAAATGTGAATAGCCTGAACAAATATGAACAACCTCCATCCATTCTCTTCCGCTTATCCGGGGCCGGGTCGCGGGGGTAACAGTCTAAGCAGGGATGCCCAGACTTCCCTCTCCCCAGACACCTCCTCCAGCTCTTCCGGGGGGATCCCGAGGCGTTCCCAGGCCAGCCGAGAGACATACTCTCTCCAGCGTGTCCTGGGTCTTCCCTGAGGTCTCCTCCCGGTGGGACATGCCCGGAACACCTCCCCAGGGAGGCGTCCAGGAGGCATCCGAAACAGATGCCCGAGCCACCTCAGCTGGCCCCTCTCGACGCGGAGGAGCAGCGGCTCTACTCCGAGCTCCTCCCTGGTGACTGAGCTCCTCACCCTATCCCTAAGGGTGCGCCCAGCCACCCGACGGAGGAAACTCATTTCGACCGCCTGTATCCGGGATCTTGTCCTTTCGGTCATGACCCAAAGCTCATGACCATAGGTGAGGGTAGGAACGTAGATTGACCGGTAAATCGAGAGCTTCGCCTCTCGGCTCAGCTCCTTCTTCACCACAACCGACCGGAACAGCGACTGCATCACTGCAGATGCTGCACCGATCCGTCTGTCAATCTCACGCTCCATCCTTCCCTCACTCGTGAACAAGACCCCGAGATACTTAAACTCCTCCACTTGGGGCAAAGACTCCCCACCGACCCGGAGAGGGCAAACCACCTTTTTCCGGTCAAGAACCATGGCCTCAGATTTGGAGGTGCTGATCCTCATCCCGCTCGCTTCACACTCGGCTGCAAACCGCCCCAGTGCACGCTGAAGGTCCAGGTTCGATGAGGCCAACAGGACAACATCATCTGCAAAAAGCAGAGATGAAATCCTGTGGTCCCCAAACCGGACCCGCTCTGGCCCCTGGCTGCACCTAGAAATTCTGTCCATAAAAATTATGAACAGAACCGGTGACAAAGGGCAGCCCTGCCGGAGTCCAACATGCACCTGGAACAGGTCTGACTTACTGCCGGCAATGTGAACCAGGCTCCTGCTTCGGTCATACAAGGACCGGACTGCCCTTAGCAAAGGGCCCCGGACTCCATACTCCCGAAGCACCCCCCACAGGATACCACGAGGGACACGGTCGAACGCCTTCTCCAGATCCACAAAACACATGTGGACTGGTTGGGCGAACTCCCATGAACCCTCGAGCACCCAATGGAGAGTATAGAGCTGGTCCAGCGTTCCACGACCAGGACGAAAACCGCATTGTTCCTCCTGGATCCGAGGTTCGACTATCGGTCGGATCCTCCTCTCCAGTACCCTGGAATAGACTTTCCCCGGGAGGCTGAGGAGTGTGATCCCCCTATAGTTGGAGCACATCCTCCGGTCCCCTTTCTTAAAAAGGGGAACCACCACCCCGGTCTGCCAATCCAGAGGTACTGTCCCCGACCGCCACGCGATGTTACAGAGACGTGTCAACCAAGACAGACCCTGCACATCCAGAGACTTAAGGTACTCAGGGCGAATCTCAACCACCCCCGGTGCCCTGCCACCGAGGAGCTTGCCAACCACCTTGGTGACTTCAGCTTGGGTGATGGACGAGTCCACCTCTGAGACCTCAGCCTCTGCTTCTTCTATGGAAGACGTGGCAGTGGGATTGAGGAGATCCTCGAAGTATTCCTTCCACCGCCCGACAACATCCCCAGTTGAGGTCAGCAGCTCCCCACTTCCACTGTAAACAGTGTTGGTGGCGCACTGCTTTCCCCTCCTGAGGCGCCGGATGGTTTGCCAGAATTTCCTCGAGGCCGACCGATAGTCCTCCTCCATGGCCTCCCCAAACTCCACCCAGACCCGAGTTTTTGCCTCCACAACCGCCTGGGCTGCAGCACGCTTGGCCTTCCGGTACCCATCAGCTGCCTCGGGAGTCCCACGGGCCAACAAGGCCCGATAAGACTCCTTCTTCAGCTTGACGGCATCCCTTACTTCCGGGGTCCACCACCGGGTTCGGGGATTGCCGCCACGACAGGCACCGGAGACCTTGCGACCACAGCTCCGAGCAGCCGCTTCGACAATGGAGGTGGAGAACATGGTCCACTTGGACTCAATGTCCCCAGCCTCCCCCGGGATCTGGGAGAAGCTCTCCCAGAGGTGGGAGTTGAAGACCACACTGACATCGGGTTCTGCCAGACGTTCCAACAGACCCTCACAACACATTTGGGCCTGCCGAGTCGGTCCGGTTTCCTCCTTCGCCAGCGGATCCAACTCACCACCAGGTGGTGATCGGTTGACAGCTCTGCCCCTCTCTTCACCCGAGTGTCCAAAACACGCGGCCGGAGGTCTGATGATACGACAATGAAGTCGATCATCGACCTCCGGCCTAGGGTGTCCTGGTGCCAAGTGCACTTATGGACATCCCTGTGTTGGAACATGGTGTTTGTTATGGACAAACTGTGACTAGCACAGAAGTCCAGTAACAGAACACCACTCGGGTTCAGATCAGGGAGGCCGTTCCTCCCCATCACCCCCCTCCAGGTCTCACTGTCGTTGCCCACGTGGGCATTGAAGTCGCCCAGGAGAACAATGAACAACCTGAAATGTTTAAAGAAAATTAAGCACAATTTCAACAGTTTTCTAACTGTTACTAAGCGTTTAGTGTCTTTGTAGATCCGATCCATAACGCACATGTAAAAAGGATAAGTTGAGGCATAATATTGTTAAAATTTCACTTATTTTTCTTAAGAAATTTCAATTTTTCAGGTTATTCACATCTTTTTTTGTTTGAACAGTTTATAAAAGTCAAAGATTGCCTAAGGCTTTTTTGCGTATGAATTACTGCAGTCCATGCTAGACAAAAACCTCCATATTTAACTGAGATTACCGTTGTTTCTTAGAGTTTAAGAGTCACCCCTATGTAGCTGGGATAGGCTCCAAGCGACCCCCGTGACCCTAGTGAGGATAAAGCTGGTTCAGAAAATGAATGAATGAGTGAATAGTTTATAAAAGTAAGTATTTTCATAATTTAATTGGGGTTTTTTTGCACTAAAACACAGACAAAAATTTGGAGTTGACATTATTTATAGGTTATTCTGTTATTATTTTACCGGTCCAGCCCATTGGAGATCAAATCGGGCTGAATGTAGCCCTTGAAAGAAAATGATTTTGAGACCCCTGATGTAGTTATTACATACATAAATATGCTCAGTATACATGAAGATAAATATGTACTTTGCCAGTTTTAGTGTAGGTAGATCATTTTCACTTGGTCATTTTAAACATTGCTTAGAATCCAAAAAATTGTAGGCCCCCCTGAGATGTAGCTAATACTGTTTCAGCTAGTACAGTCCCATGTCAAGTCCACAAAAACTAACAAATGAAAGAATAAAAAATGCAGAAAATGTGTCTTTATAAGTGTTCAGCTACAAATTCTAGCATTCACCTGTTGAACTATTAATTCAGGTTAATGTTTGTGCTTAAAAAGACTAAGGGTGTTAGAAAATATCAGTTCTGCAATATATCGTGATATTTCATTTCATAATACTGTATCGATATTAAAAAGTACTGTTTATTTATTTATTTATTTATTTAATATTTTATTTAGCAAAAACAAAAAACAAAACAAAATAAAACATTCAAATGGACAGAATCTATCTCCAAGCACATAGAAGTCTGAATTTTGCATGGTCGAAAAGGAGTAGAAAGAAGTGTAAACTGTCTCCATATTTTTAGGTGTTTATTCAAACGCAGATATTGTGGAGGTTCGTTTTTGTTTTTCTTTATTGTTTATATTTTATTCATTATTATTTAACACTGTTTTATTAAATAACGGTTATTTCAATCATCCTAAAAGCCCTTTTTACTGTCTGAGAGGCAGATGGTAGTTTATTTGTTGGGATTGCACAAAAATAATGTTCTGATGTCAGTTATGAACTAATAGAATATGAACATTTGAGCAGAATCTTAAACTGTAATGTCTGTAAAACATCATTTAAGTTTGAACACAGGAACATTTTGTGATATAGCATTAGATCCTGTTGTGATCAAATAAAAATGTGTTTAATATTTGTGCATATTTTGGGTGTAATTAAATTCTTCAAGGAAACATTTATTTAAAAAAAAAAAAAGAAAGAAACAAAAAATTGCCTTTTTAACAGTATCATGATATATCGTGATATATCGTATCGTGATCCTAGTATTGTGATTTGTATCGGATCGCCAGATTCTTGCCAATACACAGCCCTAAAAAAGACAGTTTAATTTTACAGAAAGGATTACTACTGGAGATGGTTCATTATCTGTGATTGTAAGAAACATCCCCGTCAACTGTGGGCATGTGAAAATAAGGACTTTTTGTTCAGTTTTTACCGTGTATCCAGATCTTCATTAACGTATTTGTGCAAACTTTTAGCCTTTTCGACAATTCATCCATTATTCAGCCACGGTTAATGTTCTATGTAAAACCTACTTTATTGGAGAGAAATGGAGCCAACGCAGCAAAGAAGGAAATTTATGTTAAAATATTTAAATGGAAGGATAGTAGGAGAGATGGGTATAATATGGGAGAACCCCAAGAAAAATAGTGAAGTTGACAGATATGGTGAGACCCATAGAAGCTGCTTTTACTGAGTTCCACTAAAGTCCATTATCTGCAGCAAACACAGTTAATAGGACAGAACATCCTGTTAGTTTAGCATCTGTTTGGAACTAGAAAACAAGTTAACTCAATTAACCCTCCGGTATCCGGGTGCGCCTTTTAGGTACACTTTGCACTTCGTGTTAAAAAACTTCATATTATTTTTCACAATTTAAATAAGGTTAGAATTCAAAAGTTGTTCATTTTTGCGTTATCTTTAAAATTCTGGCCACTGACTAAAGTTTGGACATTGTAAACTGTAAACAAAAGAAAATTACAAGACTAGCATCTGTCTCCCAAGTGTGCCTAAAACGCACTATTTCTTCCATTTGACTTGTATGATTAGGGCTGACCTTGATTTACAAAAATAAAATCAAATTAGAGCAGAAAAATAAATCAATATATATTATTTAATAGTTTGATTTATAGGTGTGCATTTTACACACACTTGGTGACAGATGCTAGAATTTTTGAACATTTGACCTAGCGCCAAAAATAATAATGCAAATTAACCGATGTTGGAGTTAATCATTGACATATGCCAGGCTGCAAAAATCACTTTTTGTGTAGTATATTGAAAAAAATAATTTTTTGTGCTTTTTTCCATCCAAAAAAATGGTTTGTTTACATTACAAACACGACATTTAAAGGGTTAAAAAATGTGACAATTATTGAGTATTTGGTATTTTTATTTACAGCTCAAGTTGATGAAACAGAAAAAAGTGTAGAAGAATTAAAAACAAACTATGAACATTTTTTTGACATTATTCCACAAGTGTGCGAAAAAGGCACACTTGGTGCTTAGTAAGGGCCTAGCTGGACGGGGTACCGGAGGGTTAATTAAAAAAAAGTTCATTTGGATCGGGACATGAGAAGTAGGTAATCATAGGTAATAAAACATTCAAGCCCAATGCTGTTGACAGGTTTTCTTGCACCCTGAAGAACTGGGTAACAGTTCTGGAACTGAGTGAAAGAGTCCAATTTACAACATAGTAAAAGGGAAAAAAAGAAAAGGAATTTTCCTTTAATGTGGCAAAGAACTGTCTCGTGTCAAAAGATATATCACAAACTGCATGGATTTCTGTCTGGATGTGGTTCAAATGCCAAATAACGTGTTTTCTGAATCAGTTTGAAAGTCAAGACGTGGCTGTCCATTGAAGTGTGTTTGTCTTGTTTTTCTTCGTATTTGGCTTCAGAGTGAAGCAGATTGGCTCCGGGGGTTGCTTGGCATTGTTGCTGAATCTTTGAATAAAGACTTGAATCCACTCCCTGTGTCAGAGCTGCTGCTTAGAAATGCATTATTAATGAGAATAGTCTGAGTGATGCGGGGATTAATTACAGTAAGCTTTGAAAACAACCCCTTTTTTTCCCTTTTAGCTCCAAACAGCCCAACTCACAATATTTTAGTTAGTTAACATTCGAATTAATCCTTTGGTTTGGTTAAATTGGGTAAATTATTTATTCACAATATACTATTAAGCGTGTCCTATATTCTTCCATATTTATTAGCGATGCTGTTGTACTTTGATTCTTCTACTTTTTTATCAGTCGACTTGAATGTTGTGCAGATGGTTATCGCAACTCAGAAACACGACCAACATGTGCAAAAGTCCTTTGGCCACAGGTTCTTTTTTGTTCCAGTGCTTCACATATTTATGAGCAGTAAAGCCTATGATACCACTCAAGGCCATAAACTGACAAATTCAGTTGTGTGATGTCATAAATCATGCATGTTAATGTGACTCTGACTTCCTCTTGAGCCTTAAGACTTCCTATTTTTAGGCTTTCAGTGTGAGGTTGGTTCACACCTGTGCATTTTATTTTAAAACTGTCACACACACATTGTGACAGTTGATTCCAAAAAAAACCCCCAAGTGTTAGTGTCCCAGATAACCTTTAAAAAACAAAACAGCCCTGTTTTCCATTTTACTGGATTTTTCTCTCAGTATATTGGATTTTAACCCTTTCATGCATACTGGTCACTCCAGTGGACAGTTATTCTAAAGCTGTTCTCTTGTATATTCATGGGTTTGGTTGTTTTAGTTCCATATCAGCCAACACAGTGGACGCTTATGCACCATCCCATCCACTGTAATTAATGTGTGTGACAGACTGCGGTGGGACGAGTAAGACTGAATAGTTGGATGTGAATGAATATTTTATATAGATGGAGTTAGGGCTGTGCAATTAATCGAAATTCAATTACGATTTCGATTATTACACGCAACGATTACAAAAATTATGTAATCGAGAAAAAACGATTATTAATTTTGAGTCGTTTTAATTCATGCGCACGCAAGCTACCATGAGCTGCTCTGCCCCGCCCCCCTCTAAGCTACTGCTGCCAGCTAGCCGGCAGGTCCACCCCAAGAGGAAAGTTGTACCTAGCGGTCTGGAAAAATAGCAGGAGAATCGCAGCAGAAGTGCTTGGTAAACAAAAAAGGCAAGTCAAATTCAATTGTATGGAATCACTTTGGGTTTGATGAAGAAGACGAAGAGCAAAAACACATCACGTGCAAAAAGTGTTTCGTAGTTGTGTCCGCACCGACCGGTAACACAACAAACCTTTTTAACCATCTAAAGTTTAACCACCACCACCTTTATCATGATCTTATGAAAAACTAAAACACATAAAAACAACTCCGTCTACAACTTCGTCCGCAATGCAATCTTCAGTTTCCGAATCTCCAACTCCCGTATTAACCTAACCCTAACCCGTATAACCCTAACGTACGTATTCTAGATGGCTGATGTATACAGAAGGCCTGAACTGAAACCTCACGGCACGCCACTGAATTTACTATGTTTCATACTACATTGAACATACTTGAATTTATAATTTGCAGTTTACGTGAGCTTTTTTTTTTCTTTTTTTTTTAAAATTGCTCCAGTTCTATGGCAAGTCTATAGCAGTTTAATTCCAGTGCACTATTTATTTACAAAAGGAAACATACTTGAATTTACAGTACACTTATTTGCATTCAAAGATTTTTTGTTTCGTACAAAAGTGAACATACTTTGTTTTAGTGGTTAAAAGCTTTATTTATATTTAAAGAGTATATCTTACATTGTTTTGCAAGAAAAAAATAAACAACTTTAAGGTTAACAAATAATCGTTTTTAATAATTGTGATTTCAATTATTGCTAAAATAATCGTGATTTTTTTTTTTCTATAATCGAGCAGCCCTAGATGGAGTTATAGAAATGCATTTTTTTTTTTTACAGTTTTATTAATGTTTTAGTTTTTATTAATGTCTGTTTTTTTAATGAGAACATTAGCCTGTTCAGGGACTACAGGTGGAAATTAGTACTTGTGTTAGAACCTGGCACACTACATCTCTCCTTTTTAAGGTTAATGTATATTGTCCATTGTCCTTGTCTAAATAAATAAATAAAATGGAAAAAAAATAACTTTGCTGTTCTTGATAAACCTGATCTGCAATAACATGTTTTAGTGTAAATCAACTGCTAATTGTTATTAAACTGTAATTAACAGTTTTCTTAATCAAAAAGTGTATTTTTTTTTTTTTTTTTTGCATATTATCTCCATGAATTGAGTAACAACTAGAATTAGAGTATGATAAAATGTGATAAAACAGCATTAGTGGCTTTAAAAATGTTTTTATTTCATGGTTTTCACACAGTTTATCACTTTCTGATAATGCATTTTAAATACATGTTTCTTTGCTTTAAAAATCAAACGCATGGTGTCCAGCTGAGTGGACATTTTTGTAACTCCATGAAAAATAGGTTCATAAAAAATTTCAGTTGCATTGTTTTTTTCATGCCTAAAAAGGAATAAAAACACTGAAGAAAAAAAAATATTGACTAAGGTTCTCATAATTCATGTATGAAAGGGTTAAATGAACATTTTGAAGTTTTGCATTAGAAAATGTTTATGGAAATCACATTAAGAAAATGAAATCTTAAAGTTAAACATTAAATCACTTTATTATCTCTGTAGGGAAATTTTGTCTCTACATTTTACCTTTTCTGATATATACAGAACCCCTAGCATTAGCATTAGCATTAGCACTACCACTACCATTAGCACTAGCAGATTAGAAGCAGTGAGTTGCCATTAACGATGCTTGGGAATCAACTTCAGAACTTCATCATCAATGAAAAGGAGACAATTATTTAATTACCTATAAACCATTTTATTATATTTTGCATTTTCTTTTTCCAAAGTTCTTCTTAATGAAGCTAGCTACACCAGTCACCAACAGGTTCTTTCAGACACTAACATACACAACCACATAGACTGAGAAAACATTAGTTGCTTTTCCATTGACCCTCAAATTGCGCAAATATAACTTGCGCATAAAAATTTACCTAATGGAAAAACGACAATTGTGAAAAAGTCTCATTTCGATTAAACGTTTTTGCGCTGGCAAGAGGTGGTTTTTCGGGCGTAGCGCAAATGGTATATCACCCAAAACTGCAATGGAAAGACTTTTTTTTGCAATTAGAGTCAAGTGAATAAAAAAACGGATGTTGATGGACGATACAACAAGTGAAGAAGAAGAAACATGTCGCGGTATGTGAGCACACTAGGAAACCCGATCATTTTTTAATTTAGTACAAGATAGAGGGGTAATATATAATAATAATGAATATATCTGTAAATCAACACCATATTTATGTTTAGGGGTGTAAGAAAATATCAGTTCTGCAATATATCGCAATATTTCATTTCGCAATACTGTATCGATATTAAAAAGTACTGTATCAAAATTTTAAGGTATTTATTCAAAGGCAGATATTATGGAGGTTCATTTTCCTTTTTTTTGTTTTTCTTTTTTGTTTATGTTTTATTTATTATTATTTAACACTGTTTTATTAAATAACGTTGGTATCGCACAAAAATAATGTTCTGATGTTAGTTTTGAACTGATAGAATATGAACAGTTGAACAGGATCTTAAACTGTAATGTCTGTAAAACATAATTTAAGTTTGAACACAGGAACATTTTGTGATATAGCATTAGATCCTGTTGTGATCAAATAAAAATGTGTTTAGTTTTTGTGCATATTTCTGGTCTAATTCCATTCTTCCAGGAAATAAGCTTTTAAAAAAGAAACAAAACCAATTAAAAAATTGCAGTTTAACAGTATATCGATATATCGGGATATATCGTATCGCGATCGTAGTATTGTGATTTGTATCGTATCGCCAGATTCTTGCCGATACACACCTCTATTTATGTTCGTCGCCATGTTTATGGAATGGCTTCTCGTGTCATCTCACCATAATAAATAAACAAATCATCGCATTTGTGATTTAATGGAAAAACCGACATTACGCACTTCTGTTTTTTCGACATTTAGTAAATATCGGTAAAGTTTCGCACAGATGTCCAATGGAAAAGCGACTACTGTCACATTGGAGTACTTCTCCCTTGGCTCGGGGTTTACCCTGATACCAAGAATCCTTCAATGTCTAATCGACTTGTTCGTTTTTAAGCTTTCATTACTGAGTACCGCCCCACATGAAACTCAGGTCCTCCTCTTCCTTTGTTTTCATTACGAAAATTAACTGACAGATTCTGAATTTTAGCTAAATAGCCGAGGACGACAGACAAAGGAACGCTTAATCCTTCACCTCTCAAAAAAAGTAGATTGAAACACAAAGAAATCGGTGATAAATAGCACGCCGCCATATTAAGAATTCAGCTTGATTTCCATTCATTCAGATTAAGCTTGAAATAAGAAGCAGCTGATTTTTTTTTTTTTTTTTTCTCTGGACCATAACTCTCAGCCCACATTCATTTTCTTGTCATACAGCTGACATGACTGCCATACAATTTTTCCTGCTAATCTTGCATAAACTGATGTGTGAACAATAGTTGATGACTGGGTGATCACCATGTGAATGTGGCACATCCTCCGTCCTCCTCATTTATCATCCCTGCACACATACATATACATCGGTACGTACTCGCTGGCCGTGGGGTTGTTGTTGGTTTCAATTAGTGGATCCAACATCTGACACCGGGCCACAGGAGTTGCTATTGATTGGCTGAAGCTTTAGAAATGCATGTGTCAAGGGCAACTGGGGTCAAACTGTGCACCCTGGAAGAAGAAAGGATGCAAAGAATGACAGGAGGGAGGAGACGGAGGCAGACGGACATGGAATAAGTAGACATGAGGAGCGAAGACGACCCGTTTAGGAAGAACACAAAGCCACAGGACGGACATTTAAGCATTTTAGTAAAACTATCCCATACGATGAAAAACTTGTCTGGCTTCTGACTGAAGTTTATAGCGTAGTGCTGGGAAAGGCTAAAGCTAACCCAAAAGTGTGTGTGTGTGTGTGTGTGTGTGTGTGTGTGTGTGTGTGTGTGTGTGTGTGTGTGTGTGTGTGTGTGTGTGAGCGTTGGCTGGCGGGGGGTGATTCAGCAGCTGGACAAACAGACTGAAGCTCAACTACTGTTCAACTAATGGAGTCCACGGCAGCCTGGAGCACACACACTTCTACACAACAACACACAACGCAGTAACAACAGCAAGATGTGCACTGCCTCTCAGATTACCAGCACTCACTTTCATGTGAAACCACGATATTACAATAATAATACGCAGAGGTTGTGGGTTGAAGATGCTGGGAGGTATTGTTTGTGTAAAGTCAGAATACCAGGGGGTGGGGTGGGGGCAGGAGCGCATTAAGAATAATACGTCAGGTGAAAAAGCCATGTTAAAATGTTAGCAGCGCTTGTGTGTGTGTAACATAAGGTAGTAGTTTAATAGATAATGTAATATACTGTGCTAACAGCGTGAGTTAGCATGCTAGCATTTTATAATTTGCACAAAGAAAGACTTTTGAGTCCGACTCTCTACTGTTGTTTATACGTTTTACTCTGGACGATAAAACGCAGTTGCACATTAGCATGTGAGCGGCTAATATTACCATATACCTACAGAACCATAGCATTGCTATAGAGTGAGTTAGCATGTTAACATTTTATAATTTGTACCAAAAGTACTTTTGAGTCTGACTCCCAACTGTTGTTTATACGTTTTACTCTGGACAATAAAACGCAGTCACACATTAACAGCTAATATTACCATATACCTACAGAACCATCACAATGCTATAGAGTGAGTTAGCATGTTAACATTTTATTATTAGCAAAAGAAAGACTTTTGAGTCCGACTCCCTACTGTTGTTTATATGTTTTACTCTGGGCAATAAAACGCAGTTGCACATTAACAGTTAATATTACTGTATACCTACAGAACCATAACAATACTATAGAGTTAGTTAGCATGTTGACATTTCATAATGAGCACAAAGAAAGACGTTTGAGTCTGACTCCCTACTGTTGTTTAACGTTTTACTCTGAACAATAAGACGCAGTCGCACATTAGCAGCTAATATTACCATATACCTACAGAACCGTCACAATGCTAGCAGAGTGAGTTAGCATGTTAACATTTTATAATTAGCACAAAGAAAGACTTTTGAGTCCGACTCCCTACTGTTGTTTATACGTTTTACTCTGGACAATAAAACGCAGTTGCACATTAGCATGTGAGCGGCTAATATTACCATATACCTACAGAACCATAGCAATGCTATAGAGTGAGTTAGCATGTTAACATTTAATAATTTGCACAAAAAGTACTTTTGAGTCCGACTCCCTACTGTTGTTTATACGTTTTACTCTGGACAATAAAACGCAGTCACACATTAACAGCTAATATTACCATATACCTACAGAACCATCACAATGCTATAGAGTGACTTAGCATGTTAACATTTTATTATTAGCGAAAGAAAGACTTTTGAGTCCGACTCCCTACTGTTGTTTATACGTTTTACTCTGGACAATAAAACGCAGTTGCACATTAACAGTTAATATTACTGTATACCTACAGAACCATAACAATACTATAGAGTTAGTTAGCATGTTGACATTTCATAATGAGCACAAAGAAAGACGTTTGAGTCTGACTCCCTACTGTTGTTTAAACGTTTTACTCTGAACAATAAGACGCAGTCGCACATTAGCAGCTAATATTACCATATACCTACAGAACCGTCACAATGCTAGCAGAGTGAGTTAGCATGTTAACATTTTATAATTAGCACAAAGAAAGACTTTTGAGTCCGACTCCCTACTGTTGTTTATACGTTTTACTCTGGACAATAAAACGCAGTTGCACATTAGCATGTGAGCGGCTAATATTACCATATACCTACAGAACCATAGCAATGCTATAGAGTGAGTTAGCATGTTAACATTTAATAATTTGCACAAAAAGTACTTTTGAGTCCGACTCCCTACTGTTGTTTATACGTTTTACTCTGGACAATAAAACGCAGTCACACATTAACAGCTAATATTACCATATACCTACAGAACCATCACAATGCTATAGAGTGACTTAGCATGTTAACATTTTATTATTAGCGAAAGAAAGACTTTTGAGTCCGACTCCCTACTGTTGTTTATACGTTTTACTCTGGACAATAAAACGCAGTTGCACATTAACAGTTAATATTACTGTATACCTACAGAACCATAACAATACTATAGAGTTAGTTAGCATGTTGACATTTCATAATGAGCACAAAGAAAGACGTTTGAGTCTGACTCCCTACTGTTGTTTAAACGTTTTACTCTGAACAATAAGACGCAGTCGCACATTAGCAGCTAATATTACCATATACCTACAGAACCGTCACAATGCTAGCAGAGTGAGTTAGCATGTTAACATTTTATAATTAGCACAAAGAAAGACTTTTGAGTCCGACTCCCTACTGTTGTTTATACGTTTTACTCTGCACAATAAAATGCAGTTGCACATTAGCAGCCACGGTAATATTACTATACACTGACAGAACAGTGCTAGAATTAGTTAGCATGCTAGTACTTTATAATTTGCACAAAGAAAGACCTTTGAGTCCAACTCCCCACTGTTGTTTATACGTTTTACTGTGGACAATAAGACGCAGTCGCACGTTAGCGTGTTAACGGCTAATATTACCATATACCTACAGGACCGTCACAATGCTATAGAGTGAGTTAGAATGTTAACATTTTATGATTAGCACAAAAAAATACTTTTGATTCCGACTCCCTACTGTTGTTTATTCGTTTTACTCTGGACAATAAAACGCAGTCACACGTTAGCAGCTAGGCTAATATTACCATACACCGACAGAACAGTGCTAGAGTGAGTTAGCATACTAGCATTTTATACTTAGGAAAAAAAAAGACATATGAGGCAGAAACTCTATTAGTGGTTATTGATTTTGCTCTGACCCAGAGTGAACAGACAATAAACACAAGAGCTAAAATGAAACTGATGAGCTGAGACACAGGTTTGCAGTGGAGACACACAAATTCTACGTTTTCAGGACTCTATTAAGATCTTGTTACTGTGTTTGGGTCATTTCCTCCTGTTCTCTCACTGTGTGGTCAAATGGGCTGTAACCACTGTGAAAACCTATACTCCCTGTCTACACCCAGACAAACTGTACTGTCAACATCTGAGCCATGTTTGGTCAACCTCCTGCACAGTAGGACCAGTCAGCTGAACTAAGTCTATGTGTGTGCTCCTAGAGCCATCCAAATTTTCATCCAAACAAAGGACTAAGTATTCATATCATTTAGAAGAACGTACGACTCCTATTGTCTGTTAACGCAGTACTCCTACTTCCATAGTGATTCCTTTATGAATAGATTTGATCTTTCTTTGTGTTACATCTGCCATCAGTTGTCCTGAAAACGTTCATTCACTGCGTGCACTGACTCTACCTCATTAACATGTTAATTCTAAATTATTCCATTTATGCACAGATTCAATTGTGTTGGATAAACTGTAAACGGCCTGATCACAATCAAGGGTACCAGAAAGGGTGCACATATAGATAAAAAATAAGAATGCTCTATCAAAAAATCAGACAGGCCATTTTATTTGTCTGATATTTCTCTTTTAAAGTCCAAAATATTTTTGTATTATGGTGTCTACTAAAAATTTGGCAGGCTTGTACCCCTGTCAAATCAGAAATTATTGGGTGTACGGACACTCCAGTCTAATAGCCTCCATATTTAATGCCTACAAAGATATACAAATGTTTCAGCACTCAGGAGAATCATGCATTGTTTATTGCATAGATGTCGTGTCCAAAGCATGTGTGCTGAAAAATTCCATATATTGACAGAAACAATAAAATTAGACCCACATATTTTGATATGGTGTACGGACACTACTTGGTGTATGGACTCTACAAGATTGGAATGGAAATCTGGCTTACCACATGGTCACATCTGTGTTAGATCTGTAACTAAGTCTTCCTGGTACAGGAGGAAATAAACATTTGTGAACAAGTTATAACAATATATCTATAAGGCATATACGCCATATTATTGATGGAAGTATATTGGTGTACGGACACTACATGAATTCTGGTGAACAGTGCGCCATTGAAAACATGCGGTTGGACGTAAACATCCGTTTGCCACATTGTTACCAAATTTTCTGCAGCCAGGGAGCAGACCAAAATCTGTGTAGTCGTGCATATTTAGTCATAATAATACTGAAATAACAGGTTCCCATTCTATTATTACAATTAAAGGGCTGTAAAAGAAGGGTTTTCAGAACAAAATGGTTGATTGTCTTAATACTGAAAATAAGAATTGATAATCAAACAGCTGTTCAACAAAAATGATCAATAAATGAAAAGTAATGTCATGTGTGTATTTTGTCATAAAAAAGACACAGGAGTTGAGTAGTAATATTTACTCTGTTACAAAACTTTATGTACAATAATTTTGCTCTCTTATAAAATAAAATTGTGCACATATTTTCACGCTCATTGGGTCGCCATTTTATCAGTTTTTATCCAATTTTCTTCAGATTTGGAGGATTGCAAGATCTAGTAATAAGATGGCCAAAGAAACATTTTGGGAATGGTTTTGGGGGTATCTTTTTGCAATACTGATTAATAACTGATGCAAATATACTTGTACACATTGACTGTGATTAGGCCGAAAACGTAATAAAATACATTAGCCTTAATGTAGTGTAGTTTACACATAGAATCGTGCAACATGACCAGAACACTAAATTTAGAATCTAAACAAAATCTAACATTGAAGTACATCTTATCTTATCTTATCTTTTTACTCAACCATCAATGCATATGACTCTTTGTGAATGAACTGAGGCTTCACTCTTCTATCTGTTTCAAAACCGAAGAAGAAAAAATCCCATTGCTAGCCACTTACTGTATATTGGCCTGACACTGGTAGGGGATCTGGAAGGAAACAATAGCGTACTGACCTACTGTGGACATGTACGTACACAAATCCACTACAGACAAATGAAGCTGGGCCTCAGGGACATAAGGAGGCATGGCTTTGTTATGGCTCTGATAAATGCATCACATAAATGAGGCAGACTTCAAACCCAGTCAAACAAACCATGTAAATGATTTCCTCCTGTTCGTGCAGTAGCTTCTGTATTTCTAGAATCCTGGTTTTCTGTTGTCCATCAGCCTGAGGTCAGAAAGCTTCTTCTCATTTAATAAAACACAGTCACAAAGGCTTGAATGAGTTGGGCACAAAAACATGTATCTGTCAGTTCCCATGAGGTCATGACGAGAAGGCTCATTTAAAACCACTTTTCAGGTTCAGTACCAACCCTCTGGATCAGAACTCCGCATGAGAATCAATTAGATCAGCATTTCCTGTCTTGTTATTATTGAACAGTGAGTGGAAATCCAGCTCTGCAGTGTCGTCAGAGTAAGGCCTTTACAAATATCACTTATCATGACCAAGGTTATAATAGTTTTGGATTTTTCATTATAGTGTAGTTTTATTTAGTTTTGCCTTTTTTTCTCTAATTCAATTAGTTTTAATTAGTTTTTAGCGCAGGATTGCTAGTTTTTATTAGTTTTCATTATTTTCTAAATGCTTAGTTTTAGTTTAGTTTTAGCTTTCTTTTATATCTTTTATCTTCTTCGCCGTCAAATTCAAATAAATCCCAGACAGGACTGCTGATTTCTCCAAACTTTAGTCTCCATGTTTCCAGGTAGAGTAGGGACGAGTAGACGACTTTAAACGACAAATGACGAGAAGTGACGGATCGTTAAATATCATATGGTGCCGCTAGCTAAAATTGCTTGAGGGAAGTAAATCGATTTCATATCAATCCGACATTGACAAAGACGAAAAGTAAGGGAATTTTATCCATAATTTTTATGCGTTTTAGTTAGTTTTGTAAGCACACAATACAGTTTCAGTTAGTTATGTTTTTATTATAGTTATATATATTATAGTTTTTATTTATTTCAGTTAATGAAAATGTTTTTACGATTCTAGTTTTCGTCATTTCGTTAGTTTTCGTTAACGATAATAACCTTGTTGAGCCGCATTATGTAATAAATTCCCATTATGTAATAAAAGTTCAAAATGTAATAAGAATGTCATGTCATCTTGTAATAAAGCCGCATTATGTAATAAACTGACGCATTTTGTAATAAACTATGTCAACGCATTATATAGTAAATTTTTTCACGTTATGTAGTCAGTTATTACAATTTGAGAAATTTATTACAAAATGCACTTGACACATTTTTATTTAAAAAAAATCTAATGACATGGTTCATTATGTGAATAACAATCCAAATTAATATAATTTCAGAGCAATTTAGAAGAAATTAGTCACAGGAGCTACAGGTAATGGAATCAGAACTTTAACCACAAAGTTTAAAGATTAATTTAGCACATTACATTTTCCTGAAAATAAAAATGCGTCAAGTGCATTTTGTAATAAACTTCTCAAATTGTAATAACTTACTACATAATACGAAAAAATTTACTACATAATGCATTGAGGTAGTTTATTACAAAATGCGTCAGTTTATTACATAATGCGGCTTTATTACAAGATGACGTGACATTCTTATTACATTTTGAACTTTTATTACATAATGGGAATTTATTACATAATGCGGTTCAACAAACCTTGATCATGACCCATGTTCTTTTTTACAAACCTGACAAACTTTTCATTAAAAACACGGTATTTTGATTATTTGCTAAACATGAATTTCTATAATGTCTCCATTTTCATTAACTCTTCCATCATCAGAACAATGGAGACTTCAACACACTTTGGATGTTGGAACGTCAATGACATCAATGATACCGAGGCCACATGGACTGGTTCTAACACTGACAAATACAGTGAACTACACACTGCATCTACACACAGGAAACAATCCAAATACTAATGCACAAACACATGACCAACTGATGTTTGTCCATTGTTTTCACTGCATTTGTCTTATTGAATCTTTTGAGTCATTTACATCTTTTACTTACACCCATATAGTTTAGGGTGAACTTTTCTGCTAAAAAAATCAATATTGGTTTTGGAATATAAGATGTGATTTCAAAAATTCCTGTGGCTGATTTTTATCTGTTGTGTTATTCAAAGACTTTCGTATTTGTACCTGTAGTAGACTGTAGTTGTGGTTATGCAAACATAAAGTAAAGATAAGCTATGTTTTCCTATTTTCGTAAAGATTTATGGTTTACCAGGCACAATAGAGCAAGATGTAAAAAAAAACAAAAAAAAAACAGTAAAAACAGACAAAAAATAGGTTTGGTATCATGTATGAGACAAATTTAAATATCTGTATCAGCCAAGAATTTTGCATTTGGTCCCATTTGTTTTTCTCTATTTAATCCTTATTTCTTTTTTTTTTTTTTTCTTATTGCGTATTTCTTACAATGTTCATATGTTTGTCATGACTCTGCATTTCACTAGCCTTGATGAGACCAACATTTACAAATCCTTCCAGAGAACAGGATTCTTCTATGTTATGCACTGGAAAAAATCTAAATCTTACTAAGTGTATTTTTCTCATTTCTAGTCCAAATATCTCATCACACTTGAAACAAGACATAATCACCTAAAGAGCAATTTTTCAGTGAGATATAAGAACTTATTTTTAGACAACAGATCTTGAAAATCTTATTTCAAGAAATCCTACCAAAATAATTTTCACTTGTTCCATTTTTTTATGCTTGAATTAAGAAAAAAAAAAAATCTTGAATTCAGCAAAAAATTCTGCCAATGGAACAAGTGAAAATTATTGTGGTAAGATTTCTTGAAATAAGATTTTCAAGATCTATTGTCTAAAAAGAAGTTCTTAAATCTCACTGAAAAGTTACTCTTAGGTGATTATGTCTTATTTTAAGTGTGATGAGACATTTTGACTAGAAATGAGAAAAATACACTTGATAAGATTTACATTTTTTCCAGTGCGTTATGCATTTTACTCATCTGTCAATCGACGACCCTATATAAACAGCTCCACAGCCCATTTTTGATCTTAAACCTAAGTTTAGAAAAGCAGCTTTATAATAATAGCAAAATATAAAATCATCTGTAACTTCATTAACAATTCAAGCCATTTTTTCCAAGCAAAAAATAATTCCTGCAATAATCTGTAGTCCAGTCTGTGTAAGTGTCTGCTGTTTGGATTTTTCTTATTTGATAGCTAATACATTTGTAGTACTGAATGGTGTTTTATATGTTGTTTTATGACACTGTCTTGTCTTTAAAACTGAATCAACTGTTTTTTTGTTTTGTTTTGTTTTTTCATTTTTTTAGACTATATCCTACAGTTACAAAAACTTTAATATTGGGCCTCCAACCTCAATATTACAGCTGCAAAGCCAGTTCTCATTGGGGTTTCCAAACTCAAGTGGACCAGTGCTTTTATTAACCCCATAGTTCTCCCTTATCTACAGATCATTACTAAACATAAAATGCAATCTATCAAACAAGTACTGGGAAAATGCAAACACATCTGCAAATATTCACCTGGTAGCGCCACTCATCAGAAAGATGACCTAAGGAGGCAGGAGATTTTATACATTTATCTACTTTAAGTTGAGGAGTAATTGTAAAAGTGTCTGATTTCCACAGTCAATGGGTACGGTTACATGATGTTTTTTTTAAATCCGATTTATTTTTCCAGAAGAAATTAACCCGGAACTAAAGTACTTTCTCTTCTGTTTACGTGGAAATGTTAAACCCGAATAAAGGTTTACATGAGAAACTTTTTTTCGGTTCTCGCAGCCCTTCTGTTAGCTTAGCTTAGCATAGTCACTGCATTCCCATGGTCACATGTAGCCAGTTTTTAAAGGTGATTTGTTGTCTTTTGTAAGTGATTTTGTGAAATCCGAGTCTCCCTAATTATTTCTTTAGATCCGCGACTTACTGCACTCATACAATCTTGGGACTGTTGTGTTGATGGAAGTTGGAAAATCTTTTTGTTGGAAGGGATGCATGCGCTAAACTAGCTTTGCTTTACCGTTTTAGCTTTGCATTAGTTTTCATTTCCCAAGATTTTCTTACTGCAGTAAGTCACATCGCCATGATTTGAGCCTCAATTTGGGATCATATTGACCCCACCGGACTAAAGTAATGATTAGGGAGAACTGAATTTCACAAAGTCACTCATAAAATACTACAAATCACCTATAAAACCCTGGCTACGTCTGACCATAGGAAAGAAGCGATTATGCTAAGCTAGGCTAAGCTAAGCTAACGGAAGGGCTGCGAGAACAAGGCAATCGGTGCACTGCAGTGCAAACTGATTTGCCCACTTATCGAACTCATTAGTGCATGACAAATGAATTAATAAAAAATAAATAAATAGGACCAATGGCCCTGTAGCTTACCGGCTAAATGAAAAGCTTTGGGAAATGTATCCGGATGCCATTTATTATCACCCAGTTCTGTGTATTTATTACATTACAGAAATAGCTCATATTTTGGTCATATTCCAATCAGATCTGTAAAAAAATTCAAGTTCCAACTGGATATCATTGATACTGATTTATTGTATCAATCCACTTCCTATCTGTTATAATGGGAAAATTTGTCAAAGTCGCACCAAATCCAGAATCAGATTGGGATCGAAATAATTTCAGTACCTTGTGCTGACATCATCATAAAGAACCTGTATACCAAGTTTGAAGTCAATCAGAACTGTAGTTTCAGAGAAGAAGATGATTGAAATGTTTTCCCCATAAGAACCCATGTTAAATTTTCTGTAAGCTCTCGGATCCAGAAGAAGATCCTGATCAGCATGTGGACATTATGTTTTGGTCATCTCCCCATCAGGGCTGGACTGTAGAAATTTACACTTGATATCATTTATATTTACTGAGTTATTGCATCGATCCACTTCCTATCTCTTATAATGGGGAAATTTTCAAAGTTGCATCAAATCCAGAATCAGATCCAGATCCAAATAATTTCATTAACTTTTGTTGACGTCATCGTAAAGAAGCTGTATACCAAGTTTGAAGTCAATTGGAATTGCAGTTTCGAAGAAGAAGACGATTGAAATTTTTGCAACGGACGACGACAGACGAGGATGATGCTGGACGCCACATGACAACAATAGCTTACGGCCTGTCAGCTGGTAAGCTAACAAGGGGTGAACTATTCCTTCAGGGTTTTAGAGGCTGGTAGATCCCATCAGAATAGCCCACTGGAACCGTTTGGGTTGACTAGACTGCATTGCATATTCTTCCGCCAGCACAGAATGTGTGCGTCATCGCGACAGGACAAGACAACGAGCATGCACAGAATGGCAGGAATAAAGTCCAAACGGAATAAAGGGTTTACATGTCCGAGGAATAATTTAGCCCGGATTCAAAAGTGGATTAAACCAGTGACTTTAATCGGGTTTAAATTTAATCCGAACTTTTCTTTTTCAACTGGAATAAGGTGTTTACATGGGCATCTGAAATAGGATCTAACCTTTAATCAGTTTAAACCAGGAATAAAAGTTGTCATGTAAACGTACGGATTGTGTGTGATGACAGTACCTCAGTTCCACCTATAATCTGATAATGATGCTGCTGTAAATCTTCATTCTCTGTCCACTGATGACTGATAAAACTGTATACTTTTGTTCAACGAGGTGGTTTGGAAGCATTTTACACAACACTCTGAATTTAATGCTGTAAAATTAAAGACATTCTGACAACTGTATCTTAATAAATTGATTTGGGGTTCTAAAAAAAAATGTTCTGACACAGGTTTTGCCGCTCTTCTACCTAAACCAGCTTTATCTGGGTCCGACAGCAAGTGGACGCGATACCAGCCGGCCACCGGCGTCGTCTTAGGTATTACGGTTTAATCTTCAATCATATTACTTTCCTTCAGCTTTTCAGTAATCACTGGGAGACTTAAGAGGATTGGACATTCGCCAACATCACAACACAAAAAGCCTGACATATTTACTGTGAAAACACAAAATCCTCTTAAAATACAATCAAATAAAGGTAAGGAAACTAAAAACAGAGCAATTCATTGAAGTCCAGTGGTAAAATATACCGGCAGCACCAGAACATTCTTAGTTTCACTGTTAAATGTACATCTACATTTAAGTGTGTGATAGATGCCTGGATGAAACTGAATGCAGATTGTATTATTGACACACTCAAGGGTCTAATGAAGAGTTGGACACAGATGTGACTCTGCAGGAGAAGATCCAGCTCATTTCATCCCCTTCTCTAAAGTGGCTTAAGGGGATTGAATCTGTCCGCTATCTATCGCCATCTGAACTCCGAATATCTCCCTGACTGCTGATAAACCTGAGGATCAGATGAACCTACGACGGACAATAAGGGAAACATAGCTGACTTGGCAATAGCCTCTGGACCTGCTCTCCCTCTGTACAAACATCTAATCCAAAATCCATTTGCTCAATTGACAGCAGAATAAAGCAGTCCGGTCTTGTTTTATATCATCAATCAATTCCCACAATGTTATCTGGACTAGTGAAAACAGAATTGATCACTTATCGACCACCGGTGATTCTCAGGCTTTGTTGTTTGCAGAAGGAATTGATTCAACTAAACAAGCAATGAGACAAATGTTGTTCGGATCATTTTCAGGGTCACTATGATCACATGTCAGTGTTTTAAAACCAGTTGTCATTTCATCCAAACCAAAGACAAATGCTGTTACATTTCTTCAAGAAAGGGAATGTCCCACCTGTGAATGTCTTAGATTGCCAGCATAGTTTAACTGGGTCCAAAACGCAACTGTCCAGGGGTCTAGAGATAGGGGGAGGGGGGAACAACTGGGACCACATATGGAGCAGTCCAGCAAGGGCTCCGATACAGACTAAAAAAAGACATATCAGACCAGCAGCGCAGCCAAGTCAAAACCACAGACTCATCAGCTACTTCAGGCGACATGAGGCAAAAACTCATAAACACAGACGAACTTTGACCTTTGACATGACCCACTGGTTTGTAAACTGCTGTTTCCACATAGTTTGAGATGTTCATGTTAGCTTTTTGGAGCCACAAGGAGTGGAACTACAGGAGGCCGAGTGGTCAGAGTTAGTCATCAGTTAGAGGTCAGAGTTAGCGGTCAAAGTTAGAGGTCAGCGTTAGCGGTCAGAGTTAGAGGTCAGAGGCAATGGTCAAAGTTAATGGTCAGAGTTAGTGGTCAGAGTCAGAAGTCAGAGGCAGTGGTCAGCGTTAGTGTTCAGAGTTAGTGGTCAGAGGCAGTGGTCAGAGTTAGTGTTCAGAGTTAGTGGTCAGAGGCAGTGGTCAGAGTTAGAGGTCAGAGTTAGTGGTCAGAGGCAGTGGTCAGAGTTAGTGTTCAGAGTTAGTGGTCAGAGGCAGTGGTCAGAGTTAGAGGTCAGAGTTAGTGGTCAGAGGCAGTGGTCAGAGTTAGAGGTCAGAGGCAGTGATCAGAGTTAGTGTTCAGAGTTAGTGGTCAGAGGCAGTGGTCAGAGTTAGAGGTCAGAGTTAATGGTCAGAGGCAATGGTCAAAGTTAATGGTCAGAGATAGTGGTCAGAGTTAGAGGTCAGAGTCAGAAGTCAGAGGCAGTGGTCAGAGTTAGAGGTCAGAGTTAATGGTCAGAGGCAATGGTCAAAGTTAATGGTCAGAGTTAGCGGTCAGAGATAGTGGTCAGAGTTAGTGGTCAGAATTAGAGGTCAGAGTTAGAGGTCAGAGGCAGTGGTCAGAGTTAGAGGTCAAAGGCAGTGGTCAGAGTTAGAGGTCAGAGGCAATGGTCAAAGTTAATGGTCAGAGTTAGCGGTCAGAGATAGCAGTCAGAGGCAGTGTTCAGAGTTAGTGGTCAGAGTTAGAGGTCAGATGCAGTGGTCAGAGTTAGCTGTCAGAGTTAGAAGTCAGAGGCAGCGGTCTGAGTTAGCAGTCAGAGTTAGCGGTCAGAGTTAGGGGTCCAAGTTAGCAGTCAGAGTTAGCAGTCAGAGTTAGCAGTCAGAGTTAGCGGTCAGAGTTAGCAGTCAGAGTTAGCAGTCAGAGTTAGCGGTCAGAGTTAGAAGTTAGAGGCAGCGGTCTGAGTTAGCAGTCAGAGTTAGCGGTCAGAGTTAGGGGTCCAAGTTAGCAGTCAGAGTTAGCAGTCAGAGTTAGCAGTCAGAGTTAGCGGTCAGAGTTAGCAGTCAGAGTTAGCAGTCAGAGTTAGCAGTCAGAGTTAGCGGTCAGAGTTAGCAGTCAGAGTTAGAGGTCAGAGTTAGAGGTCAGAGGCAGTGGTCCGAGTTCGAAGTCAGAGTTCGCAGTCACAGTTAGCGGTCTGACTTAGCGGTCAGAGTTAGCTAAGTAGCACTTACAAAATGCTTCACACCTGCCTCCATGCGCAGCTGCCATAGATTGGTTCACGCAGTAGAATTAAAACATCACTAACTTCTTTTAACACCTGCAACAATCTAGTCCAATAGTCTTGTAATGTCTTGTCTTGTAATGCTGTGACAGAGTTGGAAAATATTTTTGGCTTTCATACTTTCATGTTTTATGTTTTTCTTAGATGCTTCCCTGACAATTTGCTCAATCTAAGACAGAATAAGACCTTTCCATGTGTAGTAATTTTCTATACTTTCTATTCACTGAATTTACAAACAGAGCTATATCACAGTATTTCTCAGGACATGAGATTGTGGTTCCTGAATAAAATACATTTCATCTTTGAGGAGACGATCACACCTTTATGGCAGCGATCCCAGAGTCACCACACAAACCCTGTTAAACAAAGGGAACATGTGTTTAATGGAAGTGTACAGCAGACACTGGATCATGGAGGAGAAGAAAAAGGCAGCTGGGGTTTAAAGTTTAGTCTAGCGGCCGGGCTGAGGTTCTCCGGGGAGGTGGGGAGGGGGTCGGGGGGGTTGGGGCTGCTGCCATTGGTACATATACAACTGTCATGTAATACAATGAAAACCACACCCTCTGCCTTCAGTCTGCCACGCTGTCTATTATTGAATATAAGTAGATTAGCTTTCCAAAGGGGGCTGCATTGGCGATTAATAATCTTCATAGTTACGTTATCTACTTTTGTTGAACGTCCAAACAATGACTAATAAATGCTGATGCCATAAAATGGATTGTCCAGTTTTAGATGTTGCTAATATTTAAAATGCTCTTGTTTTGGTGAAAACATTGATGTTTCTACAACCATATGATAGATTAGAGCGATGCACTGTCGATGTCCAACCAATGTGTGGATGTGAATACAGACTGACAGTATGAGCCGATGCACATCAGCTGTTTTTACTCACATTTTCAATTTGTGCATCAAAAATGTGAGTGGAAAGGCAGAAAGGAAAAAAAAAGGAAATTGAAACATTGCAAATGTAATTTTACATTGAGTAGAGCAGGGGTGTCAAACTCATTTTAGTTCAGGGGCCACATTCAGCTAAATTTGGTCTGCAGTGGGCCGAACCAGTAAAATAATAACATAATAATATATAAATACTGTCAACTCCAAACTTTTCTCTGTGTTTTAGAGAAAAAAAAGTTGATTTACATTATGAAAAGGTTTACATCTGCAAACTATCTTTTCAAAAGATGTGAATAACAGGAACAAATTGAAAAAACAAGTGTAATTTTAACAATATTATCCCTCAGTTTATAATTTCATGTACATTATAACTTACAGATCACAGTGGATCTACAAATGCACAGAACATTTAATAACAGGCAGGATCTTGTTAAAACTGAACTTACTTCTCTGAAGACATTTCAGGTTGTTCATATTTGTTCAGGTTATTTACATTTTTTTGTGAAATTATATATATTTTTAGAGTAAATACATGAAAATATTTACATTTACAAAGGGAAAAGTTTAGAGTCGTCATTATTTCTATGTTATTATGATCGTATTTTACTGGATCCTGCCCACTTGAGGTTGAATTGGTCTGAATGTGGAACCTGAACTAAAAGGATTGTTCATATCTTAGTGTAATTTTTGCATTTCACAAATTCATCCCAAGGGCCGGACTGGACCCTTTGGCGGGCCGGATTTGGCCCCCAGGCCGCATGTTTGACACCTGTGGAGTAGAGGTTAAAAGTTAGTGTATTGCTAAAAGGTGAGAAGTGCAATGGAAACAGATTTGGTGACTAATTCCAATGAGAGAGCAAAAAAACACAGGGAAAGGCTATTGGTTCAAATGAAATCTGTGCAGACATGTGCACTGACTTCCTCTGTAACTGTACCTTTACTTCAGGCTTTTACTCACACTGAATCTGTGTTCTTCGGACCTTAAATGTATGAAAAGTTGAGACTCCAGGTAATAACATAACTGTCAAAACGACTGCAGAATTCAGGCCCGATGACAATGACAGTAACAGTTTGGCCAGTAGCTGATGCTTTTGCTGCTGTTATTACCTCCGCCAAGTGAAACTGCAGACGTTATGTTTTCATAGGGGTTTGTCTGTCTGTTTGTTTGTCTGTCAGCAAGATAACTCAAAAAAGTTATGGATGGATTTTCGGGGGGGGGGGGGGGGGGGGGGGGGGGCTGATTTTGAAGAAATTTTCAGGAAATGTTGATTCTGGCACAAGGAATAAATGATAAAATTTTGGTGGTGATGGTGGTGTAGTGGTGGTGGTGGTGGTGGGGCGACTTATCTGCCTTGGTGGAGGTCTGCGCTCTCCGAATGCTCTTCTAGTTTCTATTTGTATTTATTTTACTTGCCTTCTTTATGTGCCACAAAAATAAACTCAATCATCAAATATCAAATATATGAACTAGAAAAGCACTTGGAGAGCGCAGACCTCCGCCAAGTTAGATCAGTCCCCACCATCCCCCAATCACCACCAAAATTTAATCATTTGTTCCTTGTGCCAGTATCAACATTTCCTGAAAATGTCATCAAAATCCATCCATAACTTTTTGAGTTATCTTGCTAACAGACAAACAGACAAACCCCAATGAAAACATAACCTCCTTAGTGGAGGTAAAAAAACTAATACAGCAGAACAGATATATAGCCTTCCAGCTACCATCAATGAAATGACATCTTACATACTGATACTGACATTGACCTGTATCTGCAAATATCAGCTGATACTAATGGTGATCAAAACTGTAGAGTCACAATTTTGGCTTTGGAGTAGAAGAGGAATGACTGCAAAAACTGTGACAGAAAAATGTAGCACCATAGCTACCTAATCTTTGTTTCTAACTAAAAGCATCGCAATTTTACTAATAAAATATAAATGAAGTCAAGTAAACAAATAGGGTAGAAGACGCACTAAAGAGAAACAATTACAGTTAGATGTTGGTGGTAATGCTCCACCAGAATACAATTAGACATTAAAAGAAGAATCAGTTCCAGGAGCTCCAACACGAACATCATAAGTCAACGTGTACATTTTGTAAATTTACTGAAAGTCTCAAAGTTTTTCTAATGGTCATTGGAATATCTGTGATCGACAAACAAACCATGTCAGTCAAAACCCGAGGAAGTATATAACCTGAATCCAGACACGTGGGTCTGGTCTGGTGTGTGCCTTTTTTTAAGACAAAACTTTACCCGAAACTTACATCTTGTTACATTTTTTTTATTGCATTGCTATGATTCTTGTGGTATTAAAGGCTTTTTGTGTTTTTAACATTTTTTTTTCACATCTTTTTGTATCTTTTCACTTCATTACATTGTTTTTGTTGTTATTTCTTTTACATTTTCATGTTATTATCTATGTAAGGAAATTCAGTCTGTATTTTACCCATCCGATTACACACAGTACCTAGCATTAGCAATTAGCATGAGCACATAACACATTTTAGGAGCAATGAACTTGTATCTGACTAGAAACACTGCACTTTTACATCAGTTTGTGCCAACATTATTAAAACCTTATTTAAAGTTCATAAAGGTTGAAGGTTAACTCACTTTATTATCCACGTAGGGAAATTTATCATTTATCATAACACATACTGCCTAATGTTACCATTAGCAATTAGCTTTACGTTTAGCACATTAGGAGCACTGAGCTTCCAATGAAGGCTCTCGGGCACCAACTCCAGATTTATTTAACCTTTATTTAACCAGGTAAGTTAGTTGAGGATTGATTCTCATTTTCAATAACAACCTGGACAAATAGAGACAAACAACCAATCAGTTTCACGTTCACACCTATGGGCAATTTAGATTAACAAGTTAACCTATTAGAACATGTCTTTAGATGATGGGAGGAAGCAGGAGCACTGGAAAAAATCTAAATCTTAACAAGTGTATTTTTCTCATTTCTAGTCAAAATATCTCATCACACTTAAAATAAGACACAAACACCTTGAGAGTAACTTTTCAGTGAGATATAAGAAATAATCTTTAGACAATAGATCTTGAAAATCTTATTTCAAGAAATCTTATCAAGATAATTTTTAACTTGTTCCATTGGCAGATTTTTTTGCTTGAATTAAGCAAAAAAAATCTTGAATTAAGCAAAAAAAATCTGCCAATACAACAAGTGAAAATTATCTTGCTAAGATTTCTTGAAATAAGATTTTCAAGATCTATTGCAGTGGTTTCCAACCTTTTTTGGCTCGTGACCCCATTTTAACATCACAAATTTCTGGCGAACCCAGATATTGAAAACAGACTTTTTTTTTTGCTAAAATTAATTTGTTTTTGATCACGTAATAGTTTGCTATACTATGTTGCAAATTAACATTAATTTTAGACGACATTTAGTCTATATAATGTATATTATTATGAACGGAGGCAGAAAAGCCAGGTGTAGATTACTGCACAAAGTGAGAATTTTATTTTCCTTGGTCAGGATATGTACAGTCAGTCCAGCATGGATTTACAAGGCTGACAATTAACACTGAACAAACAAGAACTCAAACTATGAATTATGAAAGAGCTGCAGCATCTGAAACTGACCACAATGAACATTTGACAGATAAACAGAACCACAGTGCTTTAGTTTCAGCTTCAGTGTGTGTCATGTCTTTTATGGATTGGGATCGTCTCTGTCAACTCACCATATATATTTTTTATAAGTACTTTTTTTTTTTTTTAAATCAACTACTAGAAATTTCAGGCATTTGAACTCCAGGCGACCCCACATGGGTTGCCTAAGGTTGAAAAACACTGATCTGTTGTCTAAACATAAGTTCTTACATCTCACTGAAAAGTCAATCTTTAGGTGATTATGTCTTATTTCAAGTGTGATGAGATATTTTGACTAGAAATGTGAAAAATACACTTGGCAAGATGTTGATTTTGTCAAGTGACAACCCATGTAAACATGTGGAGAACATGCAAACTCCACACTGAAAGGTCCCTGGTGTTGGACTCAAACTCAGGACCTTCTTTCTGTGAGGCAACAGTGCTGACTGCACCACCGTGCTGCTCCAGATCATTATCAGTACCGTGGTCCTGGGTATTGACAGGAAAATGAACATATATGTACCTATTTTCAAGTATGAGAGCTGGATGGAGCTGATTTCAATGTAAGTCCAGTGAGCAGAGGCCTGTCACTAATGAAAAGACGTATCTATTAAGCTGCCGATCTGACTGTCGGCCAAACCCTGGAGGGTTTATTGAGTCCTGAGCTCCAATCTGGCCTGTAAATACGGAACTTATCTGATCCAGGGTCGAGCCAAGGGTCAGGGGTGTCGCGGGGGGGGGGGTCAGGGTTTGTGAAGACGTCAAACTGTGCTTAGAAAAATGATAAAAGAAGGATATGGGTTTGGGTTACGAACAACACTAGTCGCTTTTCCACTGACCCTCAAATTGCCCAAATATAACTTGTGCATAAAAATTTACCAAATGGAAAAATGACAATTTTGCCAAAAGTCTCATTTTTTTATTAAAAGTTTTTGTGCTGGCAAGAGGTGGTTTTTCAGGTGTAGCGCGAATGGTATATCACGCAAAACTGCAATGGAAAGACCTTTTTTCACAACTAGAGTCAGGTGAATTTAAAAAACGGATGTTGATGTACAGTACATTACAACAAGCGAAGAAGAAGAAACATGTCGCGGTATGTGTGGACACACCAGGAAACCCAATCATTTTTTAATTTAGTACGAGATAGAACGGTAATATATAATAATAATGAATATATCTGTAAATCAACACCATATTTACATTCGTCGCCATGTTTACGGAATGACTTCTTGAGTCATCTCGCGATACTAAATAAACAAATCATCGCATTTGTGATTTAACGGACAAAACGACATTACGCACTTCTGTTTTTTTGACATTTAGTAAATATCGGTAAAGTTTGCGCAGATGTCCAATGGAAAAGTGACTACTGTTTACTGTTTTGTTCCTGATCCTTTGTGGTCAGTGTCAATACTATACATATGCAGATTCTAAACAGAAAGAAATTATCTGGACGGAATAAAGTCTTTTTTTTTCCCTGAGATGATATTTTGTTTAGTTCTCGTACAAATAAAGATAAAATCAGCTGGTTTATGTTTGATGAAAATGTAGTTCCTCGGGCAACATGTGATGAACAGGATGTTCCCCCTCGCTGATTCCAACCAATTGACATTTAGTAAATATCGGTAAAGTTTTGCGCAGATGTCCGATGGAAAAATGACTACTGTTCAGTTCCCATTATCAGCCCAGAGATGCCTGTGGCTGCAGTGGTGCCCCCCCCCCCACCACCACCACCACCCCACACACACACACACACACACACACACACACAACACCCACCCTGAAGAATGTACCACGAGGGACCACCAGCTGCTGCACCCACTGACAAGGGAACGCCCAAAATACCTCCATCAGTGAAATGTGGCATCCACATTCTGTCATGTGTCTTCAACCTCCCACAGAAACACACCCGTTCTATCTACACTCAGACGTTTTATCAAGTACATGTTTCTATTGTCCTCAGGGGGTCATTCATTAGTTCAATTATTAGCTGAAAACTCATTATCTTAGCACGTTCATCTTATTGAAGAACTCAGACTCATCTCAGCTAATTTCTTCTTTTAAATCACAATAAAGAAATGACCAAAAAAAGAAGAGAAGTCCACAAACTCAGACCCTACAGGTTTCTTCATCTACATATTTTACATTATTTTATTGTTAATCTTGTTTGTCGTCACTGCTGTTTTTGTCTCATTATGCTTTTTATATCGTCTTCTTACATTTTTCATTTTGTTTTCTTGTTGCATCTTTTATGTCGTCTTTGTCTTTTTGCGCATTTGACATCTTTTCATCTTATTCCTTTTACGACGTATGACTTTTATGATGGTCTTGTTGCATCTGTTTCATCATTCTTGTCTCCTTTCGTCATTTGATTCCTTTTAGTCTTATGTCGTTTTCCTCTCATCTTTTACTTCATTTTCATTTCATTTGTTTTCCTATATCATCTGTATCATATTTTACACATCTGTTTCCTTCTGTCTTTTCAGTCATTTTCATCTTATATAATCTTTAACACCACTTTTGCTTTTTTTGCTTGCTGGTAGATTGTTTTTGTCTTTTTGGACCTTTAACACCTGACCTATAAAGTCATATAATGGGCCATGTGCAATAACTTGCATTATTTTGCACAGTCTGAATCGCTCTTGCACTTTGTATTACCTTTTTAACATATTTTAATATATTTTTACATCTTTGCACATTTTACTTGTCCTGTGTATATTGATATATACATCTATACTATTTTTTTTACATTTATAATTTTTTTATATTTTCCTCTGTACTGAAAAGTACTGAGCCCAAATTTCATTGAAAATTATATTGTGTATGATTGTGCAATGAAAATAAAGATCTATCTATCTATCTAGCTAGCTAGATAGCTATTAGGGGTGGGAATCTTTTACTATCTCACAATTCGATTTGATTCGATTTTGGGACTCTTCAAATCAATTCTGAATCATAGTAAATGAGAATCACGATTTTCATATGAATCGATTTTTTGGCACACCCCTACTATCTATCTATCTATCTATCTATCTATCTATCTATCTATCTATCTATCTATCTATCTATCTATCTATCTATCTATCTATCTATCTATCTATCTATCTATCTATCTATCTATCTAATTAGAGGTGGGAATCTTTTAGTATCTCACAATTCGATTCGATTCTGATTTGGGGGGCTATGATTCGATTCAAAATTGATTTTCGATTCAAAACGACTTTCGATTCAAAACAATTTGATTCATAATGATTTCTGCTTCAGTCTATAGGTGTGCAAAGGGTCCTCTTAATCTACTTCAGTCTGCTTTGCAAGACAGAATGACATATGCAGACATTAAAATGTCTTTTTCACATTTATTAACTTTTAAACATTTACCCATGCTTGGCAGGAGTTTCCTTAACTCTGGGTGATGCAGCTGACAGTCTGATCTTGTGAAATCTCGTTGTATATGACGCCAGTTAATTGCATTTGGTGTGCTAATACGTACGCATTTTCATCCTTTCGTGTGTTATTTTACACCATTCGATAGCGTGTCAGTGTGCTAGCCGCTAATCACAAATCGCGCTAATCGCTAACCCTTTACCGCTAATTGCACTAGCTGCTAATCGCTAACCGCTAATCCTATCTCATCCATTAGTTTCCTCTTTGTTTTGGTGCTTACCGCGCATGCGTATGTTCCAGAACCGACGGCGTGATGACGTCAGGACATCCTACGTACAAAACGGAGGCAGACTGTCGGCAGATTTGTTTTATTTTTTAAAATCGATTTTGGGACTCTTTAAATCAGTTCTGAATGGCAGTAAATAAGAATCGCAATTTTAATACGAATCAATTTTTTTGGCACACCCCTACTATCTATCTGTCTATCTATTAGGGATGTAATGATTACCGGTATAACGATAAACCGCGGTAAAATTTCCGATGGTTAGTATTACCGTTTAAATTAGAATTATCATGATAACCGTGTTTAATTACCACACTTAGAAAACTAGAAAACTTGGTACGAAAATGGTCAAACAAACTCCTCTGTGACCTGTCCAACTACTGTTTTTCACACTCAAAAAACCACTCAGGAATCGATAAGAGAATTGATAAGGAATTGGATTGGTAAGCAGAATCGACAATCGCATTGATATTGATCAAATCCTATCCGTTCCCACCCCTAATGCAGATACCTGTTATGTCCGTAAAGTTTGTATGTTTGATGTTTACATGTAAATATTAGGGCTGAACAATATGGACAAAATTTCATATCTCGATATTCATGCCAGATATCTCGATATCGATACGACATGATATGACTACAGGTTTGGTGAAAAACAAGCATTTTTCAGAAAAACACAAACGTCATAATACAAAAGAATGTGGAAAGTGCAGTTTTATTTATAAGAACTCACTGCCAGTCATCAACATTAACATAAAGTACAAATAAATGAAATTTGTTGTGACTTCCAGAGCTGTACATGCAGGGCGAGTGCAGGGGAAATCTATATCGTTTATATCATTGCTTTTTCGATATTAATATCTTGAATGTTCATATCTAGATATCGATACAATAATGATATATCTTTCAGCCCTAGTTAATATTTGAATATTTCTGCCACAGAAAGTACATTGTGCCTGTGATTTTATTGTTTTGTTTTTTTTTCTTCAAAATACAACTTGGTTAAATTATTTCAGTGTGTATTAGTACTTTTTGAACATTTTGAGCACATGTCAACAATACCTCGACAACAATGATAACCGTGATAATTTTGGTCACAATAACCGTAATATGAAATTTCCCTATCGTTACATCCCTACTATCTATCTATCTATCTATCTATCTATCTATCTATCTATCTATCTATCTATGCTGTTGTTTTGTCTGTCTGTCTCATTCAGCGTTTTCATCATGATATCATTTTTGTCCACATCACCTGGTCCTACATGTGTCTGAGGTAGGGCTACTCGATTATAGAAAAAAAAAAAAAATCACGATTACTTTAGCAATAATTGAAATCACGATTATTAAAAACAATTATTTGTTAACCTTAAAGTTGTTTATTTTTTTCTTGCAAAACAATGTAAAATATACTCTTTAAACATAAATAAAGCTTTTAACCACTAAAGCAAAGTATGTTCACTTTTGTATGAAACAAAAAAATCTTTGAATGCAAATAAGTGTACTGTAAATTCAAGTATGTTTCCTTTTGTAAATAAATAATGCACTGGAATTAAACTGCTATAGACTTACCATAGAACTGTAGCAATTAAAAAAAAAAAAAAAAAAAAAAAACTCACGTAAAGTGCAAATTATACATTCAAGTATGTTCAATGTAGTATGAAACATAGTAAATTCAGTGGCGTGCCGTGAGGTTTCAGTTAAGGCCTTCTGTATACACAAGCCATCTAGAAAACGTACGTTAGGGTTATACAGGTTAGGGTTAGGTTAATACGGGAGTTGCAGCGTAAAGAGATTCGGAAACTGAAGATTGCATTGCGGACGAAGTTGTTTTTATGTGTTTTAGTTTTTCATAAGATTATGATAACGGTGGCGGTGGTTAAACTTTAAATGGTTAAAAAGGTTTGCTGTGTTACCGGTCGGTGTGGACACAACTACGAAACACTTTTTGCACGTAATGGGTTTTTGCTCTTCATCAAACCCAAAGTGATTCCATACAATTGAATTTGACTTGCCTTTTTTGTTTACCAAGCACTTCTGCTGTGATTCTCCTGCCATTTGTCCAGACCGCTAGGTACAACTTTCCTCTTGGGGTGGACCTGCCGGCTAGCTGACAGCTGTAGCTTAGAGGGGGGCGGGGCAGAGCAGCTCATGGTAGCTTGCGTGCGCGTGAATTAAAACAACTCAAAATTAATAATTGTTTTTTCTCGATTACATAATTTTTGTAATCTAATAATCGAAATCGTAATTGAATTTCGATTAATTGCACAGCCCTAGTCTGAGGTCACGATATTTTGTTCTTCAAAGATGTTTTCTTCCTTGTTTCATCTGCTACGTTACCCACGCAGTAATTCATTAACAACAAAACTCCGCAGGTCATGTCTTTCTTTTTACACAAGCGCACACTTGACTAAATGTCTGTGGGACAAAAGATCTAAAAATACATGTGACATCCTACTTCAGTATGTGGCACCAGGGAGAAAAAAACACCAGAAAGGCTGAGGAGGGATCACTTGGCGTCTGATTTCAAGCACGCTCTCCTTTTATTGTTCCCACTAATTTCCAGTTCTCACACTGTTGAAAGACAAACTACCGAACCTCCAGCGCGCCCGACCTTTGACTCCTATAAATCGTAACGGTCCCGGCGTCGGTGCATGCGTGCCCATAGCGCTTCCACTTTTACGGTAACACAGAAAAAGGCTGGAAAACACAGATTCAGCTGCAACAGAGCATCGCTTTTCAATGAGCAGCTGCAGCTTCAGTCACTCCTCCTCCATGTTTCTGAGTCCGGATGACACCCTAACCACTTCCTGCCCGGTGTTCCACCTAATGACCATAAAAACTCAAAGGCTCCGCATGTAGTCGACCGTGGCAACTGTCCTGAAAACACCCTGGATGTCTCACTCCTCAGGGCAAAAAAAAAAAAAAGCAAATGAATTGTGACAAATTGGACTTTTATACCGCGCCTAATAATTTCTACACTGCTCCCATGCACACTTTTGTTCACCCCCCACCCCCCCCACATGGCACAGCCAAGGGTGGGTAATGTGATATGGTACTTGTGCTGCAGACCCTTGGTAAGCAGATGGTCGGCTATTCAAAAATGTGTGGATGCTGGAACCCTGCAGAAAAGAGGAGAATGAGTTGGAAGGCGAGGCTATGTAACCGCGATGATCTTAACAAAGGCCACATGTAAAGAGCATTTGGCGTTCAGTAAAAACAAGAGGAGAGTCCAGGAGGAACACGGATTTGGAAGAGATGGATATGATCAGTTTGTGAGGTAATGCAGTTATGGGAAAAAAAAAAAAAAAAAAAAGCAGTCCATTTTCCCTTTAGCAGTATTAAACCACGAACACACCCACACACGTCTCATCAGGTGTGAGCGTCACCTGGTCCTCAGCCAGAACACCTGAAACCACAGCACATGATGGGGTCTAAACAACCACCAAACTCTGCATCACAGCAGAACGTCAGCCCTAAAGAACGTAGAACGACCAGAACAGGACGCTCAGGTGTGGTACAGTGAGTCAGAGACAGGATCGAACCACATGGACAACACACTGCACAGGCACAGGAACAACAACGCCCTGGGGATATTAGAACGTAAGATAAAAGAGTCAAACTAGAATAGAACAAACTACAATAGAACAGATAAACTAGAATAGAACAAACTACAATAGAACAGATAAACTAGAATAGAACAAACTAGAACAGAACAGTCAAACAAGAATAGAACAAACGAGAACAGAACAGTCAAACAAGAATAGAACAAACTAGAACAGAACAGTCAAATTAGAACAGAACAGTTAAACTAGAATAGAACAGTCAAACTAGAACAGTTAAAGTAGACTAGAACAAACTAGAATAGAACAGTCAAACTAGAATAGAACAAACTACAATAGAACAGTTAAACTAGTATAGAACAAACTAGAACACAACAGTCAAACTAGAACAGTTAAACTATGACAGACCAATGAAACTATACTAGAACAGTCAAATTATAGCAGTCAAACAGATAATAGAACGTACAAACTACAATACAACAAACAACAATAGAACAGTCGCACTACAATAGAACAGTCGAACTATAATAGAACAGTCAAACTAAATCAGTTAAACTATAATAGAAAAGTTAAACTATAATAGAACAGTCAAACTAGAACAGTTAAACTATAATAGAACAGTCAAACTAGAACAGTTAAACTATAATAGAACAATCAAACTAAAACAGTTAAACTATAATAGAACAGTCAAACTAAAACAGTTCAACTATAATAGAACAGTCAAACTAGAACAGAACAAAGTACACTAGAACAGTCAAATTAGAACAGTTAAACTATAATAGAACAGTCAAACTATAATAGAACAAAGTACACTAGAACAGTCAAACTATAATAGAACAGTCAAACTAGAACAGAACAAAGTACACTAGAACAGTCAAACTAGAACAGTTAAACTATAATAGAACAAAGTACACTAGAACAGTCAAACTAGAACAGTTAAACGATAATAGAACAGTCAAACTATAATAGAACAGTCAAACTAGATCAGAACAAAGTACACTAGAACAGTCAAAATAGAACAGTTAAACTATAATAGAACAGTTAAACTATAATAGAACAAAGTACACTAGAACAGTCAAACTAGAAGAGTTAAACTATAATAGAACAGTCAAACTATAATAGAACAGTCAAACTAGATCAGAACAAAGTACACTAGAACAGTCAAACTAGAACAGTTAAACTATAATAGAACAGTCAAACTATGATAGAAGAGTTAAACTATCATAGAACAGTTAAACTAGAACAGCCAAACTATAATAGAACAGTTAAACTAGAACAGTCAAACTATCATAGAACAGTTAAACTAGAACAGTTAAACAATAATAGAACAGTTAAACTATAATAGAACAGTCAAACTAGAACAGTTAAACTATCATAGAACAGTCAAACTAGAACAGTCAAACTATAATAGAACAGTTATACTGTAATAGAACAGTCAAACTAGAACAGTCAAACTATCATAGAACAGTTAAACTAGAACAGTTAAACAATAATAGAACAGTTAAACTATAATAGAACAGTCAAACTATCATAGAACAGTCAAACTAAAACAGTTAAACCATCATAGAACAGTTAAACTAGAACAGTCAAACTATAATAGAACAGTCAAATTAGGACAGTCAAACTATAATAGAACAGTTAAACTAGAACAGTTAAACAATAATAGAACAGTTAAACTATAATAGAACAGTCAAACTATCATAGAACAGTTAAACTAGAACAGCCAAACTATAATAGAACAGTTAAACTATCATAGAACAGTCAAACTAAAACAGTTAAACTATCATAGAACAGTTAAACTAGAACAGTTAAACAATAATAGAACAGTTAAACTATAATAGAACAGTCAAACTAGAACAGTTAAACTATCATAGAACAGTCAAACTAGAACAGTCAAACTATCATAGAACAGTTAAACTAGAACAGTTAAACAATAATAGAACAGTTAAACTATAATAGAACAGTCAAACTATCATAGAACAGTCAAACTAAAACAGTTAAACCATCATAGAACAGTTAAACTAGAACAGTCAAACTATAATAGAACAGTCAAACTAGGACAGTCAAACTATAATAGAACATTTAAACTAGAACAGTTAAACAATAATAGAACAGTTAAACTATAATAGAACAGTCAAACTATCATAGAACAGTTAAACTAGAACAGCCAAACTATAATAGAACAGTTAAACTATCATAGAACAGTCAAACTAAAACAGTTAAACTATCATAGAACAGTTAAACTAGAACAGTTAAACAATAATAGAACAGTTAAACTATAATAGAACAGTCAAACTAGAACAGTTAAACTATCATAGAACAGTCAAACTAGAACAGTCAAACTATAATAGAACAGTTATACTGTAATAGAACAGTCAAACTAGAACAGTCAAACTATCATAGAACAGTTAAACTAGAACAGTTAAACAATAATAGAACAGTTAAACTATAATAGAACAGTCAAACTATCATAGAACAGTTAAACTAGAACAGTTAAACGATCATAGAAAAGTTAAATTATCATAGAACAGTTAAACTAGAACAGTTAAACGATCATAGAAAAGTTAAATTATCATAGAACAGTTAAACTAGAACAGTTAAACTCTGATAGAACAGTTACACTCTGATAGAACAGTTAAACTTGTCCACCAGAACCATCAGAACCAGAACCAGCAGCAGGTCAACAGGGTATTTGACATTTGGCTCATACACATTCCTCAATCAGCTGACAAAGGAGAGCATGCTCAGTGTGTGTGTGTGTGTGTGTGTGTGTGTGTGTGTGTGTGTGTGTGTGTGTGTGTGTGTGTGTGTGTGTGTGTGTGTGTGTGTGTGTGTGGTCCACAGTAAAGTGTACAGGATGTAAAACCATCCAATCTGTTCGTCTTTCTAAAATGAACACATGTATATATTTGGAGTTTCTGTTCCATCTTCAGTTTTTCCACAGATTTCATAGTTTGCGTGAATATCCACAGTGAAAGTCGTGTTTTTTTCCGTGTTTCAGTCGTTTTAATCAGAGTTTACAGTCAGACTAGATGTGGATAAAGTGGACTTACCTGGTGTCCTGTGGATCATCTGTCCATGTCCTGCACTGGAAAACACTTTACATCCACGCCACGAAGCAGGTCCTGGTTGGAGTGGGTCCCATCCACGCAGGACTGTCCCACTCAGACGCTCCAAAGTGAATTTCAGGAAAGTTGCGGCTTCTGACAGTGTGGAGCTGTGGGTCCAGACAGGGTGTGTGTAGATGTGTGTGTGTTGGAGTGGGTGTTCCTCTTTCAAAATAAAAATAAAAAATAAAAAAAAAGTAAATAAATAAAAATATAAAACCAGTCCAACAGACCCAGCAGAGACGGCGTCTGGTGAGTCTGTGACGCGTGGATCAGAACACCCACGTCCTCCTCCTCTGAATGAGCTCAGTCCGTGGAGTCGGACATCTCCAACCAGCCAACCCACGGACACGGACACGGCGGAAACACGGCCGACCCTCCAAAATAAACTCCGGAAACTCACTCAGTCTTTATCAAATACTTTAATTTTTTTTTTTTTTTTTAACTATAAACATATTTTCTATCGTATCAAATAAAATGAAATAAAAGAGAATAAAATAAAACAAAGTAAAATAAAATAGAATAAAACAAAATAAAAGAAGATAAAGTAAAAGAAAATAAAGTAAAAGAAAACAAAATGAAATAAATGAAACAAAACAAAATAAAGTAAAACAAAATAAAATAAAATGGAGTAAAACAAAATGAAATAAAATAAAGTAAAGTAAAAGAAAAGAAAAGAAAGTAAAATAAAACAAAATGAAATAAATAAAACAAAACAAAATAAAACAAAACAAAGTGAAGTAAAACAAAACGAAATAAAATACAATACAATAAAGTAAAATTAAATAAAATAAAGTAAAAGAAAATAAAATAAAGTAAAATAAAACAAAATAAAATAAATAAAACAAAACAAAATAAAGTAAAACAAAATAAAATAAAGTGAAGTAAAACAAAATGAAATAAAAGAAAGTAAAAGAAAAGAAAGTAAAATAAAACAAAATGAAATAAATAAAACAAAATAAAGTAAAACAAAATACAATAAAATAAAGTAAAACAAAATGAAATAAAATAAAATAAAGTAAAATAAAATAAAACAAAACAAAATGAAATAAATAAAACAAAACAAAATCAAGTAAAACAAAATAAAGTGAAGTAAAACAAAATGAAATAAAATAAAATAGTTTACGTTTGCAGTGCACAGTATCATAATAACAATGCATTATTGTTTGTATTCTGTTTGTATGTTTTAATTGTTTTTTTTTTTTTTTGGGGGGGGGGGGTATGAATAATCAGTTTCACTATAATCGTCCATATTTATAGCTGATGTTGTTCAGTACAGGTGTTAATGTGCACTTTTCTTACCAAATAAACAAATCAATCTATCTATCATCAAGAAATAACATAGAGTACCGTTTGATTGTTCTGTAAAATAAATTAAATCATATTCAAAACTATGATTTTACCATACCAGTCTTCCCCACATTTCAATGTTTTCTTCTGTCAATATTTTATTTTTGCTGTATAATTATAAAAGCCTGTTTAAAAAAAAAAAAAAAAAAAAAAAAAAAAAAAAAAAAAGCAGAATCATCGAATTACACATATCTGTTGACTCAAACTCTGAAAAGATTTAAGACTTCACTTCATTTGACTTTATTTTACTGCCCGTGTTCAGGGTTGAACATAATGATGTGTGACTGCCCTCTGCTGGTCAAACTCTTAAATGACGGTTGAATGAGGGTCCAGTGTCCTACATGTGTCTTCCATTTGTCAAACATTTGTCCCACAGTCAGATTTTACAGGGAATACACTGTAAACAGATTAACCATGGGTTTACATCCAAAAGCATTTTAATGCATAGTTGTTCATTTCATTCCTGGGAAAAATAAAGTATGTGAGACTCACATCTGCCAGGACATTTGTTTCATTTATTTCTGTATATTTGTTGTTTATTCGGTTCATTTTTTTTTTTTTTTTTTTTTTTTTTAATTTATCATATTATTTTATTATATGTTCACTTTTGTGGGTTAGGGTTAGGGTTAGGATTATGGTGCTTAAATTGTTCACTTTCTTCTATATTATTTATTATAGTACCTTTTATTCTTTATTTTGATCATTATGTTCATGTTTTATCAGTTGTTTTCTTCATTTGTTGTTCAATTTGTGGATTAATTCCATTATTTTTTAATCCTTTTGTTCATTTTGTTGATACTTCTGTTTCTGATTATTTTGTTTATATTGTTCTTTTAGTTTATTTTGTTTTTTGTTCATTCTATTTTCCATTTTATCTTATCTTGTCCATTGCACTTTTTAAAATTGTTATTCTATTTTCATTTATTTATTTATTTACTTATTTATTGCGGTGGCCCAAAGGTGCAACAGCCCGAAAAATTATCCATTATGAGAAAAAAAAGAGAATTTTTTGGCCTGTTCTCTCTTTTTTTTCTTATAGTGGATAATTTTTTGGCCTGTTCTACTTTTATTTATTTATTTATTTATTTATTTTTTCTTATAGTGGATAATTTTTTTGGCCTGTTCTCTTGTTTTCTTATTGTGGATAATTTTTTGACCTGTTCTATTTTTACTTTATTTTAATTTTTTTTCTTATAGTGGATAATTTTTTGGCCTGTTCTCTTTTTTTTTTTTTTTTCTTATAGTGGATAATTTTTTGGCCAGTTCTGTTTTTTTTTTTTTTTTTGTTTTTTGTTTTTTTTTCTCACAGTGGATAATTTTTTGGGCTGTTCTCTTTTCTTCTTATAGTGGATAATTTTTCGGTCCGTTCTTTTTTTTTTTTTTTTCTTCTTCTTATAGCAGATAATTTTTCAGCCTGTTCTCTTTTATTTTCTTATTGTAGATAATTTTTTGGCCTGTTCTCTGTTTTTTTTCTTATAGTGGATAATTTTTTGGCCTGTTCTCTTTTTTTCTTACAGTGGATAATTTTTTAGCCTGTTCTCTTTTTTTTCTTATAGTGGATATTTTTTTGGCCTGTTCTATTTTGTATTTTTTTTTTTTTTTTTTTAGTAGATAATTTTTTGGGCTGTTGCACCTTTGGGCCACCATAATTTATTCTTTCATTTATTTATTTATTTATTTTATATAATTTATTTATTTAATTTTTTTCTCCTTATGGTACTTCAGACATAGGGGGGCGTGTCCCGTCCCTCCGCCCCGCCTACCTGCCGCTCTTCCCGTTCACCTGTGCAGGTTGGACTTCCACAGCCGGAAAACCAGTGTCATGGACTCTCCGGTGAAGGACTCTCCCGTTAAACCGGGTTATTACCGGGTGGAGGTCCAGAAAACCACGTGGGATGTTCCGGACAGATACACGGCGCTGCGGTCCGTGGGCTCCGGAGCCTACGGGACAGTCTGGTACGTGGAACCGGGGGGTGGGGGGGGTGGGGGGGTCAGCTCCGACGTTCTTCTCCTTTTTCATGATAGCAAAGACTTACTAATGATGAACAGTGTGTGAATATTCACCGTAAACAAACCGGATCATGTGTGTTCCTGCTAATAATAGGGGAGACCGGGTGTGTTTGTACCACTTTTCCTTTAACTTGATGTGAAGTTTTGAGTGACATCTGTCAAAACTTCTGACAAAATTCACTCCCAGACCTAGTGAGTTTACTGGAAATACACAATGTTCCCACATCCAGTCAGCTGTGAGCATTAGGACAATAAAAAAAAACAAAAAACAGGGATTTATTGAAATAGTTTCAGTAGTTTAAAGGTTATTATCAGTATTTAACTCTTTCATGCATGAATTATGAGAACCATAATCAAGATTTTTTTTTTTTCCTGAGTGTTTTTATTCCTCTTAAGGCATGAAAAAAAAAAATTATAAACCTATTTTTCATGGAGTTACAAAATGTCCACTTAGCTAAAGAAGCAAAGAAATATGTATTTACTAATATACTGCATGAAAATTAGGAAATAAAAACATATTTAATGCTGCTAATCTGATGTTTTATCACATTTTAACATACCTGCATGGAGATAATATGCACAAAAAAAAGAAAAAAAAAAAGAAAAAAAAAACCAATAACAAATAGCATTTTATTTTATTTTATTATTATTATTTTTTTTTACATTCAAACATGTTAGTGCAAATCAGGTTTATCTAGAAGAGCAAATTTACAGTAATGGTATAAATATAGCATATGGGATGATGCATAAGCGTATCTACTATATTGGCTGATATGGAAATCAAACAATAAAATCCATAAATATAGAAGAGAACAGCTTTGAACAGCTGACCACTGTAGTGACCACTATGCATGAAAGGGTTAAAGCAGATTGACATCCAGGGTAGAAAAAAATACATAAATACAAAAACAAAACAAAACAAAAAAAAAAGGTATGTTATGATATGATATGGTGATAGGAACAAAATATGTAGTGGAAATGATCATTTTTGCATTTTATATTTACTGGAAGAAAAAAAAAAAAGGTAATGTGGTTTTGGTGCATGTTACCTTACTCCTTATTTATAATGGCATTTTACCTTTTTTTTTTTTTTTTTTTTTTAAAGTGAATATGTATTTTAGATGTGTGTTCTTTATGTATTTCTGTTAATGAACTAGAATGAAGAAAGTGTTCATAGTTGTGTGGAAGGGGATAATTATGACACTGTTTAAAGTGTGTTCTAACCAACCCCACTCTGTCCGTCTGCTGTTTAGCTGCTGTTTTATCACAGTGGTTTGGAATCAGCGAGGGGGAACATCCTGTTCATCACATGTTGCCTGAGGAACTACATTTTCATCAAACATAAACCAGCTGATTTTATCTTTATTTGTACTAGAACTAAACAAAATATTGTCTCAGGGAAAACAAACAAACAAAAAAGACTGCATTCTGTCCAAATTAGCCCTATCAGCCCGTCCGTGGGCTGAAAAAATTATATTAATATTCATCTACTACAGGGGTGTCAAACTCGTTTTCTTTCAGGGGCCACATTAGGCCAAACTGATCTTAAGTGGGCCGGACCAGTAAAACAATAGTATAATAACCTGTAAATAATGACGATTCCAAATTTTTCCTCTTTGTTTTAGTGCAATCAAAATTAAATTAAAAAAAATATGTACATTTGCAAACTATCCAAACAAAAATGATGTAAATAACCTGAAAAAAAAAAAAATTTTTCTTGAGAAAAATGAGTGCAATTTTAACAATATTACACCTCAATTTACAATTTATATGTGCATATTACGGATTGGATCTACAAAGGCAAAAAATATTTAATAACAGGAAGTATAATGTTAAAATTTCAGGTTTTTCGCATTTATTATTAAAGGATAGTTTGTAAATGTTAAAATTTTCATCATTTGATGTAAGTTTTTACACTCAAACAAAGAGAAAAAATTGGAGTTGTCATTACTTATTTATAGATGTAATGTAATATTATGTTTTTCACATTAAATTAAGAAAATTTGGAGTCATTATTTATAGGTTATTATGCTACTATTTTAGTTGAGATCACATTGGTCTGTATGTGGAACCTGAACAAAAACAACTTCGACATCCTTGATTGTTAATATCTTAAGTGTAATTTTTGCGCTTTGCAAATTTATCCCGCGGGCCAGATTGAACCCTTTGGCGGGCCGGTTTTGGCCCCCGGGCCGCATGTTTGACACCTGTGATCTACAATAAAAATATAATAAATCAGGACAATGGATGTTTTTTTCAACTTTTGCTCAAAGTTTAGACCCTAATGTTAATAAAAGTACATCAAAAGTGTATTTTAGTGCAAACTTTAATGTTCAAACATGATTTTTAATCTTTGTGGGGTGAAATATACGCTATTAAAAATCTCCAACACGAACAATTAATTTATGCATATCATCGTCAATCCAGCCGAAAAAAAAACAGGCGAGGATAAAAAAATTCTAATTTCTCTTTTAGTTTGTTATAGTTTACCGAGGCATAGTAATAGATACAATATTTTAGACAATGGGAATAGATTCTGTGAGGTCTCTAAATGTCCACAGACACCTGAACCTTATTATTATAAGTATTATAAGTAATTCTTCATTTACTTTGGGTATGTCTTTTTAGGCGTTTTTCCCCTGAAAATATGGTCAGGGTTAAACAGAATAATTTCTTTCTGTCTAGAATCTGCATGTGTATAGTATTGACACTGACCACGAAGGATCAGGAACAAAACAGTAAACACTTGTCACTTTTCCATTGGACAAGTGCGAAAAACTTTACCGATATTTACTAAATGTCGAAAAAACCAAAGTGCGTAATGTCGGTTTTTCCATTAAATCACAAATGCGATGATTTGTTTATTTATTATCACGAGATGACACGAGAAGTCATTCCATAAACATGGCGACGAACGTAAATATGGTGTTAATTTACAGATGTTTTCATTATTATTATATATTACCATTCTATCTCGTACTAAATTAAAAAATGATTGGGTTTCCTGGTGTGTCCACACATACCGCGACATGTTTCTTCTTCTTCTTCTTCGCTTGTCGTAACGTCCGTCAACATCCGTTTTTTTAATTCACCTGACTCTAGTTACAAAAAAAAAGGTCTTTCCATTGCAGTTTTGCGTGATATACCATTTGCGCTACGTCCGAAAAACCACCTCTTACCAGCGCAAAAACTTTTAATCAAAAAATGAGACTTTTGTTGAAATTGTCGTTTTTCCATTAGATTAATTTTTATGCGCTAGTTATATTTGCACAATTTGAGGGTCAATGGAAAAGCGAGTAGTGAAATAATGACATGTCTGATCTGCTGATGGAACTCTTCCCATGTTACAACCAAGGTTATAATAGTTTTGGATTTTTCATTATAGTTTAGTTTGATTTAGTTTTGACAGTTTTTCTTCTCTAATTCAGTTAGTTTTAATTCGTTTTTAGAGCAGGTTTGCTAGTCTTTATTAGTTTCCATTTTTTTCTAAATGCTTAGTTTTAGCTTAGTTTTAGTATTAATTTTAGTTTTGTCGTATCTTTTCTCTTCTTCGTCATTGTAGTCAAATAAATCCCAGACAGAACTCTGCTTTCTCCCAACTTTAGTCTCCATGTTTCCAGGTAGAGTGGGGACCAGAAGACGACTGGAAACCACAAGTGGCGAGAAGTGACAGACCATGAAGTGTCGTATGGTGTTGCTAGCTAAAACTGCTGGAGCAAAATAAATCGTTTTCGTACCAATCTGACATTGACGAAGACGAAAACGAAGGGAATTTTATCCGTAATTTTTATCCATTTTAGTTAGTTTTGTAAGCACACAATACAGTTTCAGTTAGTTATCGTTTTTTTCTTTTAATTATAGTTTTTATTTACTTCAGTTAATGAAAATGTTTTTTCAATTCTAGTTTTCGTCATTTCGTTAGTTTTCGTTAACGATAATAACCTTGGTTACAACCAGTCCTGGTCTCCCCTAAATATTATAAAATCTAGTCTTGATTTGGCTCAAATGCGTGGATAAAATTAAACTAAATGAGTTATTTATTTATTTATTTATTTACATTGTTCAGCACCAAAAGGCAGCCAGACTACCATTCTGCTGTTATGATCCTGGACAAAACAAGTTAGAAAATTTTTTTTAAAATGCTGCTGTTTTTAGTTGATGATGATGTTTTCAAAAGGGTCAGAATAGTTTATCTCTGTATAACATTTAAGTGCTGAATATCACAAATGATTTTCTATATAATGCATAGGTTGTTGTAGACCTTTTACATTCCCATCCCAGACTGTGTTGCATTCAGTCGAAGAGGCCTGGATTACCGTGACATCTGCTAACAGAAGCACTATTGTCCGCCTCAGGCAAAACAGCAAGTCAATGCAGGTCCTCCAATATGACAAGAATCTGAGAACAGCCCAGCCTGCAGGAATCCAAGACATGTCAGACACTAGGATCTAAGATATACGACAGACAAGATGTTATTATACTGGGTCAGCACCAGGACGTGGGCTCTGTATTTACAATCCTACATCACATCTAGGGATGTAACGATTAGCGGTTTAACAATAAACCGCGGTAAAATTGCCAATGGTTAGTATTACTGTTTAAATTCTAATTATCATGATAACCGTGTTTGTTTACCACACTTTTCCAGAGAAAATGCCTATGTAAAGATCTGCTTTTGTGTCACATATTTGAGTATAGTTGTAATTTATTACAATTTAAATTTCCTGTACTTAATATTTGGAACCAATACTCACTTTTAAAATCTTTGAAAAGGTTTGTTAAGTATCTTTGTGTTATTTATGCAATAAATTATATACATTTTTCAAGTCGGATTTTATTTATTTTTTGTATTTTCTGGCCTTTTATGTTGATATAGTAGGTTAAAGTGAAAAAAAAAAAAAAAAAAAAAGGTAGTTGATATAAATGAAGTTGTGCTGAAAAAAAAAAAAAAGATACCAAACATGGGTATAGTAAACATTTCTTTATATATTATATAAAGGCAAAATCAAAAGTACAGAAAAATGGCCAAAATAGGCTCAGACCACTAAGGGTTAATATTTGAATGTTTCTGCAACAGAAAGTGCATTGTGCCAGTTATTTTATTTGGTTTTTGTTGTTGTTGTTATTGTTTTTTTTTTTTTTTGTTTTGTTTTTTTTTCGAAATACAACTTGGTTAAATTCTTTCAGTGTGTGTATAAGTACTTTTTGAACATTTTGAGCATAATTTCAACGATACTGCGATAATAATAATAATAATAATAATAATAATAATAATAATAATAATAATAATAATAACAATACATTGGTTTTATATAGCGCTTTTCTAAGTACTCAAAGACGCTTTACAATAAACAACCAAGGGACAAACATACATTCAACGGGTAAATAGATACGAATTTAATACTAAATGGTAATCGAAGAACAAATACAGAGACAAATACTGACAAAAGAAAAACACACAAAAGAAGGTAGATGTGAGTGGAGGAGGTTGAACGGGCAGTCAGTTTTCGATAATAATAATGATAATTGTGATAATTTTGATCACAATAACCGTGATGACATTTTCATATTGTTACATCCCTAATCACATCACATACTCTGTCAAGTAAACGTGTTTAGAGATTTTCTTGTTATTGCAGATAAAGAAGTCTAAGAAAATTTAGTAGGCTATGTGACCTGTGGGGAACCATGGGCTGTAAATGTGGTAGTTTTTATGCTGGGGAGAGCAGACTTTGGGGAGAAGATGTGAGTCTAGATTTTATAAGGAGTGACATAAAAATTGTTTGGTGAGTCATTCTTTGAAATGTAAATCAGCTAAAATTTACTTAGGGGGTCAAATGAGCGGCCATTTTTGTCAAAAAAAAAAAAAAGTTGTAAGAAATGCATAGAACTGTGTTGAAATAATGCTAATCCATTTGTGCACAGACTACTGATATTATTTGACAGTGGAAGCTATATTTTCAGAAATATTGGATTTTGAATAGCACGTGTATGTGAAAACTTTAGCTGGTGGACGGACGTGACATTACCCATGATGCTCTGGTCAGTACCAGTACTTTATTAGTAATAAACTTATATACTTACTATTGCTAATTCTCCTCTTATCCATAAATGTTAGTATTGTGGATCTAAAACAATAACAGCTGACACAAAAACACAAAATGTGGCAGTGGACGGATGTGACATGGTTGTTACAGATCCCATCATACTGATGCTCGGCAGCCATGTCACCGTTTACACTAATGATCCCTGTGCCAAAACTAGGATCAGAATTATTTATTGCATAGTTTATCATTGTACTAAAGAGTAAATAACAATATAGAATTGTGATTTCTTTATAAAAATGCTTGTTATTAGAAAACTGTTGATTTAAAAAGTGAGGTGTGACATTCTTAATGTATGTATTGGTGTAACATAAGCAGGATGGATCAGTACCATACTCCATATTGCAACCTGTAAAAATAAAACGTGATATGTAGGATAGAATCTTGTAAGAAAAATTGGGGAAGCTAAAAGAATAGAATACTTGTTTTTCAAGTAAATTCAGTTAAAATTAGGGATGTCCGATATTGGCTTTTTTGCCAAAAACCAATATGCCAATATTGTCCAATGCTTAATTTCCGATTCCAATATCTACCGATAGTGCTGCCGATATATGTGGGATATTAAACAAATTTCAGGTAACATCACATATCTCCTGTCATGGAATTAACACATCATGCCTAATTTTATTGTGATGCCCCATTGGATGCATTCTCAAATGCAACAAGGCTTTCAAAATGTAAACACTGTCTGTGCAAAGAATACATACTTCAACTTAAGTTGTGGAAAAAATGCCATATTTATTTATTTTCTCTCCCTCCCTCCATGAGTCTATTACAGTGTGGCAACTCTACTGTACAATTTTGAAAACTGTACATTTCTTTCAGCTACAAACAATGCTTCATTTACGCATCGGTAAATGCCGGTGAAATCAAGGCATTATTTTATCGGTTTTAATGATAGGCAAAAAAAACGATAACAATATTCACCGATATTACATTTTTATGCCAATATCGGGCCGATAATATCGGTGGGCTGACATTATCGGACATCCCTAGTTAAAATATAACTTGGCCATTTGTGACATGAAAATATAGCATTAATTGTGATGAAATTGGACATTTTTGACCTAAAACATAGTTCATATGACTATCAACATGTTGCAACAGAACTGAAATCCTGTAAATTTGCATAACTTGCATTTACCAACACAAAGTTCCTTTGGGGATTCACTTATATTGATTTCTTATGCACAAAGACAGAAATAAGACCTCTAAGCAAATTTTAGCCGAAATGACAATTAATATACAGTGTTAATCCCCAGGTGCTCCTGCAGAGTGAAATTGTGAGGTACACACGAAGCACACAGTGGGAGGTGAATAGTTTGTAAGACGAGAGATGAGTGATTCGTTAGACTGGGGTGGGGGTGGGGTTTGGCAGGAGTTCTCCGTAAGTACTGGGACATACCTTACCTCTCTCTCTCTCTCTCTCTCTCTCTCTACATATATATATATATGTATATATATATATATATATATATATATATATATATATATATATATATATATATATATATATATATATATATATATGTATATACAGAGTCAGCCAGAACAGTGTATACACACATCAGGAAAAGAAAAACTTACAGAAATATTTCAATACCAAATTTATTCAGACATCACGAAATTAATACAAGTTACCTTTGGCCTGTACAGTTACAAGAGGGGCTCAAAGTGGTGGCCATAGGCTTTACGTGTATGGCTAACTACTGCTTGGGTAACGTTGGCCAAAGTGTCCAATGGAATTGCAGCACATGCATTTTCAATTTCTTGTCTAAGGGCTACCAGTGTAGTCGGTTTCCCGTGATACACAACATCCTTTAGGGTCCCCCACAGGTAAAAGTAAAGCATGCGCCATATGCTAGAACTGCTTACTCATGTTTCACGTGCACATTGTGCAGTAGACTTCTGTGGTGAGCGTGTGAACTTTTCCAACACTATTGCAGAGGAAGCAGGACTTGCTGCTGTACGAAGTCTGCCAAATTTTCCTTTTTGCAGATCACACACGGTACCATGTGTTTCGAACTTATCACGAATCTGTGAAATTGTTGGACGTGTAGGAGGTTCTGAACCAAACTCACGCCTCCATTGACTTTGGACTTCAACAACATTCTCAAATTTGAAGTACCACTTTTAAATGATCTGATGTTCCTCAATCGACAACCGTACCACTGCCATGTTGTAGATGTCAGTTGTTGATGCTAAATTCATGAGGGTAATGCCATCTGTTGGGAAAACATCATACAACAGTGCACAATGTTATCGTAATTTGATCAAACTTTGAAAGACGTATTATACAAATTAAATATTTATGCAGGTTTTTCATTTCCTGATGTGTGTATACATTTTGGCTGACTCTGTATATCAGTCTCTCTCTCTCTCTCTCTCTCCCTCTCTCTCTCAATTGTCACTCAGTACACACAGGCCATATGGCTGCAGGCGCCAATGTTATGATACGTCAGGAATGATGTGGCATTCTTGTTTATAACTTAATTTCCCGTCATGCAGTGTGGTACTGCGCTTCCGTGATTGTAAGGCATTTGTATTCCAAAATGACTAACACAGTGTTTTTCAGCCTTGGGGTCGGGACCCCACGTGGGTCGCCTGGAATTCAAATGGGGTCGCCTGAAATTTCTAGTAATTGATAAAAATAAAAAAATAAAAACTTACTAATAAAAAATATATGGTGAGTTGAGAGAGACAAGCCCAATCCATAAAAGACATGACAAACTGTGAAGCTGAAACTGAAGCACTGTGGTACTGTTTGTCTGTCAAATGTTCATTGTGGTCAGTTTCAGATGCTGCAGCTCTTTCATAATTCATAGTTTGAGTTCTTGTTTGTTCAGTATTAATTGTCAGCCTTGTAAATCCAAGCTGGACTGACTGTACATATCCTGACCAAGGAAAATAAAATTCTCACTTTGTGCAGTAACACTGGTCTACAAGGAAAATGCTTCCAGAATAAAAGTAATGAAATTTTACCACATGAGAGTCACTGATAAAGAAAAATCAAGTCAAAAATGCTGGTTGGCTGAACTTTCCAAGATACAGCCTTGGGTCAAAACGTGAAATTCAAGAATTAACGAGAGAATGGGTTTGACTCAAAAGGAATATTTGTCTCAGAGCTACAAGATCTACTTCAAACACTGTCTGCACATTAGAATACATTCACTTTACAGGTTCTATTTAGTGGAAGATTTATAAAACTATTATATAAATGTACATAATCCAGTATATACAGGGTGGGGAAGCAAAATTTACAATATTTTGAGGCAGGGATTGAAAGACAGTGTATGACCAATTAGTTTATTGAAAGTCATGAGAATTTATTTGCCACAAGAAAATTGACATAATAGAAAATGTTTTTATTCTATGTGTCCTCCTTCTTTCTCAATAACTGCCTTCACACGCTTCCTGAAACTTGCACAAGTGTTCCTCAAATATTCGGGTGACAACTTCTCCCATTCTTCTTTAATAGTATCTTCCAGACTTTCTCATAATAGTTTTGCTCATAGTCATTCTCTTCTTTCCATTATAAACAGTCTTTATGGACACTCCAACTATTTTTGAAATCTCCTTTGGTGTGACGAGTGCATTCAGCAAATCACACACTCTTTGACGTTTGCTTTCCTGATTACTCATATGGGCAAAAGTTTCTGAAAAGGTATGGATAATAGTGTTAGGTATGATTATGACATCAATATATGTTTGGTTTCAAAACAATTGACGTAGTGCCTGCTGAGAAAAAACAACTAAATGTTCATTGTAAATTTTGCTTCCCTACCCTGTATTTGTAATAACACTTAATCATATACCTTGAAAACAGCAAACCGGCACTTTTGTCATTTATTTTCCAATTAATCTTATTAAAATACATAACATTTAGCACATTTAATCTCTGAAGCAAATCATTTCTAAAAAATTGTAGACCAGTGTAATCTACACCTGGCTTTTCTGCCTCCATCCATAATAATATACATTATATAAACTAAATGTCGCCTAAAATTAACATTTATTTGCAGCATAGTATGGCAAAATATTATATGATCAGAAACAAATTAATTTTTGCAAAAGAAAAAAAAAAGTCTCAGTTTTGAATGTCTGGGGTCGCCAGAAATTTGTGATGTTAAAATGAGGTCATGAGCCAAAAAATGTTGGGAACCACTGGAAGAATATCACAGAAAATATTGGTCCTATCAACTTACCGAGATATTTAATGTGGAGATGGGACTATGCCTCAACTGTCGGTACCAAATAGGCCAGTTAAAAACATCTCAATTTGTCAGAATCATGCCGATACACACACACACACACACACACACACACACACACACACACACACACACACACACACACACACACAGACACTCTGAGCCCTTCCAGTATCATATTTATGATGGTCCATCAACTGGCACTTGTGCATGGTTTCTTCACAAAACATTAAACCATGAGGTTTTATTATTTAAAATATTAAAAAACAAACTGATAACTTGACTGAAAACACACAAACAGAAGTGACTTGTGTATCATTAGTCCATTTTGCCTTTTGTCTTTCATATATTTAATCAGCTCCTCCATTGACCAGAAGACCAAGGAGAAGGTCGCCATCAAGAAGCTGTACCGGCCTTTCCAGTCCCTCATCCACGCCAAACGGGCATACAGGGAGCTCCGCCTACTTCGCCACATACGCCATGAAAATGTAAGAACACTATGAAACATGGCTGTGGATGATCCTGCACTGGGATTAATTAGAGTGACAAACAACTGTCTCTGTATTTTGCATTGAGAAAAGTAGAGTACCCTCACATTTTGACATCCAACCACTTCATTCATGGCTGATAGTGTTTGTGTGAGCAGCAGTAGAATGACCTGAACTGGAGAAACACTCAGGACATGTTAATGGAAAAAGTTAATGAGAAGAGAGTTAGACAAATTTAGTTCTGAATGCTCTTTTTGGACACAATTTATACAAAAAACAGGTCTACAACAGGTGTGTCTGTCCATAAGTTGTTGAATAGAAATACAAATAATATAATAATATAAATAATATAAATATAATATATAATAATAATATAAATAATATAATTATGATAATAATAATATAAATACGCTGATCAGTGTTAATGTGAATCTGTACTGTTCATGTTTACGGCATTAATTGTGTCTTGTGTTTTACTTATAAGCAAGGGAGGCATAAATTCAGTAAAAAATCGCAATAAATGCACCACACTGGACCTTTTTATTATTTTATTATGAATTACGTGCATGTGCAGAACCTATGGGGAGCAGCCATTGCTAGCTGTGAGTGACGTACCCTTGTTGATTCTGGTAGATGGAGTCCGAGTAAACAAGCAGCAGTCTGTGAGCAAGATTGAGTGGAAAGCATGTCAGGGTTCAAACACGTCCTGGAAAACCTGGAAAATGAGTGACCAATTTTCCAGCTAAGGAAAACATATGGAAAATGACAAAAAAAGGTCAAATGTCCTGGAAACGGTTAAGTTATCTTGGAAAATTGTTTATCCTCCCCTTCCTTGTGAAGGGGAGGATAAACCCAGCACTTCTTCTGTCTTCTTCTACATTGACTTTTTTGCACTGCAGGATAAAATTTTATTTAGATATTTAGTTATAAATGTGACAATTTATGTTTTGCTTGGCTATTTTGACAGTGATTTTGATTTTCATTATGTTTGAGAAATGCAGGTGCCAAATATATACAGTAAACTGAGGTGTGCAGTAAACTCAGATGAAACAAAGGAAATAGTTTTTCAGTGATTTATTCCTGGTTTGACTGGGTATCATTAAATCTATTTCAATACCAGGACTCATACTGGTACTTCGGCTACATTTTTGGCAATGTTACACTATAAATGATTGTTCTCATAATATAATTGCCCAAGTCATACACTATGAGGACAAAAGTATGTGGACATGTTGAATTCAGGTGTTTCTTTTCTAACAGGGGTCTGGGATACAAAACAATAATGACAAATGCCATAATATAGTTTTATATCGGGATAAATATAATTTCATTGGTTAGTTTGGTTTAAATTGTTATATTTGCTTCCAAAATGCCTCAGAGATGGTTTTTACTCAATTTCTCTCATCATTGATTTTTTTTTTTTCTTTTTATCCATGACTATGATTTTAAATGTTCTACCTATAATTTTTTAAAAATATTTTTCATGCTGTGACTGCAAATAATAACTTTGTACCACAACTAACTATTTACTTTCTTCACATCTCACTTAAAAAGAAAAATCTGGGGTTAAACCTTAAGGAAATATTGATATTAGGGACAAAAAGGTTGGAACACATCATGGCTACAGTTGTAAGATAATAACAATAATAATAATAATAATAAATTTTATCGTCCTGATGATATTCATGATGTTCATGTTAATTTGACATATAAACATCAATATTAATAATCAATATGATATTTATCACAATATAAAACTATATTATGACATTTGCCATTATTGTTTTGTTAGAAAAGAAACACCTGAATTCAACGTGTCCCAATACTTTTGTCCATATAGTGTATGACTTCGGCAATTATGATGTGAGGCTAATAATATGTTATATTTTTTAGCTAATTGGTATTTCAGACACTCTAAGCAGTTTCATAACATAACTAGAAAAGCACTCTGAGAGCGCAGACCTCTGCCAAGGCAGATCAGTGCCCCCCCCCCCCCCCCCGATCACCACCAAAATTTAATCATTTGTTCCTTGTGCTAGTATCAATATTTCCTGAAATTTTCATCCAAATCTGTCCATAACTTTTTTGAAAGATCCGGATCAGTCTTTGCCATTTGATAGAACACCCCATTGTAAATCCCTGAGTCAAATTGCATGAGATTTGCACAATTCCCCCATATTGTGATTTCCACCATAAATATTAGTCCCATATTTATTTTACCTATATTTTAAGATTCCTTGACCATGAAAACATACCATTAGCAACGGATTTATAATTATATCCTTATTAGTTCAGTAGTTATTCACGAAAATCACATTTCTCGTAATGGCGGTTTTCTTCTGGATCTAGCTCCTTAAGTATTAAAGCTACATGAAATCCGGTGGCATACTCCCGATGCGGAACTGACTGAGCTACACGATGGCGCTTGTCAGAAATTTCTACCTTTAATATTAAAGGCACAGTAGGCCAAAAAGTAAGGGCACCCCCATTTTTTATATAAATTGAGATAAAATCCGCCTTCTGGATCAGATCCAGATCAGCCTTTGAAATGTGATAGAGGACCCCATTGTCAATTCCTGAGTTAAATTTCATGAGTTTTGGTCAATAATTAAGCGAGATATTGGGAAACGAAAATTTTGGCCCCATTTACCACAATGTTAACGAAAATTTCAAAGTGATCCAGAATCCAGGATTTCTTCCGGATCACCCCCAAAAGTTAATCATTTCTTCCTTATCCCATTTCCAACAAACCCTGAAAATTTCATCAAAATCTGTCCATAACTTTTTGAGTTATGTTGCACACTAACGGACAGACAAACAAACCCCTTGGCGGAGGTAATTAGTGTTTATTTGCAAAACAGTATAGCAAACTATTATATGATCAAAAACAAATTAATTTTAGCAACAAAAAGTCTCTGTTTTGAATGTCTGGGGTCGCCAGAAATTTGTGATGTTAAAATGGGGTCAGGAGCCAAAAACAGGTGGGAACCACTGTTATACTTCCTTATGTTAGTCAGTCAACTGCTGCTGCATCCTGCTGGATGTACTTGACTCCTCGTTACCTCCACCAAAGAGGTTATGTTTTTGCCAGGGTTTGTTTGTTTGTCTGTTTGTTTGTTTGTCTGTCCGTCTGTCTGCTTTTCTAGTTTTAGATGACATTTTGGCTATATAATGTATAGAATGCACCTTTTTGGTGTCTGCTTCTCAGTTTCTCTTGGAGATGTTCTTATCAGGGCCAGGCGGGCGAAGAAATCTTTCCATTCTCTGTTCGGTCCGGTTTTCTGACTGCGACTGTGTTGAAGTGTAGTAACCCATACGGCAGGGGTGTCAAACTCATTTTAGTTCAGGGGCCACATTCACCCCAATATGATCTGAAATGGGCCGGACCAGTAAAATAATACCAGTGAAAAAAGTAAAATTACATTATGATAATGTTTACATCTACATCATTTCCTTAAAGATCTGAATTATGTGAACAACTTGAAATGTCTTAAGGAAAAGAAGTGCAGTTTTAACAATACTCTGCATCAGTTTATCCTTTAAATATGTGCGTTACAACTTACATTACAAATACACAAAACATTTAATAACACGTATAATATTGGTAAAATTGCATTTACTTTTCTCAAGACATTTCACATTGTTGATATTCCTTCAGTTTATTCACTTTTTTTGGAAAAGGACAGTTTGTTAATGTAAATATTTTCATGTAATTGTATTTTTTTTGCACTAAAACAAAGATAAAATCTGCAGTTGTCATTATTTACAGGCTATTATGACAGCATTTTTCTGGTCTGACCCAATTGAGATCTAATTGGTTTATATGTGTATATATGGAACCTGAAATCAAATGATTTTTACACTATTGATTGTTAATATCTTCAGTGTAATTTTTGCATTTCACAAACTCATCCTACAGGCCAGACTGGACCCTTTGGCGGGCCGGATTTGGCCGCATGTTTGACACCTGTGCCATTCGGTCACATGATCGGGTCAATCAAGATATGCTCTCTCAGATATTATATCCTGCATTTTATTTGAAAGTTATTTTTATTAGGAAAAGTGTGTGATGTTTAACTTATAAGGAAATATATATTTGATCATTTAAAAATATGTTTTATTAGTAATTAAAAAAAAAAAAAAAGTTTTAAATTACTAGAAATTTCAGGTGACCCCATTTGAATTCCAGGTGACCCCACATGGAGTTGCGACCCCAAGGTTGAAAAACACTAAAATATAGATTCAGTGTGAAAACCTAGCCTGCAAGGCAAATTTCACCAAAGTTCAAACAAATCTTCATTACCTCCGCCAAGGAAGTTGTGTTTTTGTTGGCGTTGGTTTGTCTGTTTGTCTGTCTGTTAGCAAGATAACTCAAAAAGTTATGGATGGATTTGGATGGAAATTTCAGGAAAGGTTGATACTGGCACAAGGAACAAATTATTAAATTTTGGTGGTGATCGGGGGTGGGGTAGGGGGGCCACTGATCTGCCTTGGCGGAGGTTTACGCTGTCTTTTCTAGAAAAGCACTCAGAGCGCAGACCTCCACCAAGGCAGATCAGTGCCCCACCCCACCCCCACCCCCGATCACTACCAAAATTTAATCATTTGTTCCTTGTGCCACTATCAACATTTCCTGAAATTTTCATCCAAATCCGGGGCACTGATCTGCCTTGGCGGAGGTCTGCGCTCTCCGAGTGCTTCTAGTTTATCTTTATTTTTGGTGTCACTGTGCTGACATTGTATCACTTGAAACCATTTAACAGGCTGGAAAATAAAGCAGCTGGTTTGGTGACCTGGTGTTCATCTGCTTCTGTGACATTCATAAAAACCTCATTGTTTAGTGCCCTTTTACTGTATTTTCCGATACCACCAAGTGTCACTGCATTGTGTTCCAACTGCAATAGAAAATCATCTACCGTAGCAGTGTAATCTCAATAAGCTAAGATCGAATGAGCTCAGAGTTTTGGTTATCGTACCTGAGAATAAGCAGACATTGTTACCTATTCCACCCTCCCTGACACACTGTGAATGTAGTGTATTGTTGGACCCTCATGGTTCATTGTTTTGGTTAAAAACCTGAAAACCTACTGTACGTGACATTTATAGAACCGCCTTTTAAGAGCCCGATCTAGGATGTCACTCCTAAGCATAGGGTTGATTTACCATTTGGAAACTTTTATGATCAGATTTAGCCTCATTTAATGAAACTCACAGTTCATGAGCAGAAAATCCACAGAATATGAGTTCTGACCACATTACAGGGGTGGATTTTCTATGTAACTGCAGTGTATGGGAAGCACAAACTATGGCATCTGTATCTGTCATGTAGTGTGACTGTTGGGAAACAAACAGTGACAGAAGCACCAACTACAACCTATTTACAGTGAGTTTTTTTTTTTTTTCTTTAAAGGTGATCTGCCTCCTTGACGTCTTCACACCTGATTCTTCGCTGGAAAAATTCCAAACCTTGTGCGTTGGTAGCAAGGAACCACATTCTTTTACCAACTGTGTGAATTTGTGTGGATGTTTTGTGCATGTGTGAGCCTGCATGAGGAGTTGAAGTCAGGATGTGTGAGTGCAGGCTTGTTCTTGTTTGTTTTTGGTTGGTTTGTGCAGTTGCATGTCTTCACCATGGCAATGAGCTCTTTTAGATAAGGGCTTGTTGTCATATACAGCAATGAGACCTGCTTTATGTCCCGTTAGTGGTTTTGTTTTTGGCTCCTACTTTTTTTTTTTTTTTTTTTTAATAATTGATTTTGAATATGGAAATGATCCAAGCTTCCTGATTGCTACTAAGTGACTTCTTTGCACAACATAATATAGAAATGAAAATTTAACCCTTTCATGCACGAATTATGAGAACCTTAACCCTCCGATATCCGGGTGCGCCTTTTAGGCACACTTTCCACTTCGTTTTAAAAAACTTCATATTAGTTTTCATAATTTAAATGAGGTTTGAATTCAAAAGATGTTCATTTTTGTGTGATCTTTAAAATTCTGGCCACCAACTAAAATTTGCACATTGTAAACAAAAGAAAATTACAAGACTAGCATGTCTCTCAAGTGTGCCTAAAATGCACTATTTCTTCCATTTGATCTGTATGATTAGAGCTGACCTTGATTTACAAAAATAAAATAAAATTAGAGCAGAAAAATAAATCAATATATAATATTTAATAGTTTGATTTACAGGTGTGTCTTTTTGGCACACTTGGTGACAGATGCTAGTATTTTTGAACATTTGACCTAGTGCCAAAAATAATAATGCAAATCAACCAGTGTTGGAGTTAATCATTGACATATGCCAGGTTGCAAAAATCAAATAATATGTGATCCACTTTTTATGTAGTATATTGAAAAAAAATAATTTTTGTGTGTTTTTTGCATCCAAAAAAATGGTTTGTTTACATTACAAACACAGCATTTAAAGGGTTAAAAAACGTGACAATTATTGAGTATTTGGTATTTTTATTTACGGCTCAAGTTGATGAAATAGAAAAAAGTGTAAAAGAATTAAAAACGAACTGTATGAAAATTTTTTTGACATTATTCCACAAGTGTGCAAAAAGGCACACTTGGTGCTTAGTAAGGGCCTTGCTGGATGGGATACCGGAGGTTTAATCAAAATTTTTTTCAGAGTGTTTTTATTCTTTAGGCATGAAAAAAAACAATGCAATTGGAAATTTTCTTCTGAAAAATAAATTAAAAGAAAAAATAAAATAAAAAAATATATATATATTTTTTAAAAATACATTAAAATAATAATAATAATTTGAAAAAAAAATTCTTATGAACCTATTTTTCATGAAGTTGCAAAAATGTCCACTCAGCTGAACACCACACGTTTAATTTTTGACGCACAGAAACATGTATTTACTGATAAATTATGTGAAAACTATGGGGAGGGCTTGTGATTCTGGGGGTTTATGCTCAGGAGAGATCTACATTATGTTACCAATTCATGTCAGAAAAGATATGTAGTGTCTTAAAACTTTAATAAAGATATGTGTAAAAAAACAAAACAAAACAAAACAAAAAAAAACTACGAAAAGAACAACTAAATCCATGAATATAGAAGAGAAAAGCTGTAGAACAGCTGTCCACTGTAGTGACCAGTATGCATGAAAGGGTTAAGGAAGCGTAAAATAATGATACACACAAAAAGAAAAAGAAAAAATAGTCATATTGAAAAGGAGTGAGAAGAAGAATAGCTTATTAGCTCTCACCCCTTTGTCTAAACCAGGGGTGTCAAACTCATTTTAGTTCAGGGGTCACATTCAGCTAAATATGATCTGAAGTGGGCCAGACCAGTCAAATAATAACATAATAATATGTAAATAATGTCAACTCCAAACTTTTGTCTATGTTTTAGAATGGAAAAAAGTAAATTTATATTATGAAAAGGTTTACATCTACAAACTATCCTTTCAAAAGATGTGAATAACATGAACAAACTGAAAAAATAAGGGTCATTTTAACAATATTATGCCTCAGTTTATCATTTACACATGCACATTAGAACTCTACAAATACACAAAACATTTAATAACAGGCAGAATCTTGTTAAAATTGTACTTACTTCTCTTAAGTCATTTCAGGTTGTTCATATTTGTTCAGGTTATTCACATTTTTTGCGAAATTATACTTTGTAAATGTAAATATTTTCATGTATTTACACTAAAACAAAGAGAAAAATTTGGAGTTGTTGTTATTTATATATTGTTATGATATTATTTTATTGGTCCTGCCCACTTGAAATTGAATTGGTCTGAATGTGGAAACTGAACTAAAAGGATTGTTAATATCGTCGTGTAATTTTTGCATTTCACAAACTCATCCCAAGGGCCAGATTAAACCCTTTGGCGGGCCGGATTTGGCCCCCTGGCCACATGTTTGACACCTGTGGTCTAAACCAGTGGTTCTCAAATGGGGGTATGCGTACCCCTGGGGGTACGTGACATTTTAAAATAGATTTAAAAAGTAGCATCCTATATTTTTTGTTTACACTTACCAAACACAATCTGTTGGAACCCTAAATGTACAAGAAATGACAATATCATGACAATGTATCTGGAATTGTCGTGTTTTTTGTGTAATTAATTAATTCTACTTTTCATATTTTATTTATTTATTTATTTTCTTTAGAGAGAGGAGGTCAAAGTCTGTTGGTCTTTCGTATGTGTTTTCTTTATGTAACAATGCATCCATTGTTCACTGTTCAATTGTTTTGTTTATTAACGAAAAAAAAAAAGAAAAACTGAAGTGTTGAGAATTGAAAGATTGGTCACTGGTCACATACTTGTTACATGACCACAATGTAATTTAAATGTATGTTGAACTTTTCTCAATATTTCTAAATAAAAATCTGAAAAAAAAAAGTAGCATCCATGCAAAAATCCTTTAAAAATAATTATTAAATTAATTAAATATTTCAGGAAAATACATAAGTTCATAAAATGAATTTTTTATTCAATAGACTGTTCAGTTTTATCAACCAAAAAACCCAGAGTCTCCCCCATACCAGAATGGTTCGACCCAACCTGTCATCTGCCACCTAGCATCACCTGTCAATCACTTGAAAACTCAAACAATGGCATCATGGTCGAAGCGTAATTCTTTTGAAAACACGGAAGGACAAGTGGCAAAGAAGGCCAAAGCAGAGCCGGCAAAACTCCGGCTGTATCTTGAAGATTATTATGTTATGTTATGTTTTTGAGAACAGATCTTTACTATGATCCCAAAGGAGGACACTTTATGTTGATAATTATTTTTATGTGCACAAATCTTTATTTATAATTAAGTTAATTATTTCTTTCTTTTTTTAGTTATATCTTTTAATTTCCAAATAGTTCAAGAGAGACCACTACAAATGGAGTTCCAAAGTTTAATAAATCAGACGCTGATGGCACAGCACTCTGTTTTAAGTCATTTTTTTCAACCAAAAATGCTTTGCACTGGTTAGGGGGTACTTGGCTGAAAAAATATTTCACAGGGGGTACATCACTGAAAAAAGGTTGAGAACCACTGGTCTAAACCAACAATATGTACAAGGTGGGGAAGCAAAATTTACAATGAACATTTAGTTGTTTTTCTCAGCAGGCACTACGTCAATTGTTTTGAAACCAAACATATATTGATGTCATAATCATACCTAACACTATTACCCATACCTTTTCAGAAACTTTTGCCCATATGAGTAATCAGGAAAGCAAACGTCAAAGAGTGTGGGATTTGCTGAATGCACTCGTCACACCAAAGGAGATTTCAAAAATATACTGAACAAAAATATAAATGCACGACTTTTGTTTTTGCTCCCATTTTTCATGAGCTGAACTCAAAGATCTAAAACTTTTTCTGTGCACACACAAGGTTTATTTCTCTCAAATATTGTTCACAAATCTGTCTAAATTTGTGTTAGTGAACACCTCTTCTTTGCTGAGATAATCCATCCACCTCACAGGTGTGGCATATCAAGATGCTGATTAGACAGCGTGATTTTTGCACAGGTGTGACTTAGGCTGGCCACAATAAAAGGCCACTCTAAAATGTGCAGTTTTATCACACAGCACAATACCACAGATGTCACAAGTTTTGAGGGAATATGCAATCGGCATGCTGACTTCAGGAATGTCCACCAGAGCTTTTGCCTGTGAATTGAATGTTCATTTCTCTACCATAAACCATCTCCAAAGCTGTTTCAGAAAATTCATGAAGAAAACTGTGCGAGGAAAATGGTGGTCACACCAAATACTGACTGGTTTTCTGACCCCCCTGGACCACCCAATACAGTAAAACTGCACATTTTAGAGTGGCCTTTTATCGTGGCCAGCCTAAGTCACACCTGTGCAATAATCATGCTGTCTAATCAGCATCTTGATCTGCCACACCTGTGAGGTGGATGGATTATCTCAGCAAAGGACAAAGGAGAAATGTTCACTAACACAGATTTAGACAAATTTATGAACAATATTTGAGAGAAGTAGGCCTTGTGTGTACACAGAAAAAGTTTTAGATCTTTCAGTTCAGCTCATGAAAAATGGGAGCAAAAACAAAAGTCTTGCATTTATATTTTTGTTCAGTGTAGTTGGAGTGTCCATAAAGACTGTTTATAATGTAAAGAAGAGAATGACTATGAGCAAAACTATTACGAGAAAGTCTGGAAGATACTATTAAAGAAGAATGGGAGAAGTCGTCACCCGAATATTTGAGGAACACTTGCGCAAGTTTCAGGAAGCGTGTGAAGGCAGTTATTGAGAAAGAAGGAGGACACATAGAATAAAAACATTTTCTATTATGTCAATTTTCTTGTGGCAAATAAATTCTCATGACTTTCAATAAACTAATTGGTCATACACTATCTTTCAATCCCTGCCTCAAAATATTGTAAATTTTGCTTCCCCACCCTGTATCTATCTATCTATCTATCTATCTATCTATCTATCTATCTATCTATCTATCTATCTATCTATCTATCTATCTATCTATCTATCTATCTATCTATCTATCTATCTATCTATCTATCTATTTCTACATACACATAACACTTTCCTTGTCATCCATTCATCCCTCTTACATTCTGTTTATTCTTTCTAGTTACATGGTCATGCCTTTCGTAGCTCAGGATCTGGGCCACATTATGAAGAAGCGCAGATTAACCGACCGCATCATCGTATACCTGTTTTACCAGCTGCTGAGAGGACTCAAGGTGAGTGTGTGTTATTGGCAGGTTTTTGCTAAGGAGATGATTTAGTCCCTTCCGTTTGTTCGTCTGTCCATCTGTCGGTCTGTCAGCGCCATTTTTCATGATACTCAGTGGAAGGTTAGAGCAGGAGCCACGGCTGAACCCCTTAAGGCCCATTCATACTCACTTTATATGCATGAATAGCTGAATATGTCTGTTTTACTCCGCTATATTCCCCATGTGTGCTTTACGTTGGCTTGGTTGGAAGCAGTACATCCACTAGAGGGCAGTGCAGAGTTCAGAGCTCACATATACTCAAAGGATTTAAAAACACCAGAATTAGTGCAAAATTTCCAGGTTCAATTTAAGATGTAATAGACTAACAAGAAACAATTTGTCCTTTATTGATTATTATTATAACCAATAACATGGCTAGCTGTTCGGCAAAACATACATTTTACACACTGTTTTTATTATTTTTGCACATACAAATATTGTTTGCACACATAGTTTCTATCCTCTGTATATTTTATAGAGGTCGACTGATATGGATTTTTGTAGTGCCAATGCCAATTTCTTTTTAAATTTGATCAGCCAATCGCCGATATCTACAGCTAATTTTTGAAGCCGATATTTAAAGCAGATTTTTTTCTAAATATAATTGAAACACTCAGATAATTAAGATTTTTATGCAGCAATATAAATGAAATTATGAATTCACGTACACATGGTAGTCTTTTAGCATTTATTGAACTTCATGTGCTGCCCACACAGGCGCCTGAGCAAATATCTTATAACATTTTTAATACTGATCAAATACCGGCTTTCAAAAAAAAAAAAAAAAAAAAAAAAATGAAGGCTGATGGCCAATATTGAAAAAAATCAATATATCGGCCTCTAATATTTTGTTCTATTTTTGTTGTCCCTGCTTTTTTTCATTGTAGCATTTACTTAGCATAATTGTGCAATGGCAATAAAGATTCATCTCATCTTACCTTACCTTAACTTAACTTAACTTACCTTACCATACCATACCTTACCTTACCTTACTTTACCTTACTTTTTTTTTTTTACTTTACCTTACCTTACCATACCATAACTCAACTCAACTCAACTCAACTCAACTTAACTTAACTTAACTTACAATACCATACCATACCATACCATATCTTATCTTATCTTATCTTATCTTATCTTATCTTATCTTATCTTATCTTATCTTATCTTATCTTATCTTATCTTATCTTATCTTAACTTAACTTAACTTAACTTAACTTACCATATCTTATCTTATCTTATCTTATCTTATCTTATCTTATCTTATCTTATCTTATCTTATCTTATCTTAACTTAACTTAACTTACCATACCTTACCTTAACTTACTTTACCTTAACTTACCTTAACATACCATACCATATCTTATCGTATCGTATCGTATCGTATCGTATCGTATCGTATCTTATCTTATCTTATCTTATCTTATCTTATCTTATCTTATCTTATCTTATCTTATCTTATCTTATCTTAACTTAACTTAACTTAACTTAACTTAACTTAACTTAACTTACCATACCTTACCTTACCTTAACTTACTTTATCTTAACTTACCTTAACTTAACATACCATACCTTATCTTATCTTATCTTATCTTATCTTATCTTATCTTATCTTATCTTATCTTTGCTTGTTTTACCTTATTTAGCACAACAGAGTGAGATTATTTTTTTTTAATCCAAGAATAAGGATAATGCTTGTATCTGTTTTTGGTCCACATGGCGATAAACTCGTATTTTGACAAATTAAAATCTATCGTTTTAAGCATACCTTCTTTTTCTTTATTAGTGTTAGTGTTAGTTTCACATATTTATCGTGTAACCGTTAACCATCCATAGTCTAAGCTGGTCTGAGGCTGCCCTGTTAAAAACACCAGGTACTTCATGTACTTCACATACTTCAGAATCTCAGGGGTCTCAGGGGTCTGTGCTCAAACTTTCCACCCAGTCTTGTATAACTGGTGCAGTAGTTCCTATTGACAGACAGGAGGTCATATACACTCCCTGGTGAGGGGAACTTTAAACCATTTTCCATTTACACAGTGTTAACTATGGATGTTTGACCTCTGTTTCTGTATTTATGCGTTTCCACCCAGGGCGAGTTAATGTGTAACACAAGGTGCACTCTTATGAGAAAAAAAAAACAAAACACTTAGCAAAGGCTCATTTGTTTTAAATTTAAGTGAACACTGAGATTTCCAAGTTTTCCACTTCTTATCTGCATATTAGTCCCATAAAATCACTGACCTGCTGCTTTGAGGGCTGGAAAAGACACGGACGACCGGCCTCAGAATGATCCAAACCACTGAATGCACACTAATGTCTGTTTCTGTCTTTACAGTATATTCACTCTGCAGGGATCATTCATCGGGTTAGTATTTCAGTATATTTCCTAGAGCCCGACCGATCTGGGATTTTTGGAGCCGATGCCGATACTGATATTGGGGGGCTAAAAAAAAGCCGATACCCAATATATCGTCTGATATCCGATATTGGCCGATAACCGATATATTGGCCGGTATATGAAATAAGAACATTGATCTACACATGATATAATAATCTTATATTAGATAATTGTGGACGGGTGGATAAACAGTTGCATAAATCTTTGTTTATCTCACAAAGATAATTTACACAATTATAAAACGCTGTATAATAGTCTTATATTAGACTAGTCTGTGACCTGTGGGGACCAACGTGTTGTAGATGTGGTAGTTTTTTTGCTGGGGAGAGCAGACTTTTGAAAAAGATGTGAGTCTATATTTTAGAAGTAGTGACATCAAAATTGTTTGGTAAACCATTCTTTAAAATGTAAGCGACATCTACCTTTAACTCTTTCATGCATGAATTATGAGAAACTTAGTCGAGACTTTTTGCCGGAGTGTTTTTATTCCTCTTTAGGCATGTAAAAAACAATGCAACTGCAATTTTAATATTTTATTTATGAAGCTATTTTTCATGGTGTTACAAAATGTCCACCATACTTTTAACTTCTGAAGCAAAGAAATGTGTATTTAACAGCATCAGAAAATGATATACTGTGGGAAGACTATGCCATTAAACATTTTTAATGCTCCTAATCTGATGTTTTCTCACATTTTAACATATTCTAATACTAGTTGTTACTCACTTAATGGAGATATTATGCAAAAAAAAAAAACAACGAAAAAACAAACAAACAAACAACTGTTAATTACACTCTAAGAACAATAAGCAATTGATTTGCACTAAAACATGTTACTGCAGATCAATCGATTTATCAAGAACAGTAAAGTTTCACTAATGGTATGAATTGCAGTTGAAATACAGCCAATGATGTATGGCATCAATTTAGTGGATCTGAATAATTGCAAATTTCTTCCAATATAGAATAAATATGAATGAATGAATGAATGAATGTTTTTATTATTGTGTCTTGCATAAAAAAACATGCCTAGCCCTTACATGGGCTTATAAGACACCAAAAATACAGACCAAAAATCAAACACCAGACAATAGGCACAATAGATATGAACAAAACAAAATACTGACCTATTTAAACAAACACATCTGCCCGCTTTTTCCAGGCTTTACAAACAAATAATGCTAATTTATATACATTAGAACTAAACAACCATTTCATCTTGTCATCATCAGTGCTCCAGAACATATCAGGATTTCGGATACACATATCATCAAACAAAGAGGCTCTCAATTCATCATATAGAGGACAATAGGAAAGAAAATGTGATTCATTTTCCACTTCCCCCAAATCACACAATATCTGGAATTTTTAACACTGATATTAATCCTTAGATGTTACTGGATGCTAGCATATTTTTCTACCTACAGGGGTGTCCTGATGTAGAAGGATTTACAAGATATTCCTGCGATGTTCAGCATGTCTGACTTCCTTTCAGCCATCTTGGTTATGAGTGTAAAAAAAAAAAAAAAAGCACTTCCCATGACTGGCCAATAGGTGACAGTGTATGGGATCATGTGCAAGGGTCCCACTGTGTTGGCAACTAAAATGTCAAAACCCATAAATATACAAAAGAACAGCTTTTGAAGAGCTGTCCACTCTACTGACCACTATGCATGAAAGGGTTAATGAGTCCAACTACAAAACAAGCTATGCAATCACAACAATAATTACAGCAAAAATTTGACTTGTCACAACATTATGTTTTCCCTCACAAATTTTGATGTGTCTGCCTCACGGCACTACAACTGCCCATGTGGACTAAGGACTAAACTGAGCATGTGCAGACTGAATTAGGTGAGTCCTAAGTTGTTCCTGACTGGAGCAATTGCAAGTGTTTGCACATACACACAGGAGCAGCGAGCGACAGAATCTCCGCAGCAAAAAAAGTTAATAAATCGGTTACATATTGGCCAACGTTGATTAACTGGTGATACGCTATAATCGGCATGATTAATTGGTCGGGCTCTAATATTATCTAATGCACTGCTTCATGCATGCACCTACATTTTGTATCTACTAGGGATGTAACGATTACCGGTATAACGATAAACCGCGGTAAAATTGCAGACTTAGTACAGGGTGACACAAAAAAACAGGAACTTTTTAACAATCCAATAAAACCAAGAGTGATGGAAGAAAAATATTTTATTCATAGTAACTGAAACCTTAAAACATGCCATTTAAGAAACAATGATGGAATTTTCATTTTTAAAAAATGACTTCCTGTAGATGGCGTCCTCCTGTACGAATGCATTCTTGAAATCTGCTGCTGAGATTCCTCATTGACCGCTGCAACATCTCAGCTGGGATACTGTGAATTTCATCCTGAATTCTCTGTTTTAACTCATCCAGAGTTCTTGGTCGAGTCGTGTACACTTTACTCTTGAGATAGCCCCACAAGAAAAAATCACAAACGGACAAATGTGGCGATCTAGGGGGCCAGGGAACGTTACCGAATCTTGAGATCACACGGTTACCGAACAATTCTCGCACAGCCGCCAATGGTTACTAAAATGGGGGTGTGTTTACTTGCTCAAGGTCACTGTCTCGCAGTGCTGCCACTTGCTCATGTCTGCCAATACGCACTTCAAAAATTCCCGTTTTTTTGGGTCACCCTGTATTACCGTTTAAATTCTAATTATCATGATAACCGTGTTTGATTACCACACTTTTAGGGGACAAAACGCCTATGTAAAGATCTACTTTTATGTCAAATATTTGAGTATAGTTTTAATTTATTACAATTTTGATTTTCTATACCTAATATTTGGAACCAATATTCACTTTTAAGTCTTTGAAAAGGTTTGTTACGCATCTTTGTGTTATTTATGCAATAAATTATATACATTTTTCAAATCAGATTTTATAGATTTTTATGTTTTTATAGTAGGTTAAAGTGAAAAAATAACAGGCAGATTATATACATGAAGATGTGCAAAAAAAAAAAAAAGATACCAAACATGGGTATAGTAAACATTTGTTTATATAGTATATAAAGGCAAATTAAAAGTACTGAAAAACGAACAAAATAGGCTCAGACCACTAAGGGTTAGCACTTGAATGTTTCTGCAACAGAAAGTACATTGTGCCAGTTATTTTATTTGTTTTTTGTTTTTCAAAATACAACTTGGTTAAATTCTTTCAGTGTGTGTATTAGTACTTTTTCAACATTTTGAGCACAATTTCAACAATACCGCGATAATAATGATAACCGTGATGATTTTAGTCACAATAACCGTGATATGAAATTTTCATATCGTTACATCCCTAGTATCTACTTAATATTTGATACTATTTGATAAAACTTATTTCATGTTGCCTCAGGATCTGAAACCTGGTAATCTTGCCGTGAATGAGAATTGTGAATTAAAGGTAAGTTAAAAATAAATAATCAACAATTTCAGCTTTACAAATGACAGGGGAAAACCCGGAGAAGTCCTAGTATTGTAGATTATAGGGATAGTAATGAATCTGTGACTGCGGGCAGATCCTGGACTTCGGCTTGGCGAGGCAGACCGAGACTGAAATGACGGGTTATGTGGTGACACGTTGGTACAGAGCTCCAGAGGTCATATTCAACTGGATGCACTATAGTCAGACAGGTAGGAAACGTACCACCTGCCTCTAAGACCAAACAGGCCAACATACTGTATCCCATTTCTATCACTGATGTGGTGTGTGTGTGTGTGTGTGTGTGTGTGTGTGTGTGTGTGTGCGTCCCCTCCCTCAGTGGACGTCTGGTCGGCCGCCTGCATTCTGGCTGAGATGATTACAGGCCGCGTTCTGTTCCCAGGACACGACAGTATCCTCACACAGTTGGAATAAAGGACGAAGGTGCATGGACCTGTTCTGTTTCTGCGTCAGTCCTGTGATGAACCTCAGATCTGCACTAAGTACAACCTAATCACCAAAGTCATCCATTAAACCCCTGGATTTATCCTATAAATAGGATAATCCTCCCATTGGATCATTACTGCAGTGATTATTATGTTTCATGTTGCAGCAAGTTGTTTAACCCTGAATGTTCAGAAACGAGAAGCTCCTCCAGTTAGGATAAAAAAATGGTTTCCATGTGACTCTGTTTCAGAAAACTCAAATTATTGATCTGTATCAAGCAAAGAAAACAACTAAGGTAATTACTGAAACTACAAAATTTGATTACCCATCATGCCTAGTGCCCACAGTAGAAGCCTGTGGGAGGTAGTGATTACCCATCATGCTTAGTACCTATAGTACAAACCTGTGGGGGGGCAGTGATTACCCATCATGCCTAGTGCCCACACTACAAACCTGTGGGGGGGGCAGTGATTACCCATCATGCCTAGTGCCTCCAGTACAAGCCTGTGGGGGGGCAGTGATTACCCATCATGACTAGTGCCTCCAGTACAAGCCTGTGGGGGGGCAGTGATTACCCATCATGCCTAGTGCCTCCAGTACAAGCCTGTGGGGGGGCAGTGATTACCCATCATGACTAGTGCCTCCAGTACAAGCCTGTGGGGGGGCAGTGATTACCCATCATGCCTAGTGCCTACAGTACAAGCCTGTGGGGGGGGCAGTGATTACCCATCATGACTAGTGCCTACAGTACAAGCCTGTGTGTGTGTGTGTGGGGGGGGGCAGTGATTACCCATCATACCTAGTGCCTACAGTACAGACAACTGGGGGCAGTGATTACCCATCATGCCTAGTGCCTACAGTACAAGCCTGTGGGGGCAGTGATTACCCATCATGCCTAGTGCCTACAGTACAAGCCTGTGGGGGTAGTGATTACCCATCATGCTTAGTGCCTACAGTACGAACCTGTGGGGGGGCAGTGATTACCCATCATGCCTAGTGCCTACAGTATAAGTCTGTGGGGGCAGTGATTACCCATCATGCCTAGTGCCTACAGTATGAGTCGAGGGGGGCAGTGATATACCTTTTTTATTGAAAGGGTTTTCAAAATCCAACAAATTTTCTTCAATAACAAAGAAAATCTTTGGTTGCTCATAATTTGGGGTCAACAAGTTGGAAATCAAGTCATTTTCATCTTGTACTATTTCATGTGTTTTGTGTTGTGAGCTTTCTTTAACAACCTTGTTCAGGTATTGATCAGCTGAAGAAGATCCTGCGACTGACAGGAACACCAGATAGATCCCTGGTTCAGAAGATGCAGAGCAAAGATGTACGTTTTGTCTTTTCTGCATTTCCTGGCTAACACCATCATTTGATCATTTTATCCTATTTATTTGTAAACCTGTAAATGTGCCATGTTAGAAATTTTGCACTCATTCTTTTTCAATTTGTAAATTCTTGCTAAGGAATTGATCGTAACCTGCATTATCCATTTCTTTAGGCTCAATCCTATGTGCAAGGCCTCCCTCCACAAAAGAAGAAAAACTTCAGAGAGGTGTTTCCAGACATGAATGAAAACGGTGCATTTAATTACTTCCTTTTGTTCATTTAAACCACAACTAAGATTTTTTTTCTTACCTCTTTTAAAGGTGCAGTTTGGGACATTTACATACGGTCGCAGAAAAAATTATTAGACCATCAAAAGTCATCAAAAACAATAGTTCTGAAATTAAGTGCTAACTCCTGTGTGTATTATGTGACTAAAACAGACAGAAAAGAAAACATGGAATGCCTAAAAGCACTGTTTTTGTCAGTACAGTGCCATAGATATTGATGTAAGAACTGAAGTGATTTTGGTTATTATCAAGAAAACATGGAAAATGGATAGATATCAGCTCTGAAATTAAACTACTATGAGTTATTTTTGTGTTTATCATTATATTTGTCCAAACAAATCTACCTTTAGTTGTACCAGGCATTAAAATGAAAAAGAAATTGAAGAAAACAAGGGTGGTGTAATAATTTTTTTCCGCGACTGTAACTTGTGTGTTGTCATTGTTTAGTCCCTGTTTGAGTCCATTTCTAAGTTGATGACAGTTAGTGTTGCAGACAGTTACAGCTGCACACAAGGCAATGAAAAACTCCACAGCCGGTGTAAGGGTTCAACCCAAATCCACTACATAGACCAGTTTCCACTGTTGGAATCAGCTGGACTCTGTGGCAGGGACCGGATACTGTCAAATGTTGTTTCTAGTGTGACCTTTGACCTCCGCTGAGGCCACACATGAGCCCAAGCAGTAGTAACCAAAGTCCCAATAGTCCTGCATCCCAGCCAGGATGTCCATGTGGGCCCCAGAAGGGTTACAATTGGGCTGCATATAAGGGTCCCATGTGGGTTTGTCCGCAGTTTCCATGGTGGCCTCACATGTAGGGATGGGAATCGAGAACCGGTTCTTTTTGAGAACCGGTTCCCAGTAGCTTGATTCCTTGGAATCGTTTGCCTGCCTGCTTAACGATTCTGCTTACTGGTTCTGCCTTCGTTGCACATGCGCGATGACGTCACGCTTACACTGCATTGCTTTGGTCAGAACGTAGCCAACATGGCGTTGAGGCAGAAACGTTCTAAAAAGATGACACCAGGTCCACTTACTTGTAACACTTGCAAAGCTTCCATTTCTTCAAAAGAGTGGAATCCCTCTAGTATGCTCAAACATTTGTCCACAGTATGTGATTCAGTTACAGGAATGTCACGTATTTGGTACGCTACTTAGCGGCGCTTGTGAATGTAGCGGCAAAGTGAATGCCAGGCCCAGTTCCGGTTCCGGTGTGGGCAACAAATGTCGTACCCAAATACTAGTTTCTGAAGGTAGGGGAAAGGAAATGAGATGCACAACAATGGGAGATAAGCCGAGTCGAACCGGTTTCACGTAGTAGAAATGTGGAAATAGTGGAATTAGTAAAGCGTCTTTAGTTTCACTTTCACTGTACGCCCCCCACCCACCCCCGAACCTGGCCCGGCGTCATCTGTTATTGTTATTATTTGTACATACTGTATATGTTACATTTTCTGTGCAGAGATGGAAATATAAAAGACAGTTAATGCAAACACATTTGTTTGTACTTTTATTCCCTCACCCAATGAGAATCGATAAGAGAATCAATAAGGAATTAGATCGATAAGCAAAATCGATAATAGAATCGGAATCATTAAATTCTTAACGATTCCCATCCCTACCCTCATGTGTTTGCCCATATCAGAATCAAAATCAGAATCAGAATCAGAATCTTTTTACTCTCATTGTACCAAGTACAACAAAACTGAGGTAAAGTTCTCCGGTTCAGTGCAAGAATTTACAGACAGACAACAAATATCAGTAAAACAACAACAAATGTCAGTAAAAGGCAGAGTTATTTACATGAAAAAATAAAACGTATCGCAAACTAAGATATTTGTAAAACATAGAATTTAACTAGTGCAAATAACATGAGAAGTAGTGCAAATGACATGAAAGATAAATATCGGGGGATAAATAATGTGAAGAATAAATAATATGAGATAATCAGATCTCTGATTCTGATATGGGCAAACACATGTGGGGTCACCATGGAAACTGCGAACAAACCCAAATGGGACCCTTACATGCGGCCCACATGTCACTCTTCTGGGACCCACATGGACATGCTGGCTCGGATGTGTGTCATCAGACCAAGACAAGAGATCCAAAGAACCAGAAGATATTTAGCTTGTCAGTGTCCCAAAGCTGTGAACCAGAGGTCTCAAACATGCGGCCCAGGGGCCAAATCCAGTCCACCGAAGGGTCCAATCTGGCCCCTGGGATGAATTTGTGAAATGCAAAAATTACACTGAAGATATTAATCATTTTAGTTCAGGTTCCACATACAGACCAGTTTAATCTCAAGTGGGTCAGTAAAATACTCTCATAATAACCTATAAATACTCACAACTCCAGATTTTTCTCTTTGTAAATATAAACATTTTCATGTCATTTTACTGTATTTACACTAAAACAAACTATCATTTCACAAAAACGTGAATAATCTGAACAAATATGAACATTTTGAAATGTCTGAAGTGCAAGTTTACCAATATTCTGTCTGTTATGAAATGTTTTGTGTATTTGTTGATCTGCTGTGATCTGTAAGTTGTAATTTACATGTGTAAAAGATAAACTGAGACATAATATTGTTAAAATCGCACTTAGTTTCCTTCAGATTTTTCAGTTTGTTCATGTTATTCACATTGTTTTAAAGGATAGTAGATGTAAATATTTTCATTGCATAATTTTACTTTTTTCGCTCTCTATAACATAGAGGAAAGTTCAGAGTTGACATTATTTATATATTATTATGTTATTATTTCACTGGTCTGGCCCACTTCAGATCAAATTTGGCTTACTGTGGCCCCTGAACTAAAATGAGTTTGACACCCCTGCTGTAAACGGTGTCTGAATCCCTATTGAAATTGTGGTTGTGTTTTTTATTTTTTATTTTACTTTTTTGAGAGGATATGAATCATAGTGGATGAAAAAATAAGATAAGGTCTTCACAACCTGTGAGCTCCCAAGAAAATATTTATTCACCACAGTGACGTTTCGAGCATCGGCCCTTCATCAGACATGAAACAGGTCATGACACACAGCTGTTTATACAGAATACTAACTGCAGTATCACATGACAGGCAATGCAAATTATCTCATGTTAACAGTAACTTAACTTGTAAATATGTAAATGTTGCACTAATGCTGTGGTTTTGTCACCACATTCAGATGGGCAGAAAAATACACACACAGAACACTGTACTTGATTTAAAAGGATTAAAGGGTTAAATACTAGGGCCGCACAATATTGGAAAAAACTGACATTGCAATATTTTTTAACCCTGCAATATATATTGCGATATGAACAAATACTCAGGAGGATATAATAGCATATAAAAAACATATAAAGCATAATAGTATATAAAAAGCTGTGTGGTGCCGACGTAAATGGTCAAACAAATTAGTTGCATTACCTCTCATTATTGACACAGAACACGTATTTCAATATCATCCTTCTTGTAGCCGAAATAATTCCAGATAACTAACGTTGCTTTTCTTGTTTTTTGCACCAAGACTTCATTTACGGTGATTTTCTCTTGTTCGTTGCTCATTTTTCAATGTTGTTACCAGTGACTCATTCCAAACTGATTAAGAACGAATGTGATTGGTGGATTGCTACATGCAGTGTGTGTCAGGTACCCAGGTTGAAATTACATGAGAACACATCGAGTTCATTTGCCTTCCAAATATTGCAGGACCTGCGATGTGACTATTGCGCACATGTACATTGCAATGATGATGCTCAAACGATATATTGTGCAGCTCCATTAAATACTTATTCCCATCCATTCTTATAGTAGACAGCGGTGTTTGTGATGCATCGTGGGACGTACACTGTAAGCCCGGACTTTGTATTTACTAAAATGCTTTAATTACAATGTACTTAACCCTCCGGTATCCGGGTGCGCTTTTTAGACACACTTTGCGCTTTGTGTTAAAAAACTTCATATTATTTTTCACAATTTAAATAAGGTTAGAATTCAAAAGTTGTTCATTTTTGCATGATCTTTAAAATTCTGGCCACCAACTAAAATTTGCGCATTGTAAACAAAAGAAAATTACAAGACTAGCATCTGTCTCCCAAGTGTGCCTAAAACGCACTATTTCTTCCATTATAACCACTGTTTTTGATCTGAAAGCCATTAAGGCATAAATCATGCTTTTACTGATATCTGGGCTTCCGTTGAGAGGTGAGGGTCTAAATTAGTTTGTTAACGTTGTTAATATTGCTGTTAATCATTGACATATGCCAGGCTGCAAAAATCTAATATGTAATCCAATTTTTATGTAGTATTTTGAAAAAAAAATCATATTTTGTATTTTTTGCATCAAAAAATGTATTGACATCATGATAAAAAGAGATCGTTTAAAGGGTTAAAAAAAAAAAAAAAAGTAAAATGAATGATTATTTGATATGTATGATTAGGGCTGACTTTGATTTACAAAAATAAAGTCAAATTAGAGCAGAAAAATAAATCAATATTTAATATTTAATAGTTTGATTTATAGATGTGCATTTTTGGCACACTTGGTGACAGATGCTAGTATTTTTGAACATTTGACCTAGCACCAAAAATAATAATGCAAATTAACCAGTGGTGGAGTTAATCATTGACATATGCTAGGCTGCAAAAATCAAATAATATGTGATCCACTTTTTATGTAGTATTTTGAAAAAAATTAATTTTTTGTGTTTTTTGCATCCAAAAAATGGTTTGTTTTCATTACAAATACGGCATTTAAAGGGTTAAAAAATGTGACAATTATTGAGTATTTGGTATTTTTATTTACAGCTGAAGTTGATGAAATACAAAAAAGTGTAAAAGAATTAAAAACAAACTGTGAGAAGTGTTTTTTGACATTATTCCACAAGTGTGCCAGAAAGGCACACTTGGTGCTTAGTAAGGGCCTTGCTGGACGGGATACCGGATGGTTAAATGATTTAAGTTTTATTACTATAAAATGTGGAGTATATTCTACTCATTTGTAGACATAGTCGAAAGTACGAAAAAGTGTAAGTTGAATGGATTTACTGTAAATCACTAAGTTTTAGTCATGACCACACCTTTTTATCTCTGCATTGCATTGTGGGTATTGGGCATGTTGTTGAAAATGTGTTATTTTTATGTGCAGGGGTTCAGCAGGGTTGTGGTGTTAGTGTTAATTTTGACTTTATGTGTGTATGGCAGTGTTTATTGGCCTTTTTGTGTTTGTTTTTGTATTTTTGTAGAGCTGCACCATGAGTAAGAGCCATAGACCCATCAATGGCTTTACTGTTCATCAATAATTTCTCTTGATGTAAATCTTTATGCCTTGCCAAATTGATAGCACTTCCTGTGCGGGCAAATTACATTGAGCTAACTTCAATCCACGCTTCAATATATAAGTTGAATAATTATATAAAGCAAATTAAATTGCAAAATATTTATTGGAGTTGAGTACAATGATCTGATGATATTAAGTCTAATGATTATACAAAGTAATTGACATTGCCACAAATTTTAAGCTAAATTAACTTGGCATTTAGTGTGTTGTACTTAAAATAGCAATTCCATTCAAATCAAGTATTTAAGTTTAATACACTCAAGTTTTTGTTACATTTTTTTAAGGCAACCGGTTTCCTCAAATTTTTAAATTAAATTCAATTTATCCGGTCTTACACTGCACTACATGACACTGAAGAGTCATACTGTGATATTTGTCCAGTCCACATCTGCAGGTTTTCATGTTGAATCATTTTACCATAAGAGTTTGTCCTGTCATGTCATTTTGACCTGTTCCACCTGTCAGAGCCGGTGGTGTCCGGGATCAGTTCTGTTACAAACAGGAGATGGAACGGCTCTGAAAACCACAGCGCATGAAGATAAATAAGACTGAGTGTGTTTTGTGTGTCCAGCTGTGGATCTGCTGGAGGGTATGCTGCTGCTGGACCCAGAGACGAGGCTCACCGCCAAACAGGGACTGTCGCACCCATTCCTGGAGGAGTATCACGACCCGGAGAGTGAACCAGACTCCCAGCCCTATGACGACTCCTTCGAGAACCTGGAACTGGCTGTCGGAGAGTGGAAGAGTAAGTACAGCTCTGAACAGATCACAATCAGTATATTTCATAATGCAACGGCAGTAATATTTACCTGTTTTTTGTGGTCTGTGTTGCCAACACATACAGACATACACAGTTGAGGACAAAATTATTAGCCCCCCTATGAAATTTTAAGTTTCTTCAAGATTTTCCTAAGTACTTTTTTAACAGAGCAAGGAATTTTCAACATAGCATTTCTGAACATACTAGTTTTCTTTAGAAGGCACAAATTATTTATATTTGCACACCAAAACAGCATTATTTAGAAAAAAACTAAAATAACCAGGGACATTGTTATTAGCCCCCTTTAAGAAATGACCATTTATTAAGTCATGGCACAAAGCACTTTTGTGCAATGATGTGCTGTAACTTCACAGGTGATGTGTTTAAAAGTGATCAGATGAATCAAGTGATTTCACTTAACATTTAAGTTAAAACATGGTATAAAAGCCTCAGTATGGCTCATTGAGCTGTCAGTTGAGAAAGCACCATGCCCAAAACTGTAGAGAAATCCGTTTGGACCCGAGAAAAATGATTATTGATGTAGACAAAGCAGGAGAGGGATGCACAAATCAAGCCAAGCATTTCCAAGTGTCAAGAACTGGAGTGAGAAGTATAATCCAGAAATTCAAAAACAGCCACACAGTACAGAACAAGCCTTGCAGAGATAGGAAGTGAAAGATTTCAAAGACCCTGGAAAGAAAACTAGTGAGAGATGGGTCTAAAGACCCCAGAACAACTGCCAAGACACTGGTGAATGACTTGGCCACATCAGGAATCATAGTCTCTAAGAAGACAGTCACTATAGCTCTGAACTGGAATGGACTAAAAGGATGCAGACCAAGAAAAACTCCACTTTTGAAGAAGAGACACCTTTAAGCCAGACTTAAATATGCTCAGGACAACCTGGAGAAACATTATGCATACTGGAAGTGTGTCCTATGGTCTGATGAGACCAAACTAGAGCTCTTTGGCCATAGAGGCAGCGTTTATGTTTGGAGAAAAAAGGGAGAGGCAAAGAACCCAAAGAACACCGTCCCTACAGTGAAACATGGTGGTGGGAGTATTGTGTTGTGGGGATGCTATAGTGCATCTGGAACTAGAAATCTGGTCAAGGTGGAAGGAATCATGAACAAAGAAAGATGTGGAGATTTTGAAAGAAAACCTTAAGCAGTCAGCAGTAACACTGGGTCTGGGTCATTGCTTCATCTTCCAATATGACAACAATCCAAAACATACATCTCTCTTGGTGAAGAGCTATCTTCAGAAGACCAAAGTGAATGGAACTGAGTGGCCTGCACAGAGCCCTGACTTAAATCCCATTGAAAATATTCGGGGTGACCTAAAAAAGAACATCCATGCCAGAAGGCCACCAAATCTGGAGGAGCTAGGAAAGATTTGCCAAAGAAGAATGGGCTGGGATTCCTCAAAAAAAATGTCAGAGACTTGTAATAAAAAAATACTAAGACTGCAGGCTGTTATCCAGCAAAAAGGATACACAATTGACTATTAGGATCAGGGGGGCTAATAATTTTGACCCTGGTACTTTTTGTTTTTTGTGGAATATTTTCATTTCTGTGTGCAAACTAAAATCATGTAAGCATCCAAAATAAAACTAGGATATCTAAAAAAGCTGTGTTAAAAATGTGTTGCTCTGTGTAAAAGCACTCGGGAAATACCTTTAAAACAATGACATTTTTGTAGGGGGGCTAATAATTTTGTCCTCAACTGTATAGTAAACTGGTGGAAAAAGTGTTTGTTCACCCCATGCAGTTGTGATATCATTAGCCTCATACCATAGTTGCCTAAGTCATTCACCATATGGACAAAAGTATTGGGACATGTTGAATTCAGGTGTTTCTTTTCTAACAGGGGTCTGGGATATAAAACAATAATGACAGATATCACAATATAGTTTTTTGGATATTTCAGGTATAAACATCAGTGTTAATGATCAATATGATATTTATCCCAATATAAAACTGTATTATGATATTTGTCGTTATTGTTTTATATCCCAGACCACTGTTAGAAAAGAAACACCTGAATTCAATGTGTTCAAATACTTTTGTTCATATAGTGGTTGTTATGCTTTGAGGCTAACAATATATACATTAGGAATCAGTCTTAAGTCTTTGAACTGTGCCTAGTATTGGTCCATTAAACCTACATGCACCTTCTGCACATGCTCAGTTCCATCCACGTCCAAACTGGATGTTTCAGCAGATAATGAAACACATCCAGGACACGACAGGTTGAAACTATTAGGCTAGTGGTTCTTAACCGGGGTTTGATCGAACCCTAGGGGTTCGGTGAGTCAGTGTCAGGGGTTTGGCGGAGGTCAAGACACACACCCGACTCATTAGTCAGGTGTGTGTGTCGGGGTAGGTCCGTGTATGTAAACAAACGGCTTTGGAGACTCTTTCTCTGACTGACATCCAATATACGCGGCGTATCGTTGCTTATAGCACTCCAACACAATCCGGAAGTGTTTATAATCTCTTCCACTCGTCTGACAATGAATTATTTGAGTATTTTCCACATCGTTGTTATGACTTTTGCTACTTCCTGTTAACCACGGAGGCAGCCATGTGTAGCGTTTGTTTACATTTTTCGGTCATCGCACTGGTCAGTTACAATCATGTGACGACCGACGCACTGTCGCGGATGGAGAAATCGTATTACGCTAAAGCTGTCAGTCACACTGATTTGCAGTAAATATTCATTATTATTGTAGCCTGATTGTAATTAGGTGATGGGTGTGTGTTAAAATGTTAAAAATGATAAATAGCATAAATACAATAAGTTCATTATTGGAATACATAAGGTTAAAAATTAAAACCATTTCAGTGCGGTAGTATTAAAAAAGGTCATGTCTTTGTGAAAAGGTATGTAATTTGTTGTGAGTTCATGCACTGAATTGGTTTTGTTCTTTGAACACAGTGATGTTAATGCACGGTTCATTTTGTGCATCAGTAAAACATATACCTGTGTCTTGAATTTGAAAAAAATCATATTTTATTTTTTAATAAAGAAGGGTTCGGTGAATGCACATATGAAACTGGTGGGGTTCAGTACCTCCAACAAGGTTAAGAACCACTGTATTAGGCACACCTGTAAAAACATAAAAAACATTTTTCTGCCAATATTTTGTTCTAATATTTGAGATTATGTAAAATTTTATGGGAGTCTGAATCTCTTTTTCCACTACTGTAGTTCCACGGGGGCTCATAACCTGTGGAAATCCAACCAGTTCTCCACCATTACTAGACTAACCATTTCTACTAACCCTAAACACGTACCAGGTTTGTGTTTGTGTAGCTGTGATATAAAGTCAGGCCCTTCAGTTCAGTATAAATATGACATTAGCATCTGTCGACAAAGTGCTAAAACTGAGCTCCTGCTTGTATTTTCATGTATATTCACGCGTCAGTATTTTAGTGTTTAATGTGTGATATTTCTTTCTTTGTCATCAAATCAGGTCTTATCCACATGGAGATCATGACCTTTGACCCTGACAACCCCAGTGTGACAGCCATGTAGGACTGTGATACACCTGTTACTGTTTGGTATTCATATGTACACATTGTAAAGGTCAATAAACTACATTTATGTAGATTTTCTTCTGTTTTATGACAACTTCCACTTAAGTTTAAGGGACGACTGGCTGGTTACCATCGGCCCACACTGCAGGGTATAGTCATCAGTTCGTCGTCCGTCCATTTGTGGAAAATCTTTGGTGTGGACTGAAGGCCGAGGGTTTTCAAGTGTGGGCAGGTTATGTTAATGAAAACATACTAAACTGCAAAAGTACAAAATGCTGTCGGCTCATTTCATAAAAATGGAAAAAGTAGGTTAAACACATTAGAGGAGGCCTTTGTAAAAGAGCGAATGTTTCTCTCAGGCCCTAACTACACACACACACACAAACACACACACAAACACACAGATTCACATACACATACACACACACACAGACACACACATTCACATACACACACGCACACACACACACACACATACAGATTCACATACACAAACACATACACACACATACAGATTCACATACACAAACACATACACACACACGCACACACAGATTCACATACACAAACATACATATATGCACATTCACATACACACACATTCACATACACACACACACACACACACACACACAGATTCACTCACACAAACACATACATATACGCACACACACACACATATACAGATTCACATACACGCACATTCACATACACACACATGCACATACAGACTCACATACACAAACACATACATACACGCACATACACATACACACACATACAGATTCACATACACAAACACGTACGCACATACACACACACACACACACACATACAGATTCACATACACAAACACATACATACAGGCATACACACACACACACTCACACACACACACATACAGATTCACATACACACACACACACACACACATACAGATTCACATACACAAACACATACATACACGCATACACACACACACACACATACAGATTCACATACACGCACATACACACACACACACACACATTCATACAGATTCACATACACGCACATACACACACACACACACATACATACAAATTCACCTACACAAACACATACATACACACACACACACATACAGATTCACATACGCAAACACATACATACACACACACACACACATACACACATACAGATTCACATACACAAACACATACATACACACACATTCACATACACACACACATAAAAGATTCACATACACGCACATTCACATGCACATACAGACTCACATACACAAACACATACGCATACATGCATGCACATACTGCGGTCATTTCATAAATTCAACTATATAATCATTCTGTTTTCCACAGTGCATTACTCATGTAAAGGGACCATTTGTAGTATAAAACAGATACCATAGTACAAATGTGTGGAAACTATGGGCTTTCTACTTTATTCAGTGACTCATACAGTCTGTGGTTGATTGGTTGGTGGTTCTGGTTCCAGACTGCCGCCTGCTGGTCAGAGCTTGGAATATGAATACTACCTAGAACCCATTCAAAAGGGTCATATTTTGCTGAACCCACTTTTATTAGTCTTTGGTTCATTTATTGTGTATTTGGACCCTAAATAGTTCATAAAGTTTGAATTTGAACCCTCCAGGTGCTGCAAAGCTATCTTTCTATTCATTTTGGTAAAAATCAAGTGGATTTCTACAACCTGTTTTAATTCCTGCTTAATTTGTAACGTCTATAACTAGTTACATCACAACATTTGTACATATAAGGTCAAGACTTCCGATGAACATTTCTCTGAGTACGACATAATTGTTTGTCAGCAGCAGCGGTTGTAGTCCACACTGAAAATATGTCCAAACTTCGAGCTGATTACCTAAAAAGTTCAGTTGTTGGTTGAACGGGACAGAGCAGCACAGCCAACAACCTGGAGGGGGCGGGGCATGAAGTGACTCATTTGCATTTAAAGGGCCAGCGCTCAAAACGACCTTTCTCGTGTCATTACTCAGAAATAGTAATGTAAGTAGTAATTTTTTCATGTGAATACTGTACGCTTCCATAATACGGAAGTGTATTGCATTCATATGAAAAAATTTAATTGGTTCTGTTTTTCTGAATTAAGACAATTTTCTCTTAAGTACCAGAAGAAAATAATTATTAAAAAAAATTGGCTCTGGTTTTCTGAATTAACAAGATGATTAATTTATATTGTTAATTCAGAAAAACAGAACTGATTTTTATTTTTCCATATGAATGAAATACACTTCTGTAGTGTTCTACTGCACAGTCAACGTCAATGAACCTTTTTTTTTTTTTTTCATGAATCTTACTGTAGTTTCTTAAAGTCAGTGGGTTCAGAAGGATGTGAACCTTTGATGGTTTGGTTGGACAAACTAATCATGAAAAGGTTTCCAATGTTACCTATGTTTGCTTTAGGTCACTAGAGGGCAGCATTTCATCAACATACTCAGAATCAGTCTCTTTCACCAAGGACAGGAATTCTTTGCTGGCAGTTGTGGTCTCTCTAGTATAAAATTAATACAAAATGTAAGGAAAAATATCAGAAAAGTATATTTTCTGCCCATGGTTGTTGTAGTTCTTAGAAAAAGGGTAAAGTTTTACCAAATGGCACACAGAAAACACAGCAAAAGGTTATTTATTTCTTCTGAAAAGATTATTACATTATTATTGATGTAATTAATGTTGTATGAAATAAGGAATTTTAGGGAAGCGCAATTACATTAGTTTCTTAAAGGTTTAATTAGTGTCATTCAGTCAGTAGTGAAACCATTTTTGCCTCAGTGTAAAATAAATAATAATAACAGTATAATAAATGTGAGTGTTTCATGTTTTACTTTATTTTATTACAAACTTTTTTTTTTTTTTCACATTTCCACATAGTGTAAAATGAAGTGTTTACATGTCACATGAGTCAAAATGCATTGAGGGTGGATGTATATCCTATACCAAGGTTATTATCGTTAACAAAAACTAATGAAATGACGTAAACTAGAATTGAAATAACATTTTCGTTAACTGAAATAAATAAAAACTATAATTAAAAGAAAAAACGCTAACTATTATTATTATTACTATTATTTTGCGCTAGCAATTTTAGCCAGTGGCACCGTATGGAATTTCGCAGTCCGTCACTTCTCGTCACTTGTGGTTTCCAGTCGTCTTCTCGTCCCCACTCTATCTGGAAACATGGAGACTAAAGTTGGGAGAAAGCAGCAGCAGTCTTGTACGAGATTTATGTGAATACGATGGCGAGGAAGATAAAATATATGACAAAACTAAAATTAATACTAAAACTAAACTAAAACTAAGCATTTAGAAAAAAATGAAAACTAATAAAAACGAGTAAACCTGCACTAAAAATGAATCAAAACTAACTGAACTAGAGAAAAAAAGTCAGAACCAAATAAAACTAAACTATAATGAAAAATCCAAAACTATTATAACTTTGTCCTGTACACTTCTACTCTGTCCCGAATTACATGGACACACACTCGCCTTCATGTCCAGGTTAAAACTGTACAAACAGCCTTTAGCGTCGCACATCCACCAGGTTACCAGGGTTACATCGGAACCATGTGGTAACTGATATGGTTGAGTTTGTGTTCCATTCACATTGATAAACACATAAATTACATGACTTGTTTATGGGGTAAGAAAACTGTCAAAAAGATTCCTGTGCATGAGATAGAAATGCGTCCATATCATTCTTTAGTTATGCAAAAAAATAAATATTTGTAAACTCTTGAATGACTTCAGTTGTACATTAAAAGTATTGTGGGTAGTTTATCTGTCAGAATAAGAATGAATAAGTTTTGAATACAAGAATTATAAACACGAAATGCAACTTTACGATTGCGCTTTCTTCATCACAAATACAAATTCACTAACATGACTCTACTATTATTGACCGCGGCTTGTCTTCCTTGTCTCCGGCGGGTTTTGGCATCAGGGCGTGGTGCACCCTCTCTATGTCGAGCTCCACTGTCGGGGGGATCTCCAAAGTGTCCCGCAGTAGTTTTTCCACAAACTCCGTCATAGATGGGCCCTCTGTTCCTTCAGGAACGTTGTACAGGGTGACCCAAAAAAACGGGAATTTTTGAATTGCGTATTGGCAGACATGAGCAAGTGGCATCACTGCGAGACTGACCCCCATTTTAGTAACCATTGGCAGCTGTGCGAGAATTGTTCGGTAACCGTGTGATCTCAAGATTCGGTAACGTTCCCTGGCCCCCTAGATCTCCAGATTTGTCCGTTTGTGATTTTTTCTTGTGGGGCTATCTCAAGAGTAAAGTGTACACGACTCGACCAAGAACTCTGGATGAGTTAAAACAGAGAATTCGGGATGAAATTCACAGTATCCCAGCTGAGATGTTGAAGCGGTCAATGAGGAATCTCAAAAGCAGATTCCAAGAATGCATTCGTACAGGAGGACGCCATCTACAGGAAGTAATTTTAAAAAAATGAAAATTCCATCATTGTTTCTTAAATGGCATGTTTTAAGGTTTCAATTACTATGAATAAAATATTTTTCTTCCATCACTCTTGGTTTTATTGGATTGTTAAAAAGTTCCTGTTTTTTTGTGTCACCCTGTATATCCTTAAATTCTCCCGACGGGATCTTCCTTCATGGTCCTGTAGCTTGTTTTCTTGCTGACGCATGATTTTTATCATCTTGTACAGCACCTGCTCCACATTTTGAACACGATCTTCCGTCTTTTCAATTCGCCCCTCTGCCTCTTCTATTTTTTGGTTAAGGTTGGTGAGCTCTGATTTAAATATCGTTCAGCTGTTCTTTTGTGTCTTTTCAGAAGTCCCTAATCTCCTCCAAAACTCTAGCTAAACTTGCATCGTCAACTCCCTTTGAGCGGAGATTAGCATTAGCTCCGCCATCTTGTGCATGTGTAAGAGAACAAATGTCCGAGTTTTCTTCATTTGCAGGCTCTGCAGCGGTACTTTCTTTGTTTGCATGCTTCTTCCCCATTCTTGCCCCTATTATCTGTTTATGTAAAGTTTGTAAGACAGGTATTTGATAGTCTAATGGGGCGAGATTCTTATTGCCGTGAGGGAGCTCATACTTTACGCTGCCATTCGAGATGATGACGTCAACATGACTACTGTCAAATATAAGTCATCACTTCACAGGCATTAATTTATCAAGCAGAGGATACATGGATTCCACAAATGGGGCATAAGTTGACAGACAGCAGGTGCATATGGAGGCACTGGCATGGAGTCTGTGGCATCTGCCCTGAGGGACTCCCCATTTGCCAGTGATATTAGAAGCATATTTCAACTGACCAGGTATATTCCCATGTAGCCTATGACTGACTTTGGCTTCTGTGCCAGTAAAATACCTGTGAAGTGCTTGTTGGAGCTGTGGTATCTGAGCTCTCAACTCATGCGCTTATCTGTGGAATCGATGCTCGATAAATAATGCCTGTGAAGTGGTGATGTATTTTTGACAGTGGAGTCACGTTGGTGAATTCATACTCGAGATGGACAAAGCACAATCGTAAAGTTGCATTTCATGTTTGTAATTCTTGTTGTCAAAACTTTTTGTTCGTATTCTGACAGATAAAATACACATAATACATTTTATGTACGACTGAACTCATTCAAGAGTTTACAAATATTTATTTTTTACACAACTATAGAATATATAAGCATTTCTATCTTATGCACACAGATCCTTTTGGCAGTTTCCTTAACCCCATAACTTTTCAACATTTGGCCCGATTATTACTCCGTTTCAAACATAAGTCTAATTCTAACCTAAACTTTCACTTCAGGAAGTTTTTACATAAACAGTGGATTTTCTTAAAAAACTAAAACAATTAAAGGGGCTGAGATCTCTCAATTTAAACACATAATAATAATAAAAAAAAAAGAACATAAGTTTCCTGAAACCTGATTTCTAATTAACACTGAAAAACCTGTTTCTGGGTTCAATCCACATCACGGAGGGCCTTTCAGTTTGGGCTTTGAATATTCTCCCTGCATTTACTCAGATTTCTTCTACCATTAACAACATGTATGCTAGGTTTATTCTCCTGTCTTTGTCCTCAGCCAAAGCACAGCTTGGATTTGCTGTCTGGGTGCAGAGAATGAACGTCCTTCTTATCTTAAAGGTGTTGATGTGATGCATCCAGATTCTGATAGGCGTAGTTCAGACCTTTGCACCATAGAATCATTTGTTTGTGTGTTGAACATTATCGGGGTCGAAAACCACAGTGATGATGGATGCATTCGGGGCTGTATCTGACAATCTGAGGGACAATATGCTTGAAGATGTTGACATTCCTCTGGACCAGATTCAGCCTGCTCTCTCCTTCCTGTTGACGGACTCCAGCTGTCACCACCACGATGTGAGAGTTCACCGTCACAGAGTAGTCTGGGAGAAAGATGGAGGAATTTAGCAACCGCCTCGTCCTCAGGGTCCGATTAACCCCTTGGTCCTCGAGATCTACTATCCTGCATGTTTTAGATCACCGGTGTCAAACATGCAGCCCAGATCTAAACATGGTCTAACTGCTTTCTGCAGGATATTTTCAAAAGGACAGATGGACAGCTTTCAAAATCTTTCTCTCAAATTTGGACTTGGTAAACATGATTTTTTTTCAGATATCTCCAACTCTGTGATTACTTTGTAAAGGAACTACAATGTTCTATGACAGAGACTCCCTCTCATCTAATTCAAATACTGGTAGAAGCCTATAAAGGTTCCAGTAACAAAAATATCACTGCAGTCTAAAAAATGATTCATGGGGTTAGTAAGTTAAGCTTAAAATCAAGAGCTTTCTCTGCTTAAAAAAATTAAGTTTGTTACATGTACACATTTAAATCAGATGATAAGTTATTTTATTAAGTTGGTCTAAATGAAAAACAAGGAAAACACTCTTAACTTAATAACATATTGATTTTGAACAGACATTTCTGCCTTTAACTTAACAACGAAATATATTAAGTTAGTACAGCTTCAAAATCTTGTAAACTTCCTCTAAAAGCTGAGTACAAAGCTGACGAGCCTGGACATGTTTTGCTGACAGACCACGCCTACCACAAGAAAAGGAGGGAAGCACAGGAAAAAAAAGGGAGAAACATGATTTTGCACAGAACTTTACTAAACTTTAAGGCTTGATAGAATTTAGCTTTGTTTCTGCAACAGTAGTTTTAATTATTCAAGGACTGAATAATACACATTTTGCTCCTTTCTAATTTAAAATTGTAGTATATATTGTCGAGTATTTGCTGCATTGCATTGTGGGTATTGGGTATATTGTTGAAAACGTGTTCTTTTATGTGCAGGGGTTCAGCAAGGTTGTGATGTTGGTGTTAATTTTGAGTTAATGTGTGCATGCTAATGTTTACTGGCCTTTTTGTGTTTATTTTATTTATTTTTATAGAACTGCACCATGAGTCAGAGCCATAGGCCAAACAGTGCCTGTCCTGTTTATTGTTCGTTGCAGTTATATTCTTTAATGTAACTCCTCACTGCTCAACAAATATAAATTAATATCTGCAAGAACATGAGAACAGTAGTACTGTGTACATTTGAGATATTAACATGCAGACAAATTTAGTAAGTTAATTGCACAGAGAATTAAACGGGTCAGTCATAAAATTGGAATTTCCATGTGGAATTTCTTCTGATGTACAGAAATAAGTTAGACCAACTCAAAAAATTAAAGAAACTACTTGTATGAACACTTTTGAGTAGAATAAAAGTAAAACAATAAGTCAATATAACTAAATGCAGTAGTTTTTACACAATTAAAATTAAGTTGGTTCGACTTAATTAAGCTTGTAGAGTAAAAAGCAAATCATGTTGTTTGTACTAAAGTAATAGAGTTTACTTAACTAGAGAAGTCTTGTGGCATTTAAGCAATTTGCCAAGTTGAAATAACTTAAAAAGATTAATGGAAATTGTTACCTCAATTTTTTTTACGTTGAGCCTATTAATCATTTTTTAGAGTGTGGTAAAATTTATACAGCTTTGAATTCAAAAGACAATGAGATATATTTTCACGCAAAAAAACAATGGGAGAGGGACCTGCATGAGGAAATACCAAATGAGATATGGTCAGAGGGGTGGAAATCTCAAAACTGCACTACAAACTCACTATCATGGAGGGATTTTTGTTGGAAATGTCTGGCCCGTTTCTTTATTACACCTGCACAAAAATCACATTTTTCTGGAGTTCATTTTTCCTGCTGGAGGGAGTGCGGTTCACTGGAGGCAGATCAAGCACATGTATTCTGGTCCTGTCCTGGTATTGTTGGCTTTTGGGGAGAGATGATTAAGTTCATGTATTCAGTTTTTGGTGTTCATTTTGATATGTCATTGGCTACTTTGTTTTTTGGCATTCCCCCAGAGGAATTACAGGAAAGTGACATATATTTATTTAGAATACTGCTTGCTGCAGGCAAAAAAGCCATCACCAAATACTGGCTTAAAAAGGACCCTCCCTCAATTTCCTTGGTGATAAAAATTGTCAACCAAATCCATTTAATGGAAATGATGACATACAATCTCCGCGTACAACAGCATAAGGGTGTAAAGCACTGGAAAAAATGGGACTTTTTCATTCAATCTGTGGACAGTAAACAGTACGTAAATGTCTGAATGTACCTGTGACCTGTGACTGTGTTTCTGTTTGTTTTGTATTTTATATTAAGACAATAAAAAATAAAGTACAAAAAAAAAACAAAAACATGCGGCCCAGGGACCAAAACCAGCCCACCAAAGTTGCCAATCTGGCCCGCAGGATGAATTTGCAAAGTGCAAGTAAAGGCATCAAACTCAAAAATAATATCATAATAACCAATGAATAATGACAACACCATTTTTTCATCCTTGATTTAGTGCAAAAAACAAAAATATATGAAAATATTTACATTAAGAAACTATACTTTAACAATAAAATGTTAGTAACCTGAACAAATATGAACAACCTGAAATGTCTAAAGAAAATTAAGTGCAATTTTAACAATATTCTGCCAGTTACTAAATGTTTTGTGCCTTTGTGGATCTCATTTGTAACGCAAACGTATAAATGATAAGTCGAGGCATAAAATTTATAAAATTGTACTTATATTTCTTAACAAATTTCATTTTTGTCCATGTTATTCACATCCTTTTTGTGTGGATAGTTTGTAAATATAAATATTGGCATAACTGAATGTTATTTTTTGCACTAAAACAATTTGGAGTTGTCATTATTTATTAGCTATCATGCTATTATTTGACTGGTCTGGCCCACTTCAGGTAAAATTGGACTGAATGTGGTCCCCGGAAGAAAATGAGTTTGACACCTCTGTTTTAGATGTTTCCGTCTTCCAGCACACATGACAGTCATTATCAGGCTTCTGCAGAGCTTGATGATAGGCTTATCATTTGAATCAGGTGTGTTGGAAGAGGGATACATCTAAAACATGCAGGATAGTAGATCTCAAGGACCAGGATTAACTCATCAAAACCCGATTATCTGATCATCAGTTGAATTGGAATAACATTACACACAATACACATTACTCTTTAGGTGATTAGGTCTTATTTTAAGTGTGATACGATATTTTGACAAGAAATGAGAAAAATACACTTGGTAAGATTTTGATTTTTGCAGTGTAATGGAATCATTAGTTTGACTTGTATCATTTTCATCATTGTGCTATATGCTAAATGTTAAAAGCAGATGAATTTTGTTATCCTAACATGGGAACAGACGACAGCTTCATTCCAAGGAAATGCCTCTGACAAAATGTGTACCCTACCGTGACACAATTACTAATTATTAAAATAGACATGATAAAATAATCGCAGATTCCCAGAGATTGGTGGGTGGCAATCAAATAGAAAATTGAATAGAATGGTATTTTCATGTTGGTACTGTTCAGATTGGTAATATCAGCTTTAGTTCTTGTGGTGGTGAGCATGGTACTGTTCAGTTAATGCTGAAGATTACAATGAATGCTTTGAAAATGAATAAGGATTCAACTGTGCTAAAGCGATAAGACACATTGAACATCTATATTACACATTTTGATCACCTACCATTAACCCTCCCAATCTTAGTGGCATGAATGTAATTCGCTGCAGAAACAGGCTATAGAGCAGTGTTTTTCAACCTTGGGGGGTCACCTGAATTTCAGATAGGGTCGCCTGACATTTCTGGTAATTGATAAAAAAAAAAACAAAACAACAACTTACTAATAAAAAACATAGGGTGAGTTGACAGCGACAACTGCCATGCTGCAACTGCAGTGTTTTTCAACCTTTGGGTTGGGACCCCACGTGGGGTTGCCTGGAATTCAAATGGGGTCGCCTGAAATTTCTAATAATTGAAAACTTAGTAATAAAAAATATACGGTAGGTTGACAGAGACAACCATAATCTATAAAAGACAAACTGTGAAGCTGAAACTGAAGCACTGTGGTTCTGTTTATCTTTCAAATGTTCATTGTGGTCAGTTTCAGATGCTGCAGCTCTTTCATAATTCATAGTTTGAGTTCTTGTTTGTTCAGTATTAATTGTCAGCCTTGTAAATCCAAGCTGGACTGACTGTACATATCCTGACCAAGGAAAATAAAATTCTCACTTTGTGCAGTAATCTACACCTGGATTTACTGCCTCCGTCCATAATAATATATATTATATAGGCAAGGCAAGGCAAGGCAAGTTTATTTGTATAGCACATTTCAGCAACAAGGCAATTCAAGGTGCTTCACACAGGACATTGAAATAAAAGAAACAAAAAGAAACACATTTAAAACATTATAAAAGAAATATGTAAAAGGTGATTAAAAACAGTGAGTAATAAAACAACACATAAAATAAAAAAAATAAAAAAAAACACACACATATTAAAGTAAGAGTTGCAGTGCAGAGTTTCAAAGAGAACATAAAGTTTAAAAAGTCAAAAGCCTTTATAGACTAAATGTCGTCTAAAATTAGCGTTTATTTGCAACATAGTATAGCAAACTATCCGAAAATATCCCATAAATTTTTAGAAATCGGAAGGGAAGTTATCAATTAAGAGGGGAGCATAACTTCAAAATCAAAAACAGGACAACAACCTTAAAAAGCTTTTGTTTATCAATTTCTGGTGTTAAGCTATGGAACAATCTAAGTGAGGAACTCAAGCAAAGTCCAAATATTATCCAGTTTAAGAAAATGTACAAAAATATTTTGTTTAGTAGTTATAATTGATAATTATCATTACTATTTTCCTTTACTTATTGATATGACATAGGGATTAGAGGCAGAGAAGCCTATGTGAATGTATATGTGTATGTATGTAACAGTCTATATATGAATTTGGACATGTATATGTAAGTGTGTGCGCATGGGTATGTAATGTGCATATATGTGTATGCATGTATATGTATGCATGTTTGTATGTATGTATGCATATGTATGTATATGTGTATGTATGTGTGTGTATATATGTATGTGTATGTATATATATATATATATATATATATATATATATATATATATATATATATATATATATATATATATATATACATATACATATATATGTATATGTGTATAGATGGATAGATGTGTACATATATGGGTGTATATGTATGTATGTATATATGTACATATTGTTGGTTTAGACAAAGGGGTGAGAGCTAATAAGCTATGTTTCTTCTCACTCCTTTTCGAATATGACTTTTTTTTTCCTTTCTTTTCTTTTTGTGTGTATCATTATTTTATGCTTCCTTAAATTTTCATTTCTATATTATTTTGTGCAAAGAAGTCAAATAGTAGTAATCAGGAAGCTTGTATCATATTCATATTCGAAATAAATAAATTATATATATATATATATATATATATATATATATATATATATAAAGTCACTGTTTTGAATGTCTGGAGTCGCCAAAAATTTGTGATGATAAAATGGGGTCATGAGACCTAAAAGGTTGGGAACCACTGCTATACAGCGATAACAGATGAAGTGACTTGTATCCATACACACATACTGGGATCGTGTGTCCCCATTACTGCCATAAGATGGAGCCAGAGAAACAGTTTAAATCCCAGTCTGTTGCCACATATTACAGAATTAAAGATTCAGAGCCTCTCACTTGACTGAAAATGTGCAGGGGTGGGTGGTGGGGGAGTGCACACAATATGAGATATGAGGGCAGCAGGAGGGTTACGGTTCACTGTACCAGGGCCACTCCACACTACCTCTACGACCCACCTTGGCCACCCCAGTAAAAATGTCCTGGACACGCCACTGACCACACATACCTTTCAATCCACTGATGTCTGTCTCATCAGTTCACCATCTGGGAAAAATCCTGACGACTGCTACAGCATCGTAGGCATATACTAAAAGTTTTGGATTTTCAGGGTTGTCAGGCTCCACAGCAGAAATTGCTCCAAATAATTCTGTGCAATAAACCATATCCCTAATCCAGTGGTTCTCAATCTTTTTCTGTCGGGCCCCCCTATGGAGGATGAAACATTTCCAGGCCCTCCTCAACCCCAACAACATTGTAATAGTGGTACTATTATAACTTTTATTAAAATAAACATTAATATTGTAATAACACTTTTTGCTTTTCCTTGAACAATTTGTTGTGCAAATTAAAAATATGTTAGATTTTTGCATGAACAATACAAATAAACTCAACAAGATTGCCCGCTGAGAAAATATTTGTCCAAATATAAATAGGAAATGTGCAATTATCTTACAACTATGACAATAAAGTTACTCTTTTTTAGAACAACAAACAAATTTTGGTAACAAAGATAAATTTAGATTTTAACAATATCAGTGGCTGCAATGAGCCAGTTTCCATTGCACATCTCAGAACATTAAAGTGCAAAATGTACAAACTGTGCAAAAACAGAAACATTGCACATTAATCTTTTCCAGTCAAATCCTTGTCCGTTCTAAAAACCTAAACTCTTTGTCTAGTCTAGTGACAAATCACCATGGCAGTAGATTTGTTTGTTGTACGTCCCTAAAATGAGTCCAGGGTGCTCCAACACTAAAACATTAGTTCCACCTGCTACATGTTCAAACCTGAAGAAAAAAAAAAAAAAGAAAAAATAACAGAAGTGATCTCATGACTCCCCCTGGCAAGCCTTCACGCACCCCCTGGGGGGCCCGCCCCACAGTTTGAGAAACACTGCCCTAATCCAACCTGTGGCATGATCAGAATGAGCATAACTATAAATTGTATACAGGGTGGGGAAGCAAAATTTACAATGAACATTTAGTTGTTTTTTCTCAGCAGGCACCACGTCAATTGTTTTGAAACCAAACATATATTGATGTCATAATCATACCTAACACTATTATCCATACCTTTTCAGAAACTTTTGTCCATATGAGTAATCAGGAAAGCAAACGTCAAAGAGTGTGTGATTTGCTGAATGCACTCGTCACACCAAAGGAGATTTCAAAAATAGTTGGAGTGTCCATAAAGACTGTTTATAATGGAAAGAAGAGAATGACTATGAGCAAAACTATTACGAGAAAGTCTGGAAGTGGAGGAAGCAACAAAAAACGTACCAAAGCTTTTATTAAAGCTCTCAAATCCAAAATCCTAAAGGATCCAACCAAATCCATGAGAAAAATGGCAATTGAACTTGAAGGTAGACAACAAGACCGTTAGAAATGCAGTAAAATATGATTTGAAGTTAAAATCTTACACAAGAACACCAAAACACTTGTTGACAACAGCAACAAATCCAACTTTAGCAATTTTTGGGAATCATGTTTATGGCCGCCTTCTAGCCCAGATCTAAACCCTCTGGATTCTGCTATTTTAGAACATGCTACCAATAGAACATCACACAGCAATGTCGACTTTCTTAAAGATACTATTAAAGAAGAATGGGAGAAGTTGTCACCCGAATATTTGAGGAACACTTGCGCAAGTTTCAGGAAGCGTGTGAAGGCAGTTATTGAGAAAGAAGGAGGACACAAAGAATAAAAACATTTTCTATTATGTACATTTTCTTGTGGCAAATAAATTCTCATGACTTTCAATAAACTAATTGGTCATACACTGTCTTTCAATCCCTGCCTCAAAATATTGTAAATTTTGCTTCCCCACCCTGTATACATTACCAGTCCAAAGTTTGGACTCACATTCTCATTTAAATGACATGAGATGGACCACAGACGACCAACAAGCACTCAGCATCACTGGGAACGACTTCAAGACTGTTGGAAAACATTTCGTGAAGCTCATTGAGAGAATGCCAAGAATGTGCAAAGCAGTAATAAAAGCAAAATATGGCTATTTTGAAGAATCTAAAATATAAAACATGCTTTGAGTGATGTCACACTTTTTAACTACATAATTCCATATGTGTTCATTTATAGTTTTTATGCCTTCAGTAAGAATCTACTATGTAAATAGTCGTAAAAATAAAGAAAAAATTGGTGAGTCCAAACTTTTGACTGGTAGTGTATAGCTTTTTTGATTTGTCTTTATTTTGGATTTTGTACTTCTTTTGCTCTTGTGTGTTTTTGTACTTTGCGGTTGTAAACCTGGAATTTCCCCTTGTGGGACGAATAAAGGCATATCTTATCTTGTCTTATCTTATCGTGGGTTATTCATGAGCATTTTTTCTCTTAATTTACTGGATATTTATCATGTTTCTGTTTCATTGTACGGCAAATATATCTTTCAGCTGTGGATATACAGTCGTAATATGTTTGTGGGCCTGGTCAAGGGCAGGTATACATGTGGTAAAAAGTTAAAATTCTCCCCCAATATATTATAAGGGCTTTTTTGTTGTTGTTGTTGTTTTGTTTTGGGTTTTTTTTTTTTTGTATATTTTCATTTAGTTTTTGGATCTGTTTTTGCTTTTGAAAAATTCCTGTGGACAAAAAAGTTACAGCCATATGAAGACAACAGTGCAACAGCCCCAAAAATTATCCATTATAATAATATTAAAAAAAAAAAAAAAAAAAAAGACAACAACCCAAAAAATTATCCACTATAGAAAAAAAAACCAAAAAACAAAACATTATCCACCTTTTCAATTAAGGGGGCGCAATAGTTTTTGATGTATTTGTGGTTGGGGATTAGTTTCCATTATTTAGCTCATGGTCTATGCCCGCTTCTGGCCTCATCCTTTATGCAGATTGGACAGAAAGTACATTTTTTCCAACATTGTTTTGATGGACGAAGAGTAAAACATGCAGATACAGGTGGAGGGTATGTCCAAAAAATGCCTCATTACCCCGTTTAAAGCTTTGACGTGTGGCGCAGGGAAAACCAAAGCCAGCTGAGTTCGCTGGTGGAGCTGAGGTACAAACAAGGTCAGGGACAGGAGACGTTCTTAAAAAGAACCGGTTCTCAATTCCCATCTCTACTTACGGGCTCAAAAAACCGGCCTAGAAAGCAGCATAAATTAGCAATTTTTTCCTCAGTATGACCCACCCTACTCTGCCTCTGATTGGCTCATCAGTCCTCATGTCTAAAGTTAACTAATCTAATCTAATCTAATCTAATCAGTGAAGGTGCCAAGTACTAGCCAATTAGAGGCAGAGTAGGGCGGGTCATGGCTTCACCATCCTAGGGAATAAAATGGGCAATTTGGCTCAGATACTACTGAATGGTGCCAGGGCCGTTTCAAGATATCTGGGGGCCCTAGGCAAGAAAGTAAAGTGAGCCCCCTTATACGTGAAGATGTGGTGATTCAATCACCGAAGAAGAAAAATAAAATCCAGATGCGATTTCCTGTTTCCTCGTGCTTTTAATGAGTCATGAATTACTCTGTATTACACAACACAGAGTAACCACTAGAGTGTAGTAAAGGACGCAGTGTCTTCAATTACGCATTGTTGATGGGAATGACACAAATTGTCACTATCAATTGGCGCTGACAGAAATTTAAGCAAAGCACCTAAAAAGGAAAAAAAAAAGGCATTTGGTGAGTAGGCATACTTTTGTCCTTATTCTAGAAGTATATGATTAAAGTGCAGAGGATTTGATAGTAACTTTGCAGGAGAAGAACTTCACTTCCCATAATGCACCAAAATGTAATGTCAGACCTCATCGGCAAAACTACCTGAGCACATGGTGTAAAGTGTTGTGATGTGTTGATGGGCAAGTGTGGGATATATAGATAATTACAGAGTTTAAAATGTAGGATTGTGATTACGTGGTTCACAGACGTGGTTCACAGACACCGCCATTATTTTTTTTTTGATGTTGTATTTGAATATTCTGAATATTTGACGATTTTGAAAAGTGTTGTAATTTCCTAATTATTCAAATTGTTCCTGAACGCCTCATGTATTGTTTACGTGTGCCTCCTTGAACGTGAACAGAACTCAGTTGCAGTGAGGGCTCAGAGCTGATGTGAGGGACTTTAACAAATGTTGGACTGAAAATACAAACTTTTGCTGCAGTCCTCCTCTAGTCCTCTTCTGTGCCTAAACCAGCTGACACACAAGGAACAGACGTATGGATGAGACGGACAAACGCAATGGAAAAGGGACATTTTTCTCCTAATGGGATGGACAGATCACCAACGGAACTTGCTAGCTAACCGGAACTGTCCATTGAACTGGATGGATTATTAGGCCAAACTGGATGGGATTCATAGGACCAGACGATTTAGTTTGGAATAAAGTTGTGTGGGTGACCGCAGCAGGAGGCAGACAACCGTCCAGAGTAAGTGAAAACACTTCAGTAGGCTTAGCTTTGGCTTCTCAGGACTAAATACTGTTAATGCTGTCGTACTTCGGTCCTCCACGTCCAAATTATTTAGCTCAAAAGAAGTTTTGGAACGCTGTACAACAGTAGAAAAGGGCGATGGAGAAGTTGTGTTTATTCTATCGTTAAATTCTTCCAACAGAACACAGTTGTGTTGTGTGTATATGATTAGTTCTTGAACTGAATCCTCCCCCTCTCATGCTAACATCTATCTGTGTGTTTGGTCACTGATGTGAGGGCTTTTGTTCGCACACTTTCAAACATATCACACAGTTGTGGCCTATTTGGAGAAAACAATGGTTTACTTAATACTTACCGCTGTGTCGTTGGCGTTTTTCCTCTTCTTCTTTCTTTTTTTGTCTTTTTTCAAACCCTGAAGGGTAGGAGCGCTTCATCATTGGTGTTCTTTTAAAATGGCTGCCGCCGTGCTCAGTGTGGACAGACCGTTAGTTCCACTGACAGCAAGTGGGGGGTGTGATGGGGGGTGCGCGAGGGCGAATGTCACTTCTACATGACCCTCATAGCCTTTGTCATTGCATAGGGGGAATCCCTCTAGTTTGGGGGCCCCAGTCACAAAACAGTACAGGAGAGGGTTAGCGCTGCCTCACTGTGGTGGTTTGTTTACAATGGATGGTTTTTAAGAAGTTGTACAGATAAATGACCATGTGGCCGTGGGGGGCCCTCTTCAGCGAGGGGGCCCTAGGCAGCTGCCTACCTTGCCTACGTCATCACGATGGCTCTGAATGGTGCACATCAGGGGGATTTAGAGGTGGGTGTACGCAACACTGACTGAAAAATAAGTAGGTATACTCTGTATACCACCGTATACCCTGGACTACACCACGTTATCCACTGTGACACCAACTGACACAACAAGACAAATGTACAACCACAGTGGACATTTCTGATCAGAGACACAGAAAAATGCATCTTCAAAGACCAACATGCTGATTGACATATTAATCCTCCAATATCCAGGTGCGCCTTTTAGGCACACTTTGCACTTCGTTTTAAAAAACTTCATATTATTTTTCATAATTTAAATAAGGTTAGAATTCAAAAGTTGTTCATTTGTGCATGATCTTTAAAATTCTGGCCAACGACTAAAATTTGCACATTGTAAACAAATTTAAATTACAAGACTAGCATCTGTCTCCCAAGTGTGCCTAAAACGCACTATTTCTTCCATTTGATATGTATGATTAGGGCTGACCTTGATTTACAAAAATAAAATCAAATTAGAGCAGAAAAATAAATCAATATATAACATTTAATAATTTGATTTGTAGGTGTGCATTTTATGTACACTTGGTGACAGATGCTAGTATTTTTGAACATTTGACCTAGCGCCAAAAATAATCATGCAAATTAACCAGTGTTGGAGTTAATCATTGACATATGCCAGGCTGCAAAAATCAAATAATATGTGATCCACTTTTTATGTAGTATATTGAAAAAATTTTTTTTTTTTTTTTGTTTTTTGCATCCAAAAAATGGTTTGTTTACATTACAAACACAACGTTTAAAGGGTTAAAAAATTTGACAGTTAATGAGTATTTGGTATTTTTATTTACGGCTCAAGTTGATGAAATAGAAAAAAATGTGTAAAAGAATTAAAAACAAACTGTATGAAATTTTTTTTTGATATTATTCCACAAGTGTGTGAAAAAGGCACCCTTGGTGCTTAGTAAGGGCCTTGCTGGACGGGATACCGGAAGGTTAAAGAATAACTAACTGTGACTTTGTAAACTGTTTTTACCTCTTCATACATTTTTCTGTTAAAAGACACACCCTACGTGTCACGCCCCGATCATCCTGTGAATGATCTTTTTGTCGTTTTCTGCACAGACATGTTGGAAAACTTCACCCGGAGGCCATTTGGTTTAGATTTCATTTATGAGTCATAGATGTGGATAAACCACCCACCACCACCAAAACACTTGCCAGAGTTTACCGCTGTGCTATGGCGTGTTGTGTATGTTCGCTAAGTGTTCATCCATCAGCTAGTGTGTGTACATTTTCAGGATTGTTTTGGAAGTGTTTGACAGAAATGCACAGTAATGGCACCATAAATATTCAACCCTGTGAAAGATTGTGTTCATTTACTGACTGTGATCCAGTATTTAGTGGCACAGTGGATGAATGGGGCCATTATAGATATTATAGCTGTTGAAAAAAATGAAACTGTTTAATTATCTTGGTGCATTTTCACTGATCACAGATCTCACAACAACAAAGTTAGTGCACGCTGAGTGTCTAATTAATCATCCCATAAGTGGAACATAAATGCAAATAGGATGTACCATTTTACATAGATCCTCTTCCAAGTATTTAAGCTCAGAGCAAGTAAAATGGAATGCTTATACAATGTGTACCATGTTCGTTTATTTGGCTTGCTTTCATGTGTCATTATTTTTGCCTGAGGGAGGAATTTAAAAAAAAAAAAATCTGTTTCTTTTACAGGATTGTTTGCTGAACTGAGTGATGATGGATGGGCTGCATACAAGCGAAGATTTTATCAGTTAAATGTCAGATGAAGCTGATGTTTCCTCAGTCAATAAAAACAAACCTCTGTGTAAAAGGTTAGTGTCAGATGGAACTGCACAGTAAAAGAATTCACTGTTGGGTAGTAACTGAATACATGCATTAAACCAGGGGTCTCAAACATGCAGCTCAGGGGCCATATGTGGCCCACCAAAGGTTCCAGTCCGGCCCTTGGGATGAATTTCCAAAGTGCAAAAATTCCACAGTCAAGGCTGTCGAACTAATAGCATAATAGCATAATAACTTAAAAGAAATAATGACTCCGTATTTTCTTCTCGGTTTGATGTGAAAAAAATATTACATTATGTCTATAAATAATGACAACTTCAAATTTTTGTTTGTTTTAGTGCAAAAAATAACATTAAATTATGAAAATATTTACATTTACAAACTATCCTGTAACAATAAAATGTGAATAACCTGAACAAATATGAACAATCTGAAATGTCTAAAGAAAATAAAGCACAAGTTTAACAATTTTCTGCCTGTTACTGAGTGTTTAGTGTCTTTGTAGATCCGATCCATAATGCACATGTAGAAATGATAAGCTGAAGCATCATATCATTAAAATTGCAGTTATTTTTCTTAAGAAATTTCAGTTTTTTTCAGGTTATTCACATCTTTTTTGTTTGAATAGTTTATAAAAGTAAGTATTTTCATAATTTAATGGTTTTTTTTTTTTTGCAGTAAAACAAAGTCAAAAATTTGGAGTTGTCATTATTTATAGGTTATTATGCTTTTATTTTACTGGTCCGGTCCACTTGAGGTTAAATCAGGCTGAATGTGGCCCCTGAAAGAAAATGAGTTTGAGACCCCTGCATTAAACTGACATGTTTGTGATATGAAATATTAGTAGCTGTATTTAGCTGCGGTTCATGTTTAACCCTTTCATGCAATTATGAGAACCTTGGTCACGATATTTGTGTGTTTTTATTCCAGTTTAGGCATGAAAAAACCATGTGATTCAGTTTTTTTTTTTTTTTTTTTAAGGAGTTACAAAACTGTCCACTCAGCCGGACCCCGTGCATTTAATTTTTGAAGCAAAGAAACATGTATTTAAAACCTAATATCAGAAAGTGTAATGGAAAAATATGAAATAAAAACATTTTTAATGCTGCTAATCAGATGTTTTCCCACATTTTAACATACTCTAATACTAGTTATTATTCATTTCATGGAGATAATATGCAAAAAAAAAAAACCCTGTTTTGTTTGTTGATTTACACTTAAACATGTTACTCTAGATCAGGTTTATCTAGAACAGCATAGTTACAGTAACAGTATGAAATGCACTGTATGGGATGATGCGTAAGTGTCCACTGTGTTGGCTGATATGGAACTAAAACAATAAAACCCATGAATATACAAGAGAACAGCTGGAGAATAGCTGTCCACTGTAGTGACCACTATGCATGAAAGGGTTAAAAATGATATGAACTGAATACTGGTAGGGTTATTTTAAAGGTGTTACATGTTTCCTGTATTCCCTTGGTTTGATTTGACACCAGAGTAGATTATGCATGAGTGTCCACACACTAAACAGACAGCACAGTAGTAGTTAATGTATTTTTCATCCATGTCATGCCAAAACACAGAAGGCAAAACACTCTTCTTTATTTGAAGATGACTAGTTAAAACTGTTTAATAAGTCAATGGAGCTTGTTTTTCAAAAAGTCAAGGTAGAATTGCATCTTGGTTCTTTGTGTTTGACAAAATCACACAGTTGTGTGTATAGTTCACACATCTACAGCTACATAGTATTTAAAATATGCTGGTCTTTTTAAATAATGCGGCTAAATATGTTACACGTTACATTTAAAAGCACGCATGCAATATTTGTTTTTCTTGCTGTTGGTAATTTAATTTTTACAACTGCTAATTATTATCATCATCATCATCATCATCATAATAATAATAATAATAATTATTATTATTATTATTATTATTATTAGTTACAACCAGCTTGTTTGGGGAAAGGGAAGCAACATAAAAACCAGATGTAATGAGGTCAAAGTAAAGTTATTTATTAACTAGAAAAGCACTCAGATCACCCCCCCCCCCCCCCCCCGCCCCCATCACCACCAGAATGTAATCATTTGTTCCATGTGCCAGAATCAACATTTCCTGAAAATTTCATCAAAATCTGTACATAACTTTTTGAGTTATCTTGCAAACTAATCAAGAAACCAACAAACAAACAAACAAACCCCAATGAAAACATAACCGTAACAAGATATTGTTATAAGCTATGGGTGTATCAAATTGGAGGCTAATTGGAGTCTTGTTGAATTTTTTATGAATTTTCGAAAAGTGCTCAATGATGAGAGATAGGAAAATTTGAGATTTTGTGACCTTAAACTGTGGCCTACTTGGCTCAAAATTTAATGGGTTTGTCCCAGGGCCTAGGCCTATCTGTGGGTACAATTTGGTAAAGATGGTTGGAATAGTTTTCCGGTAAAGTTGCTAACAAACAAGCAAACAAACGCACAAACAAACACACAAAGCAAAGTGATCACAATACCTCCTAGCAGAGGTAACAAAAAGTAAGATTTTAACGATAAACCAAAATTGAGGCTAACAGAAAATCTCTAACGTGTGTGTAAAACCTCACACATGTTTTTCAACCTTGGGGTCGGGACGCCATGTGGGGTCACCTGGAATTCAAATGGGGTCGCCTGAAATTTCTAGTAATTGATTTAAAAAAAAAAAAAAAATTCTCACTTTGTGCAGTAATCTACACCTGGCTTTTCTGCCTCTGTCCATAATAATATACATTATATAGACTAAATGTCATCTAAAATTAATGTTTATTTGCAACATAGTACAGAAAACTATTACGTGATCAAAAACAAATTAATTTTAGCAAAAAAAATGTGTACGTTTTGAATGTCTGGAGTCGCCAGAAATTTGTGGTGTTAAAATGGGGTCATGAACCAAAAAAGGTTGGGAACCACTGGTCTAACACAAAACTAGTGCCTCAACATGTTTAACAGCATTCTTCAATGTCCAAACATAAAACATAGAGGCACATGAGCAGAGCTGGAGCTGAGCAGCTTGCTGGGGAAGTCTGGTCTGCTGGCTTCTTATTGTGCAGGTGGTTCCCTCTGATTGGTGGACTCTTCTTCTGTGCAGGTGAATGGAATCCGCTATCACTGATGGTTGCAATCTGAGGGCTGCAGTGCAGACTCACCTAACACAACACTCACACACTCTAAGGGAGAGGCAAAGTTCCCCAGAATACAGCGACGACCATAACGTTATTATTATTATTATTATTATTATTATTATTATTATTATTATTATTATTATTATTATTATTATTATTATCTCTGCCAAGGGGGTTTTGTTTTCATCGGGGTTTGTCTGTTTGTTAGCAAGATAATTCAAAAAGTTATGGGTGGATTTGAGTGAAATTTTCAGGATATGTTGACACTGGCACAAGGAACGACTGATTACATTTTGGTGGCAATCGGGGGGTGGGGTGGGGGGGTGTTTGTCTGTTAGCAAGATAACTCAAAAAGTTATGGAAGGATTTTGATGAAATTTTCAGGAAATGTTGATACTGGCACAAGGAACAAATGGTTATATTTTGATAATGATTGGGATGATCTGCCCTGGAGTGCTTTTCTAGTTATTATTATTATTATTATTATTATTATTATCATCATTATTATTATTATTACTATTATTACTATTATTACTTTTATTACATACTTATATTACTTATTACTTATATATCACTACGACTATTACTGTTATCACTTTATTATAACTTTTCGTAGAATAGAATAGAATAGAATAGGCTTTATTGTCATTACACCTATATGGCTATTATTATTATTTATTATTACTACTACTACTTTTCTTCTAGCAATTGCCTGTTCTTTTTTTGCTTCTATTTTTTATAGTTATTGTTTTGCTATTTTCTTGTGGTATTTCTTGTGTGTATATTCAGTGTTGTGCTGTTAATGCAACTTCAAATTCCTGAGGGCTCTGCTCAAAGGATCCGTAAAGTTTTATTTAATCTAGTCTAATCTAATCTAATCTAATCTAATCTAATCTAATCTAGTTTAATCTAATCTAAACTAAACTAAGATCAAATAAGTATTCAGTACTCTGAAGCCAAACACAGGTTAAAGGAAACATTTCTAACACTGACTATTAATATTTTACTCAGTTTTAGTTTCAGTCAGACCATAAAAATGTTATTACCCATCAATAGTTGTCAATTAAATTCTGGTCAGAGCAAAATTACTAATTCATACAAATGATGATTTTTAGACATACCAGGTTTTAAAATCACACCAGTGAGAATTCAATGAGAAGACACAAGATCTTAAAGAGAAATATGATTCAGATTTATTTAAGACATTTGGGTGGTACACAATGACTTCCAATAAATCTGGTTGTCCCAGTCAGCCTTATCCATTTTGTATATACAGGTTGAAAAATGGAGATGAAGCGAGATCTAAACACCATTTGTAAACCCAAGATGATCCAGAAACTCGAGTAAAAAGAGACACGTGGCTGCTTTTGAGGATGTCTTTACACACGACAGAAGAGACGAAGATCTACGACCTTACGTGGACATACATCAGGTTTAACTACGGAGGTTCAAGGTCAAATCCATGAATCTCCACATCTAGGCGTCCTTCTGTGCAGATGTTAAAGGTATCGTTCAGTGTGCAGCGGTTGCCTTATATGGATTTTCTGTCATGACACTACAAGTCTGCTCTTGTCGACTTGACAGCACATCCAGCAACCAAAAGACAGCCAGGCTGACTGATGAAAGAGAGGACTGACTCAATTCTCTGCTGCTCTTTGCTGTTGTACTGATCTTTCTGCTTCTGCTTGTATTTGATGTAATATCTGACTCTCTCAGGGTGTGCAATGCCAAGGAGGAAGTGGGAAACACAGGGTTTGGTGTGGCGTTACAGGGGCTTATATGAGAGGTTTGGGCAGGGGAAGGAAACCAAGGCAAGAAGGAGAACGGGGAGTGAGGAGACGGCTCTTCTTAAAAGCGTCGGCCCATGGAGGTGGTGCTCATGCTGGATCTTGAGATACTGCTGCTCATACTTCCGCCCATACCTCCGGCACTGTAACCACCAGCTGACATGGACATGCCACTGCCGAAGCCAGCACCTCCTCCGAAGCCAGCACCTCCTCCGTAGCCGAAGCCCATGCCGCTGCCGCTACCACCGCCAACTGAGGACGATAAGAAATTTCACATGAGACAACAGTTTGAATTCTGTAATTTTTTTTAGAGCAATGAAGTTTAGCTACGAGTTATAGTTAAGATTCTGAGAGACGGTTGGAAGAGAATATGCTACAGTTCATTTAAGACAAAATCTACACTACATCAGTTCAAGGCTTGAACTTAAGCCTAACGTTGAACCTGTTCACTGATGGCTTGTCCACAGCTAACACATGATGACTGATTATATTTGTATGAATATTTTGACTGTAGTTTGTAAGTGATCTGATGTAGCGGTTCTGATACATACCACCTCCTCCGCTAGAAGAAGTCTGTACGGTGATGGTTGCACTTCCGCCACCACTGGCAATTCTGCAGATGGATACAAGAAGAGTGGATCTAGCAACTGCTGTTTCATGCACTTTGTGTTCAAACGTACCGAGTCTCATCCATTCTTTATAACTTACCTCATCTCCTCTCCCTCCAGGAGCTTCCTGTAGGTGGCGATCTCAATGTCCAGAGCCAATTTGACGTTCATGAGCTCCTGATACTCACGGACCTGGCGGGCCATGTCCTGCTTGGCTCTCTGCATGGCTTCCTCTAGTTCAACGATGCGGGCCCTGGCGTCTTTTACTGCCAGCTCACCGCGCTCCTCAGCCTCAGCAATCTGGGCTTCCAGGTTTGCACGCTGGGTGGTTGGAAACGGGGACACAAGAACATATGGGTGACTGCAATTCTATGTGCTGTGATACTAACTGTAGATCAGTAATTAACTAATAGGTGATATGGTAGGATTCATAGCAAACAGTGGTTAGTTTGAGTTTAAAACCCCAGATCACTAAACACAAATTGTGCCCCCCCCCCCCCCCCATCAGTGTTTTATTCTCACAAATGGTGCCATGTTTTTACTTCTTAGGCAGTTTTACTATATTATAATTTGTTCAGATCATACATCATATACAAAAGCTTAAGATGTGATAGTTGCCAGACAAGTCAACTACCTCACCACTACCACATAAGTCTTCTACATTGTCAACTTCTGCGGCTGATGTTAAACTTACCTGTGCCTTGATTGCTTCAATCTCATTCTGGAGGCGGGCAATCATGCGGTTGAGCTCAGAAATCTCGGACTTGCTGGCGCGGAGGTCCTGGTCGGTCTGACCAGCAGATACCTGCATCTCAGTAACCTGGAGGATTAATAACAGGAGGCTGGTTGTGACGTTCTTGTTAAAATCAGGAATTGTTACTAATTCCATCAAGCTATCTCTACTCTTGGATTTCAGCTCTTTCATGTTTGTTCATGTTTTCTGCTCACCTTCTGGGTGTACCAGGATTCAGCCTCTTTCTTGGTCCTGCCTGCAATTTCCTCATATTGACTTCTGACTTCAGCCACAATGGCATCCATGTCCAAGTCACGGGTGTTGTCCACCTGGATAATGACTGAGGTGTCCTTGATCTGGCCCTGGAGTTCATTCAGCTCCTGAAAATCAGATATATATGTTGTTGTTTTTTTAAATACAGAAGGTTTTTAAGTTTGTGGTGTATGAAGAGGACAGCAGCAGGTGGACATATGAAGACTAAGGTGAGATTCTTTTTCTCCTACCGCCTCATAGACAGCTCTGAGGAAGTTGATCTCATCCTGAAGGGCGTCAGCCTTGGCCTCAAGCTCAATCTTGTTCATGAAGGCGCCGTCCACATCCTGTCAGTAAAGGAAATAATAGGGCATTGCAGTAATACAGTAAGTAATGGGTTTACTTAATGATCGAGCCTCTCCAGGACTTACTGACCTTCTTGAGGAGCACAAACTCATTCTCTACTCCAGCACGCTTGTTGATTTCATCTTCATATCTTAAAAAGGAAGCCGACATAAAAATGAGCAGACGGTAAGCTCTGCAAAGCTGGCATGCATCCACATAACATGAGCTCCGTAATGTTTCAGCCTGAGTTTGTGATTTAAACTTACTTGACCTTGAAGTCCTCCACTGAACCCTGCATGTTCTTCAGCTCTGCCTCCAGCTTGACCTTCTCATTGCCGAGTCCGTCCAACTGTCTGCGCAGGTTGTTGATGTAGGCCTCGAACATGCCGTCGATGTTGGAACGGGTGGTGGTCTGTTCCTGGAGCAGTTTCCACTTGGTCTCCAGCATAGTGTTCTGCTGCTCAAGGAAGCGGACCTGACGTTCAAATGAAAAAAGAAACATGAGCATTGAACCTGGTAAGTGAAGTGAAAATATCAGATCCACTGTCTAACACTGGAGCACAACATTTTAGCAACTATTAAAAGTGAAATATCAAATACATGTGAAAGATACTGTATGTACCCTTGTACTACTTCATGATTAGGTTTGTTCATTGCAGGGATGTTATTGAGTGCGACTTCCTTCACATTTATTGGCAGCTGATGTATTAAAACACTCCTTAGGCTAAACGTGCTCTGGACACTCTCTGGACATCTCACTGCCCAGTTAGGTTGAGTTCTACTTCACTGGATAAGACAATCTGATGTGATTTTGTCTACATGAGTGAAGTGCACTTTTCTAGGAGGTTAAAATACATTGGAGGCACAAACACACAGATTAAATATGTGCTATTATCCAGGGTGTGTGTCTATTAAGACGATATTTTAAGTGATTTGTTCTGTGGTGTTGCCACACCTCCGAATACTTTCACTGAGGGAACACGCCTGCCACTAATAATTACACTTACATGCCTGAAGCTACTAACTGTCGCACAGTTGGTGCCTGAAGATGACTAACACTGAAAATGATTGGCAGCACACTCAATAAAATTTTCACTTGCATTTCTAAATTCTGCATCGAATATAATTAACAGTTATCTGATTAAGCAGGATGGGCTACCAGTAAGCTTTGGTATGTCAGAAACCTATGTGTGTAGCTTGATTTTCAATTATGCACAAGTATAAAGAGTCTTCCATCCACTTTAATTAGGACTTTATCCATTAAAGACATATTAAGTGATCAGTAGAAATAAATGATTGCAAAACCTTTTGAATCAAGTGCCTTGATTATCATTGTTAGATTATATGTCGGAGTAAACATTGCAAACAGTCAGGTTTGTTCAACTTTCTGCTCCACTGCTGAGTCTTTGCTGCCATGGAAACAGGCGATAACCTGATCCGTCATTCACTCATACCCACTGGATACTGGATATGGCTGCTCTAGTGTTTCCTGCCTCTTACTTTACCTGCAACAGTTGTATTTAAAGAAGTGCCATTCGACTTTCAGTTTTAGGTTAGAGCCTTCACACTTTGGATTTTGGAACGAGGCCTGAGACTCCACACTCTAGTTTTAGACACATAATAACTCTGTCCACACTAATGACCAAGTGTTTGTTCTTTACTTTACAGTAGCAGCAATAGTAGCATGTAGGCCTCCAGTATAGTGTAATATTTAATGAGCATGTGTAATCCTAGATAGACAGCCTATTAAAACTGGACCAAAAGAACTTTTACACTCTACTACAATTTTTCACAATTCTAAACGAAACAAACTACATTTAAGTATCTCATATTCTGGAATGAGTTTAGACAACCTATTTAAGACTTTCCAAGGCTACTTACTTTTTCAATGAAGCAGGCGAAGCGGTTGTTCAGGTTCTTGATCTGGTCCTTCTCATCAGTGCGGACTTTGCAGATGATGGGGTCGATGTCAATGGGCATGGGGGTCAGCAGGCTCTGGTTGACTTGGACTGGAGTGATTGGTGGGATGAAAGCTCCAGCACCTCCAGCACCTCCACCCATACCCATACTCAGACCCATACCAAGACCCATACCGAAGGCACTGGCACCTGCACCTGCACCTGCACCTGCACCACCAAAACCTCCACCAAAGCCGTAACCTGAAGATGCACCAAAAGCAGCACCACCAACACCTGAACCAACACCTCCATAGCTGGCCATAGAAATTTGAGGTCTGCTGGTGCCCTGGAGGGACATTGAGGTGAACTTCCTGCTTCCCCCCATTCCTCCACCACCTGATGATCTAACAACGCTTCCACGGCTAAAACTGACTCCACCTGCAGACATCCTGCTGCTGAATGGAATTGCTATAGAAGTAGAACTCATGATTGAAAGATTAAAGAGGAGAGGGGTTGCAGAGAGAGAGAGAGATTTGGCAGAGCAGTGCAGGGCACTAAGAGGAGAGTCAAGTCCCTCTGAGTGTCTTCTCTCAGACTGCGATGGGTTTTTATTTGCCTCCACAGGTGAGGGCGGTCTTAGCAAGCTCCGCCTCCTCTGCACCACCTCTCTCTGTGTACCTGTGGATGGTGCATTCAGGGCAGGTGAGCCTGTCAGGCAGGTAGCGGTGCCACCCCTGTAAGCTGATCTGCACTCAACACACCCAGATGCTGACAGCAGAACCACATCACAGCCCCAGGTCAATGTGCAAGAAAGGCATTTTTATTCAATAACTGGGGGCTAAGTGGCAGGTGTGTACCTGGTGGGGGAGTGGTGTCCTATACTCACTTATGCACAATATTATGCTGCTCCTTTTTTATATAACAAACAACATATGGGCTTTAGCAATACTTCAAAAGGGTTTTCACTAAAAGTATATCATGCATGTATATAATTTGGGGTTTGCATTTGTGTAAAGATTGTTGAGCACATATTTTGTTTTGTCATTTAACTTTTTATTGGTTTTATTGTATTTTCAGTCATTTACAAAAAGGAAAGAAAAAAAAGATAAAAAGGAAAACAAAAAACAAAACAACCCACAACTTAACCCTTTCATGCATTAATTGTGAGAACCTTAGTCAAGATTTTTTTCTTCAGTGTTTTTATTCCTCCTTAGGCATGAAAACACAATGCGATCAAGTTTTTTTTTTTTTTTTTTTTTTCTGTGGAGTTACAAAAATATCCATGCATTTAATTTTTGAAGTAAAGAAACGTGTTTAAAACCCAATATCAGAGAGGGATATGAAAACAATGAAATAAAAACATGTTTAATGCTGCTAATCTGACGTCTTCTCACATTTTAACATATTCTAATGCTATTAATTCCTCACTTCAGCGAGATAATGTGCAAAAAAAAAAACCTTCTAGTCTAACAAATAACAATTGATTTACACTCAAACATGTTAGTGCAGATCAGGTTTATCAAGAACAGCAAAGTTACAGTAATGGTATGAATATCAGGATATAGGTAAGTGTCCACTGTGTTGGCTGATGTGGAACTAAAACAACTAAACCCATTAATATACAAGAGAACAGCTGGAGAAGAACTGTCCACTGGAGTGACTTTTTGCATGAAAGGGTTAAAAAGGCAGCCGCAACCCCCCCCAGCACCCCCACAATTCTTATGCACATATATACATAAACGTACAGCATGTACATAGACACAAACACATACACATACTGTCCATCAGCCCCCCCTCCTGTACCTTCTCTAAGATGTTGCCCTAGTAATATGAGCCATAAATATTTACCATATTTGACTATTTTTATTCGAAACCTTATTCACCCTGCAAATCATATTTTCAAAGGCAGTAGTCTGTCATGAATGTAAGTCAGGGCTCCTCCAGTTATGCAGAAATGTTGAGCACATTTTTTTTTTAAAGTGTTATACTTTTTAAACCACCTTCTTGTTAGTTGTCTCTTTATTCTGATTTTATACTGCAGGGAATGTCTTCATAGACTTACACAGAAGTTGTAATACAGGGATAACAAAAAGTCCTTTGCCAAGTTTTTAAAAAATCATTTAAGTGTTTGAGTGGAATCCAGCAACTAAGAAGTGAAAAATTATTTTTTAAAGCCAACATATTCGAAAGTCATTTTATATGTGCATCTTATAACACACACCAGCACAACAGATAAATGCAATGCTGTATCCATTACTGAGCTCACAGTCCTAGTTCTCCAGCCTAACCCTGGTTCACAGATGGGATAACCTGACCCTTTAACCAAAAAGTAAAAGAAAATGAAAAAAAAAAATGAAAGGGGTGATAAGCTGCATTTAGAGGCCATTCTCAAACTCCAGAAATGCTCAGTTAATCGTGCTGTATGGTCTACTCTGCAGCTTGTGGTTACTGTTCACACTATTTGATGCATTAAAACAATTGGAAATTTGCATCTTAGATTTCTGTTGGAAAAATGCTCTGAGCCAAAAGCACAGCAACAGTTCAAAGCAGCCCTCTTTTCTCATTCTTGTTTTTCTTGACAGAACTGAGACTGTTGATACCTGTTCTGACTCATCTCAACAACTCTGGCATAGGTGTCTTTTGGCAGTGTTCTGCAGTGTCGTACACTCACTATGAGCTGCAGGGCACACAGTGGGGTCACACCCAGAAAGAAATTTAATAATATTTTTTAAAAAAAAAATACCGGTGGGTCAGAGCTCATCTCTATAATTCACTTTTTAAAACTGTATGATCATATGATTTTTTTTTTTTTTTTTAGGTGAAATCATCAAAACATTAATGTGCTTTTAATATGTTGCAGGTGCATCTTCTATTGCAGGTGTGTCAAACTCATTTTAGTTCAGGGGCCACATTAAGCCAAATTTCTTAAGAAAACTGAGTGCAGTTTTAACAATATTATGTCTCAGTTTATCATTTATACATGTAAATTACAACGTACAGATCACACAAATATACAAAACATTTAATAACAGGCAGAATATTGTTAAAATTACACTTCCGACATTTCAAAATGTTCATATTTATTGAGGTTTTTTTGTGTTTTTGTGAAAAGTTAGTTTGTTTTAGTGTAAATATAGTAAAATGACATGAAAATGTTTACATTTACAAAGGGAAAAATTTGGAATTATGAGTATTTATAGGTTATTATGATAGTATTTGACTGATCCGACCCACTGGAGATTAAATTGGTCTTCTTGTGGAACCTGAACTAAAATGATTAATATCTTCAGTGTAATTTTCGTATTTCACAAATTCATCCTAGGGGTCAGACTAGACCCTTTGGCGGGCTGGATTTGGCCCCTGGGCCGCATGTTTGACACCTGTGTTCTATTGGGTTGGTTCACTGTGTTCATGTGGTTTAGATCTGGGTACTTAACTCATTTGAATGACAGATGCTGTTAAATGAGACGAAACCACCAGTGTAACAAGCTTATAGGTGCAAATTTCAGCATTCGCCAGTCAATTTCTGACATAAATCAGGGACTTGAGGAATGGCTGCAAGATCATGAGCTCATAATATGTGCAAAAGGCTGAGGGTTGCCTTTCCATCACTACCATGTTGCTACAGTACTCAGAGTAGACTCCTCTCATTTTTCTGTTTTCTAATGGGTGGCATCCAATTTCAAGCTGCATCACCATCACCTACTATGACTAAGTGTGAAAAAGAGTTCATATACCCTAAACCACAGGTGTCAAACATGCGACCCAGGGGCCAAATCTGGCCCGCCAAAGGTTCCATTCTGGCCCCATGGGATGAAAGTGCTAAAATTAACCTGAACAGTCCAGGTTGTCCAAATCAGGTTCCAGGTTCAGGTTCTACATACAGACCAATGTGATCTACTGTCAAAATAACAACACAATAACCCATAAATAATGACAACGACAAATTTTCATTGTGAAAAATAATGTAGAAAAAATTTTAGTGGAAAAAAATAACATTACACTGTGAAAATATTTACATTTACAAAACTATTCCTTCACAATAAAATGCAAATAAACACCTAGATAAAAACAAAGATGAACAACCCAAAATGTGCAATTTTAACAATATTCTGCCTGTTACTAAATGTTTGGTGCATTTATGGATCCACTGTGATCTGTAGTTGTGTTAATAATAAGAGATGGAATATTGTAGAAATTGTTCAAATTTTAGTTCCAAACTCCAAAATTTTAACAATATTCTGCCTGTTACCAAGTGTTTATGGAACACTGTGTGTAAATGTGCATGTATAAATAATAAGTCGAGGCATAATATTGTTAAAATTGCACTAATTTTTCAAATGAAATTTCAGTTTTTTCAGGTTATTCACATCTTTTTTGTAAACTGTAAATATTTTCATAATTTAATTAGGGTTTTTTTGTACTAAAACAAAAAGAAAAACTTGTACTTGTCATTATTTATAGGCTATTAAGTCATTATTTTACCGGTCTGGCCCGCTTGAGATCAAATTGGACTAAATATGGTCCCTGAACCAAAATGAGTTTGACACCCCTGCCCTAAACCAACAAGCCCAGACCAGGTAAAACTAAAGACTCCATAAAGGCCTTGCGTATTTTTAGTTATGATAGTGGAGGGTGGGAGTTTCAGCATTAGTTGGTTACGATCTGTAACTTCACGGCTGGATGACACTGAATTTTCACACAAACTGTAGCTATAATGGCATTTTCTGACTCGGTATCAGAAGTCAGAAACACAAAGCTCCTGTAAAAAGCCACAAGCAAACACCTCCAATCACCCACTGTTGAATATTTTCAGTATTCACATCAGGAGTTTCAGTAAAGTCCATCCTCCAACACGACCTTCTCTGCTTTCACAATGTCAACCTCTGCATCTCCTCCTACACGTGACCTTTGAACTGCATTCGGGCCTGTGACAACATTAGAGGAGGACATACTGTGTAGGGATGCACTGATACCGATACCAGTATCAGGTATCGGATCCGATACTCAGCGTGTGTATTTGTAGCCGCACTCGTAAAAGTACGCCGATACAGCCGCACCGATACCACTTATGGCAGCGTGACATTTGCAGCTAAGTGCAGCAGGTACACAGCAGAGGAGTAATTGTTTTTAATTTTTATTTTTTATTTACCTTTATTTAACCAGGAAAAGGATCCCATTGACATTAAGAACCTCTTTTTCAAGGGAGTCCTGGCCAAGAGACAGCATGAAACACAACACATAGTTACAACATACAATTACCCCATACAGTTACAACAAACAATAATTTACAGGACAATTCAACCTATGAAAAACACATGCAAATCATTGAGTTCTTCTCCAGCACTTTGAGTTTGGATTTAAAAGCATTCAGGGAGATCAATTCAGACAGTTTCCAGTCTTTTGGCAACATTTTCCATGTGGACGGAGCAGAGTACACAAATGCCCTTTTTCGCAGCTCTGTACGGGCAAATGGCACAGAGAGGAATAAATGCTCGTTCGATCGCAGACAGTAAGAATCAACACTTCTTCTCGTAATCAAACCACAGATATACAGGGTGGGGAAGCAAAATTTACAATATTTTGAGGCAGGGTTTGAAAGACAGTGTATGACCAATTAGTTTATTGAAAGTCATGAGAATTTATTTGCCACAAGAAAATTGACATAATAGAAAATGTTTTTATTCTATGTGTCCTCCTTCTTTCTCAATAACTGCCTTCACACGCTTCCTGAAACTTGCGCAAGTGTTCCTCAAATATTCGGGTGACAACTTCTCCCATTCTTCTTTAATAGTATCTTTAAGAAAGTCCACATTGCTGTGTGATGTTCTATTGGTAGCATGTTCTAAAACGCCCCAAATAGCAGAATCCAGAGGGTTTAGATCTGGGCTAGAAGGCGGCCATAAATATGATTCGCAAAAATTGCTAAAGTTGGATTTGCAGAAATCTTGTATTTTTCTAGCTGTGTGGGCTGGAGCACCATCCTGTGTCCATACATAATTTCCATCTGGGTAGTTTGCTTTAAGCCATGGCAATACCTGGTATCTGGATGGATTTGGTTGGATCCTTTAGGATTTTGGATTTGAGAGCTTTAATAAAAGCTTTAATATGTTTTTTTGTTGCTTCCTCCACTTCCAGACTTTCTCATAATAGTTTTGCTCATAGTCATTCTCTTCTTTACATTATAAACAGTCTTTATGGACACTCCAACTATTTTTGAAATCTCCTTTGGTGTGACGAGTGCATTCAGCAAATCACACACTCTTTGACGTTTGCTTTCCTGATTACTTATATGGGCCAAAGTTTCTGAAAAGGTATGGATAATAGTGTTAGGTATGATTATGACATCAATATATGTTTGGTTTCAAAACAATTGACGTAGTGCCTGCTGAGAAAAAACAACTAAATGTTCATTGTAAATTTTGCTTCCCCACTCTGTAGGAAAGCAGTAATAATAATAATAATAATAATAATAATAATAATAATAATAATAAACTTTATTTGTATAGCACCTTTCATACAGAAATTATAGCCCAAAGTGCTTCACATTGATTGAAAAAATACAATATTAAAATACATTAAGATTTGATTATACATCAAGAAATAAAATGAAATTTGAGAGAAATTCAATAAAATAAAAATAAATATAAAAACAGCGCACATTAAAATATTTGATTATGCATAGAATTTTTGAAGTGGTATTAGTAGCCCAAGTATGGCCTTATAAATGAAGGTATACCAGTGTCCCAGCCTCCTAGTGGACAGGGCAGGCCAGCCCACTCTGGAATACAAGTCACAATGATGTGTCATGGTTTTAGAATTTGTAATAAACCTCAGAGAGGCATGATAGACTGTCATAGATGTAATGTCAGCAGTGTGGAGATTTTTCAAAATAAATGACGGTGACAAAAGTAACGCTGACTACAAGTAACATTAAAGACACAGACGGATACGGACAGAGCGTTCTGTCCGTCCTATTCGTACATTTCATCCGTTTTCCAGGTGCTTATACCCAGACGGAGAATACCACCAGGAACCATGGAGGTAGAAAATCTGTTCAAAGAGCGATTGTGTGTTAGAGAAAAACTGCTGACAGATTTAGGACAACTACCCTCATCAATATCAGTATCAACATTAGTATCCACATTAATGTTACCTCTGTTGCCTCCATGTTATTACTGACTTTCTTCTCAAAAAACTTTACTTTCAGCCAGTATTGTTAACCCTTTCATGCATAGCCATAGCGGTCGCTACAGTGGACAGTTATTCTACAGCTGTTCTCTTGTATATTCGTGGGTTTTGTTGTTTTAGTTGCATATCAACCAACACAGTGGACACTTATGCAACACCCCATACATTGCAATTCATACCATTACTGTTCCTGTTCTTGCTAAACCTGATCTGAAGTAACATATTTGAGTCTAAATCAACTGCTAATTGTTATGAGACTGTAATTCATTCATTCATTCATTCATTATCTGAACCCGCTTTATCCTCACTAGGGTCACGGGGGTCGCTTGGAGCCTATCCCAGCTACATAGGGGTGAAGGTGGGGTTCACCCTGGACATTTCGCCAGTTCATCGCAGGATTGTAATTTAAATTTCTTTTAAAACAAAAAGTTGTTTTTTTTTGTTGCATATTATCTGATAGAGTAATAACTAGTATTATAGTATGTTAAAATGTGAGGAAACATCAGATTCACAGCATTAAAAATGATTTTATTTCATAGTTTTCACACAGTATGTCAGTAAATACATGTTTCTTTGCTTCAAAAATTAACCCTTTCATGCATAATGGTCACTACAGTGGACAGCTGTTCAAAGCTGGTCTCTTGCATATTTATGGTTTTTGTTGTTTTATTTCCATATCAGCCAACACAGTGGACACTTATGCATCATCCCATACACTGTAATTCATACCCTTACTGTAAATTTAATGTTCTAGATAAACCTAATCTGCAGTAAATGTGTTTGAGTTTAAAACAATTCCTAATTGTTATCAGACTGTAATTAACTGTTTTGTATTTTTTTAACAAAAAGTTGTTTTTTTTTGCATACTATCTCCATGCAGGTTCGTTAAAATGTGAGAAAACATCAGATTATCAGCATTAAACACGTTTTTATTTCATAGTTTTCGCACAGTATTTCAGTAAATACATGTTTCTTTGCTTCTAAAATTAAACGCGTTGTGTCCAACTGAGTGGATATTTTTGTAAATCCATGAAAAATAGGTTCATAAAAATGTTTCTTTTTTCTCATGCCTAAATAAGTAATAAAAACACACACAAAAAAAAAAAATTCACTAATGTTTTCATAATTCATGCATGAAAGGGTTAAATGCATGGTGTCCAGCTGAGGGGACATTTTTGTAACTCCGTGAAAAATAGTTTCATAAAGAAATTTCAGTCACATTGTTTTTTTCATGCCTAAAGAGGAATAAAAACATTCAGTAAAAAATCTTTATTTCGGTAATCATAATTCATGCATGAAAGGGTTAATTAAGAGCAGCACCCCCTGGTGGAGTGATTGAGAAACACTCATTCCAATGCATTAACCCTTTCATTCATAGCGGTCACTGCAGAGGACAGTTATTCTCCAGCTGTTCTCTTTTATATTCATGGGTTTTGTTGTTTTAGTTGCATATCAACCAACACAGTGGACACTTATGCACCATCCCATAATACACTGCAATTCATACCATTAGTGTAACTTTGCAGTTCTTCATAAACCTGATCTGCAGCAACATATCTGCTAATTGTTAATAGACTGCAATTAACAGATTTTTTTTTTTTTTTTTTTTATTAATGAAAAGTTGTGTTTTGTTGGTTTTTTTGCATTTTATTTGAATGAGTAATAACTACTATTATAGTATGTTAAAATGTGAGAAAACATCAAATTAGCAACATTTACAAAAAATTATTTCATAGTTTTCACACAGTGTGACAGTAAATTCATGTTTCTGTGCTTCAAAAATGAAATGCATGGTGTCCAGGTGAGTGGATATTTCAGAATTCTGAATTCAGAATTCCAATAATAATAAAAACTGGATTGAACAATAATTATAATATATTTTTCTATTGCGATAAATTGTATTTTTTTTATCCGTTTACAAAAATGAAATGCATGGTGTCCAGGTGAGTGAATATTTCAGAATTCTGAATTCTAATAATAATAATAAAAACTGGATTGAACAGTAATCATAATTTATTTTTCTATTGCGATAAATTTAAAATTTTTTTTATCCGTTTACAAAAATGAAACACATGGTGTCCAGGTGAGTGGATATTTCAGAATTCTGAATTCTAATAATAATAAAAACTGGATTGAACAATAATTACAATATATTTTTCTATTGCGATAAATTGTATTTTTTTATCCGTTTACAAAAATGAAACACATGGTGTCCAGGTGAGTGGATATTTTTGTAACTCCATGACAAATAGGTTCATAAAAAAAAAAACCCAAAAAAAATCAATCACATATTGTTTTTTCATGCCTAAAGAGGAATAAAAACACTTCTTGATTAAGGTTCTCATAATTCATGCATGAAAGGGTTAAATGTCAGTAGCAGCACTTTGTTCCAGTCAGACTAATGACAGCAACAATAAAGCACATTTTCAAAAGTAACTAAGAACTGTTATGGTATTTTAAGTACTCATATCGGTACTCGGTATCGGCAAGTACTCAAATGTAATTACTTGTACTTTTACTCGGTTGAAAAAAAAGTGGTATCGGTGCATCCCCAATACTGTGAATGTACAATCATTAATAATGGGCTTTAAAACCTGAACAAAGACACCTGTACCAGGCATTAAACCACCTCCTCCTCACTGTCATGTTGTCATGTTGTCGCTGTATTTATTTTGTATGCGTTTGAGCAGAATATGATTACATTGATCGGAAAGCCTCACGCTGTATATGAGGTACAGAGTTTTACTTAAGACACCGATAACACTGGGTTACAAAAAAATGTTTTTTGCAAGTTGTCTAGGTTTTTTCAATTGAATTAGGACCATTTTGCACCGCTAAATCCAAAAATGACATCTGTTTTTCTTAATCAGGTCAGGTTTTTTTGCTAATTTGATTTGGAAAAATTTGATCTTCTCACAAAATTGATGACATTTTTGTGACTTTATCAGTTGATTTTTTATATAGTTCTCACCCAAAATAGGTTTTAAGAGAAAAAAAAATCATTTGATCACTTGATTCCTGTTAGGTACAATGGTGTATTCACCGCAGATGTAGCAGAATACGTCAGGCTTATTTTTGCAAGATCTTCTAGTCGAAGCCATTTCATTCACCTGTAATATTAAAAAAAAACATTAACCCTTTCGTGCATGAATTATGAGAACCTTAGTCAATATTTTTTTCTTGAGTGTTTTTATTCCTCTTTAGGCATGAAAAAAATGATGCAATTGATTTTTTTTTTTTTTTTTTTTTTTATGAACCTATTTTTCGTGGAGTTACAAAAATGTCCACTCAGCTGGACATCATGCATTTAATTTTTTAAGCAAAGAAACATGTATTTAAAACTCATCATCAGAAAGTGATATACTGTGTGAAAACTATGAAATAAAAACATTTTTAATGCTGCTAATCTGATGTTTTCTCACATTTTAACATACTCAAATACTAGTTATTACTCAATTCATGAAGATAATATCCTCCCGAGACCCAGGAAATTGACAATTTTAGCTTTTTTACATTAAAAATTATCTTGATTGGAAACTGCATAATGCAATAGTTTTTTCCACATACATTTTAAAAATTATTTTTATTTATTGATTGATTATTTTAATGGAATGTCCTTTGCAATGGACAGTATTTTTTAAGTTAAACTGTCAAACTTTTGTCCCCTACAGAGGACAAAATGCATTGCTATTGCTGGGTCTCAGGAGGATATGCCAAAAAAAAAAAAAAATTTGTTTCAGAAAACTGTTAACTAGAGTCTAATAACAATTAGCAATTAATTTACACTCAAACATGTTAGTGCAGATCAGGTTTATCAAGAACAGCAAAGTTACTGTAATTGTACGAATTGCAGTATTTGAGATGATGCATAAGAGTCCACTGTGTTGGCTGATATGGAACTAAAACAACAAAACCCATGAATATACAATAGAACAGCTGGAGAATACCTGTCCACTGGAGTGACCAGTATGCATGAAAGGGTTAATCATAAATTGGCAAAAGTAAAATCTTCAGAACTCGTTTATTGCAAGAAATATGAAAGAATTTTGTATCATATGATGTGAAAATGCCCATAAATGTAAGCAAAAATGGTAAACAGCCAATATGTAGCATAATTCAGAAAGTTGACCTGATTGAGCAAAATTAATGTGATTTTTGGACTCAGTCAAGCCCGGATTAGCTATATGAGCAACTGGGCAATTGCCCAGGGGCCCGCGACCTCCGAAAGGCCCTGGGTAGCTCGGGCATAACGAAAATATCTGGTTATCTTTTGCTTATAAATGAACCTGTCCGCTGCCCGGAGCCATTGCACTGCACAGAAACCCTGCTCCTGCTGTCTGTGACCGTGATCTGAGACCCTCTCCTCATTGGTCAGTCCAAAAAGCGAATCAGCGGTGATGCAAATCAACGTGCGTGCACTGAGCGGGATGTGAGATGTCAAGAACTACGCGACATACGCGACGTATGCGAATCAAAACATTGCAAACATGGAGAAGCAGCTAAGTGGAAGCACCAAACGAAAATTAAAAAAGGAGAGGGACATTAAAAAAGCTGAAAATTTAAAGAACATACCTAAAATAGGTAATTTCTTTACTGAAATTGTTGGTTTTCCAGATGTTTATAGTATTTAGTATATGTATTAAAATGTTTAACCCTTGCCTTGACATGCCTTGAATTGTGATGTGTTTTCTGTTTAAAAGTTAAACTAGGACCAAAATGTTTATTTTAGCAGATTATACTGCATTATATTTATTTTTTCCTTGTGGTGGCTCCATGAAAATGTTGAGATATGTTTATTGTTGAGAGAAAGCAGATTTCAAGATGTTTACATTGCACTTACTTTAACTCTCTTGTTGAATTCTGAGGTGACAAGGGGATTTCTGTTTAAAATTCCTATCTGATTCTGTCAGATTATGTTTGTGTTTTGTCTGTGGGCTTTTTCTGACGATTCAATACATTTGTGTCGGCAAAAAGTGTTCTTAAATAAATACTGGATACTTTGGAAATGGTTTCTTATTTATTTTTTGTGAAAATGGAGGACATTTCCCTCTCTTTCTAATGTAGTGGATCAATTTTAGATTATTCTGATGATGATGTGTTTTGTTTTCATATCATCATATGCAAGTGAGTGGCCTTGACAAGAGGCTATAGTGGTGCACTTGTAGTTCTACGAGCATTTATACATTTGTACATCAAAATGCATTTGATGATAGTTAGATATTGAAGTATGGGGTATGTTTACATATATTCCTGGAACTTAATTCTGTATTTTGCCAGATTATAGGGATCCTAGGGTTGTGATGATGGGGCCCTTGAATATTGTTGCCCAGGGTACAATGAAGTGTTAATCTGGCCCTGGATTGAGCACACGAAAACTATCCTAAATCAGCTCAAAAAACTTAAACAATAAATTTGTCGTTGACCAGTGTAATAAGCACAAGAAATAGGACTATTGCTAAAGGACTATGATATGAAAAAAATTATGAAAAAGTAAAGTAAATTCAGCTGCACCGCAAAAGTAGTAGTAAAGGAACACATTTGATCTCACATGATATAACGGGTGACCTTTCAGGATTTCTAGTCAGCACATGCAGTGGAATGTTCACAGGCTCATTCTGTGTGTGAGAACTAACCCTCGAATGGGAGTTTACTTGACTGAAACTTGGCAAAGGGGACTGCTGAGAAAGAAAGAGCAATTAAAGTTGAGTCTGAAGTGATTTTGACATTCAGAACTCGCTTTTCAAATGCCAATTAGGGCAGCCTTTGTAACTTGATGTCTCTCCATATTTCAGGACTGGAAATAACCAGTTATGTTTTGCGGTACAAGACCAGGACATTTATTTAGTCATATTCCACACCCTAATGGTCATGCCCGTTCAGATAGTCAAGAACCATTAGGCTGTGATTTCATTATGTAAAAATGTCTGAAAATGCATAATGTATGACAAGGTTTACATTTGTTTTAGGTATTTGAATAAAGTTTAGCTGATGATAACAAACTGACTAACGCACTATGGGAAAGAAAACCTGCTTCATATGAGCTCAAACTCTGCCAACTGAGTCGTTGCACGTTCAACTGCTCAGCACAGACTACACGGCCTGATCACAATCAAGGTGTACAAGTATATTTGCATCAGTTATTGATCAGTATTGCTAAAAGATACTCCTAAAACTATTCCCAAAATGTTTCTTGGCTATCTTATTACTAGATCTTGCAATCCTCCAAATTTGAAGAAAATCAGATAAAAACTGATAAAATGGCGACCCAATGAGCGTGAAAACATGTGCACAATTTTATTGTTATATGAGAGCAAAATTATTGTACATAATGTTTTGTAACACAATAAATAATTACTACTCACACACATCACATTGCTTTTCATTTATTGATCATTTTTGTTGAACAGCTGTTTGATTACACTGGGTTACAAAAAAATGTTTTTTGCAAGTTGTCTAGGTTTTTTCAACTGAATTAGGACCATTTTGCACCGCTAAATCCAAAAATGACATCTGTTTTTCTCAATCAGGTCAGGTTTTTTTTTTGCTAATTTGATTTTGAAAAATTTGATCTTCTCACAAAATATAATAATTAATACCAAAATAAGATTGGTAAGCACACTTTATGAAACTTGTGACTTGATTCCTGTTAGGTACAATGGTGTATTCACCGCAGATGTAGCAGAATACGTCAGGCTTATTTTTGCAAGATCTTCTAGTCGAAGCCATTTCATTCACCTGTAATATTAAAAAAAACATTAATCATAAATTGGCGAAAGTAAAATCTTCAGAACTTGTTTATTGCAAGAAATATGAAAGAATTTTGTATCATATGATGTGAAAATGCCCATAAATGTAAGTAAAAATGTTAAAAAGCCAATATGTAGCATAGTTCAGAAAGTTGACCTGATTGAGCAAAATGAATGTGATTTTTGGATTCAGCACACCAAAATTATCCTAAATCAGCTCAAAAAACTTAAACAATAAATTTGTTGTTGACCAGTGTGACCAATTCTTATTTTCAGTATTAAGACAACCAACCATTTTGTTGTGAAAACCCTTCTTTTACAGCCCTTTAATTGTAATAATAGAATGGGAACCTTCTATTTCAGTATTATTATGACTAAATATGCACAACTACACAGATTTTGGTCTGCTCCCTGGCTGCAGAAAATTTGGTAACAATGTGGGAAACGGATGTTTACGTCCAACCGCATGTTTTCAATGGTGCGTTGTTCACCAAAATTCATGTAGTGTCCGTACACCAATATACTTCCATCAATAATACGGCGTATATGCCTTATAGATATATTGTTATAACTTGTTCACAAATGTTTATTTCCTCCTGTACCAGGAAGACTTAGTTACAGATCTAACACAGATGTGACCATGTGGTAAACCAGATTTCCATTCCAGTCTTGTAGAGTCCGTACACCAAGTAGTGTCTGTACACCATATTCAAAATATGTGGGTCTAATTTTATTGTTTCTGTCAATATATGGAATTTTTCAGCACGCATGCTTTGGACACGACATCTATGCAATAAACAATGCATGATTCTCCTGAGTGCTGAAACATTTGTATATCTTTGTAGGCATTAAATATGGAGGCTATTAGGCTGGAGTGTCCGTACACCCAATAATTTCTGATTTGACAGGGGTACAAGCCTGCAAAATTTTTAGTAGACACCATAATACAAAAATATTTTGGACTTTAAAAGAGAAATATCAGACAAATAAAATGGCCTGTCTGATTTTTTGATAGAGCATTATTATTTTTTATCTATATGTGCACCCTTTCTGGTACCCTTGGTTGTGATCAGGGTGTACAGCTAAAAAAAAGTACACAACTGAATACAATAAAACCAAAGGTTATGAGCACTGAGCAGCATTTGCATAATCTGGCAGGAAAAACTATGTAAGACATGTAGCTGCTAAATGTTAACTGCTAATATCGCTACCATGTATTGTTAAACAGAACTATCTTCTGCTCATAGTCAGGGTGGACTCACTGTAAAGGCTTTTCCAGAATATGCAGAATGAGGTCACATTTAAAATGTTGCATCCATTAACCCATTGAAACATATATTTCACTCACTAACGTTACAACCTTATTACCAGAAAAGTTGGAATGTTGCAATGAAAAAATGCAATTCATATTTAATTCATATTGTACCATTTTAAAAGAAATTAAGGTAAACAAATGAGCAGTTCTAAGAACACTCTTCAACCACTGAGGTGAGCTGGCAACAGGTTTGTTAACAGAATTAAAACAAGAAATCCAAAAAGTAATACAATTAAACTGTATGAGCAAATCAGATATTAAACTTCGGGAAATATTAAATTGTGGAGTAAAGGATTTGTTTACATTTTAAATGTAGAGAATTAACCCTTTTATGCATGAATTATGAGAACCTTAATCAAATTTTTTCCTGAGTGTTTTTATTCCTCTTTAGGCATGAAAAAAACAATGCGATTGAAAATTTTCTTCTGAAAAATAAATAAATAAATTTAAAAAATTAAAAAAAAAACATAAAAAAATAATAATGAAAAAAAATTCTTATGAGCGTATTTTTCATGAAGTTGCAAAAATGTCCACCCAGCTGGACACCACACGTTTAATTTTTGATGCACAGAAACATGTATTTACTGATAAATTGTGTGAAAACTATGGGGAGGGCTTGTGATTCTGGGGGTTTATGCTCAGGAGAGATCTACATAATGTTACCAATTCATGCCAGAAAAGATATGTAGTGTCTTAAAACTTTAATAAAGATATGTGTTTAAAAAAAAAAAAAAGAAAAGAAAAGAACAACAAAATCCATGAATTTAAAAGAGAACAGCTGTAGAATAGCTGTCCACTGGAGTGACCACAATGCATGAAAGGGTTAAACAAAAAAAAAACAAAAAACAAATATAACTCACAAATGAAACTATATTCTGGAGAAAAGGTGGCGCAACTTGTGGAAGAAATAACTCAAGAAATGAATAAATATAAAAATTGGTTTAATGTAAACAAATTATCATTGAACCTGAAAAAGAATAAACTTGTGCTTTTTGGAAAATGAAAAAATAGTGTAACAGTACAAATAATTACAGATAATACAATTATCGAAAGAATCAAAGAAATTTTGTTTTTGGGGATATTAAAAGATAAATGATTTCTTGGAAACCCCACATAAGTTATTTACGGTAAAAAGTTGCCAAATGTGTTGTTGTGATGAAAAGGTCCAGTCATGTACTTAATCAAAGTGCTTTACTTACATTGTATTATTCATTTGTCATGTCTTAAATTAATTATTACCTCCGCCAAGGAGGTTATGTTTTTGCCAGGGTTTGTTTGTTTGTTTGTTTGTCTGTCCGTTAGTGTGCAACATAACTCAAAAAGTTATGGACAGATTTGGATGAAATTTTCAGGGTTTGTTGGAAATGGGATAAGGAAGAAATGATTAAATTTTGGTGGTGATCGGGGGTGGGGGGGCCCACGGGGAGGGCCACTGATCAGCCTTGGCGGAGGTCTGCGCTCTCCGAGTGCTTCTAGTTACTGTGTTGAAATTTGGGGGAAATGTTATAGGACAAATTTATTGCCATTGATTAGCCTTCAAAAAAAGAAGCTATTAGAACTGTTTATAAAACTCATTATAATGATCACACCAACTCACTTTTTCTCCAATCAGTCGACTTAAAATGAATAGATTTGATGGATTATAAAACAGCACAACTCATGTTCAGAGCATCAATAAAATGTCTTCCAGGTAAATATTCAAAAAATGAGTAAAAGACAGAGATGCTCAACATAAATTTAGTCTTCGAGGTATTAATAAATTGTACCCACCAAAGGTAAGAAGTGCTTTAAAATCAATGTGTATCTCAATAAGGGGAGTAGTACTATGGAATGGTTTAGTGGATGAATTAAAAGATTGTGCAAACCTTTGTTGTTTGTTGTTTAAAATACAAATACTGAAGAAGTACTTGGAGGAGAGACAGTGACACTGATGCCCTCAACAGTGTGGGTGCCATTTAGTATATATACATTAAACATATATCCTCAGTGTATAGCCAGGGTCAAAGTGCAATATATTTATCTCTGCCAGGAGGTATTGTGATCACTTCGCATTGTGTATTTGTTGTTTGTTTGTTAGCAAGATAACTCAAAAAATTATGGATGGATTTTCATGAAATTTTCAGGAAATGTTGCGCAAGGAACAAATGATTAAATTTTGGTGATCAGAGGTGGGGGTGGGGGGGACAGATCTGTCTTGGTGGAGGTCTGTGCTCTCCGAGTGCTTTTTTTTACCTCCGCCAAGGAGGTTATGTTTTTGCCAGGGTTTGTCTGTCTGTCTGTCTGTCTGTCAGTCTGTCTGTCTGTCTGTCTGTCCGTTAGTGTGCAACATAACTCAAAAAGTTATGGACAGATTTTGATGAAATTTTCAGGGTTTGTTGGAAATGGGATAAGGAAGAAATGATTAAATTTTGGTGGTGATCGGGGGTGGGGGGGCCCACGGGGGGGGGCGCAGACCAGAAAATTTCATCAAAATCTGTCCATAACTTTTTGAGTTATGTTGCACACTAACGGACAGACAGACAGACAGACAGACAAACAAACAGACAGACAGACAGACAGACAAACCCTGGCAAAAACATAACCTCCTTGGTGTGGGGGGGCCCACGGGGGGAGGCCACTGATCAGCCTTGGCGGAGGTCTGCGCTCTCCGAGTGCTTTTTTTTGTTATATATTGTGGCCGACTGTTGTGGCTTAGTTGGTAGAGTGGGTCATCCAATGACTGAAAGGTTGGTTCAAATCCTGGCTCCAACTGCCCACATGTCCTTGGGCAAGACACTGAACCCTACATTGCTCCCAGTAGGGCCAGGCAGCGCCTTGCATGGCAGTAACCGCCCACTGGTGTATGAATGTGTGTGTGAACGGGTGAATGTGAGGCTTTGTAAAGCGCTTTGGGCACCATGAAGGTGTAGAAAATGCACTATATAATATGTGCAGTGCACCATTTCTTAGTTGGTTGACATGCTTGTTTTTATTACCTATGCCAAGGAACGGCGGAGGTTATGTTTTTGTCGGGGTCTGTCTGTCTGTCTGTTTGTTTGTTTGTCTGTTAGCAAGATAACTCAAAAACTTATGGATGGATTTGGATGAAATTTTCAGGAACTATTGATACTGGCACAAGGAACAAGTGATTAAATTTGGAATTTTGGTGGTGATGGGGGGGAGGTTGCAGATTTTGAGGAAATTTTCAGGAAATGTTGATACTGGCACAAGGAACAAATGATTACATTTTGGTGGTGACTGGGGGGGCTGATCTGCCTTGGCGGAGGTCTGAGCTCTCCTAGTGCTTTTCTAGTTCTGTACATATATTTTTACACTTTTTTTTTTATTTTAAACTGTTTTGCACTATGCTCCACAAGAGAGTTCTCTCTTTAATGTCATTGTACATGTGTATAATGACAATAAAGGCATTCTATTCTATTCTATTCTATTCTATTCTATTCTATTTGGGGGAGTGGGTGTAGGGTCAGATTGTGTCCGGGCCTGACTATGTTCCTGTCCTGTGAGGATGTGGTACTGTATTACTCTGTATTGTCTTGCAATGTTCTGTGATGTTCTGTGATGTTCTGTGATGTTCTGCATTGGTGTAGTCAGGTGTTTTGTGATAGGTTGTGTGGTGTGAGGGGTTGGAACTTTAAAAGCAATGCTTCCTCCATCCCCTTTTCAGTCCATGTGTTTATCAGTCTGTCAGTTGTCATGTGTTAAGTGTTATTCTGTGGTAGCAGGTTTGAACTAAATATGTGAACTGAACTGACATAAAAAGCACATGTAATCATCATTACAACTCTGTGGTTGAGATAAGATGGTGATGTAACGTTCCCCCTTAGAAGCAGACCTCCTCTTTACTCTCTCCTCTGATTTGCTGGGTAGCTGGTCGTTCGTTGACATGCACTCCTGTACTCTTGCACAATGTTGCTGCTGGCGAACCTGGACTCAGACACTTCAGGGTGAATATAAAAGTTACATCTTTGGATCTTCTCAGAAAATACAGAGTGCTGCCTCAAGGCAACAGTGTGCAGTTAAACAACTTCTGTTAGGTGTGTTTTTATCACGTGGAAACAGGTTTAGTTTGAAGGTTATTGAACTTAAAAGTCCTGATTCTCTGAGATTTTATGGATTTGATCAGTCATTTAGATTTATTTGTGTGATGTGTTATGCTTTATGCACTAGAAGCTGTTGCCCCCCCCAGGTGGAATGAGGAGGTTTTTGTATTTTAAGAGCTTGCTGTTATTTGACTTGCATAAAACCATGATCAAAGCAGCTACTAAGACCTGTGACACATGAACCCCACCCTTGCACAGGAATCTTTTCTTCCAGGTTAAAAACCACAGATTAAGTGTAACAGAATACTGTTTTCAAACATGCATGTACGTGCATAAACATTTTACTGACCTTTGGAGGCATTTTTGTTGTGAATTTAATTTCTATATACCTCCGGGTAGTATTTAACATATAACACACCTTATGCTATGTCCTATATGCTCAGAAAAACAGGCCTGTTTCTGCTTTGTGATGATGAACGTTCCATCTGATTTAACCCATAAAGACCCAAACATCCACCATCGACCAAAAGCATCTGGGTCATTCCATCCCAAATCAGCCAATTTTCAGAAAGTGCCCTGCATGACCCCCTCAGAAAATTCTGAAAAAATTCACACTTGTTCACCTACCAGATAAACGAACACATCAAAAATGTTAATGTCATATCTGTAATAGTTTAGGAATTTTGGGAATTCTATTCATAATCCTGAACAAACTTATTCATCATGGAGGAAAAATGTGTTGTTGGATTGATCTTAAAGGTCCCGTATTATGCAAATCTCACTTTGTGAAAGTTTTCTTATAGTAGTGTGTGTTGCAGTAGCCTCATTATGAGGTTGGAATTTGAAAACTGTCTGTTTCCTCCCTGCCTTGCTACACCACATTTAGTGAAAATGCCTGCTCAAACGGCCGAGTTTGAGTTGGGTCCGCTTATGACGACATAAGCGGATTTAACTCCTCCCCCTGACTGTGCCCCCACCCTGCATGAAAAGGTAAGCCCCACCCTGGCAAAGTACCTCTTGGACAACAAACATGGCGAAGGCAAGACACGCAAGTTGTGATGTTGTTGGCTGCACACACCAACACGAAAGTTTATTTTTGCTCCCCACTTCCGAGCCTCTCCGTAAAAAGTGGCTGGATTATATCTGTGATGGTCATGTACTAAACAACATTCCCAAACGCTTGTATGTGTGTCCCCGGCATTTCACGGACGAGTGTTTTTCGAACATGGGCCCATACAGCTCCGGCTTAGCACAAAGACTCCGAATCAAGAAGGACGCAGTACCAACGCTTCGTGACCCAAGTACAAGTGTGGGAGATGTAAGTTCTGATCATTTTTTTTGTAATCTTTACTGCATAACCCTACATTACGGATAAGCTGGTGGTTGTTGACGTGTACAACTTTAGCATGGCAGCTAACATAGCTCGGTTACTGCCGCTAACGTTTGCATCCCCGTTAACATGCAAGAGCTGATAATATCAAGAGACATTCAACAGAACTACTGTGAACACGGGCCTTTTGTGGTTGGCATCAGTAGAGTTAGCATCAAGCTTGTTAGCAGCTGCCTGCATTAGTGGCGGCAGGCGTCTTTCCGTGTCAGGTCCACGAACCCGGCACAACACCGCCGTTTTCCGTCGGGGCTCAATCATGCCTCAAGGCAAAGAAAGCCAGTGTTTGGAAAGACGTTCTGTCTGAGACGTGTGTATTGTAGACGAGAGAGCCATGGCTTCACAGTCAACATTAGCGCGTAGTACCGCTAGCGGAAGCCGCGTCCTCTCCCAGAGAGGGGAGGGGGAGTGGGCGTGGACAGATGCGTTCATTTGCATACCCGGAAGTAGGCCCAGAAACAGCCTGTTCTGAGGAGGGCTGGTGAGAGGGACTTTTTCGACCGCTGAAACTCCGAACAAAGGATGATTTTGGGGCGAACAAATTTAAATACTATGTTTTTGGGCTTCTGAGACCTATATGACGTGACTGAAAAATAGCATAATACGGGACCTTTAAAGGATGAATGTCACAGAAAGATTAGGCTGGCCAGCATCATAAAAATTCTGGGAAATCTTTGCTACATTTATGTCACTGACCCTGGTGAAATTGGGTCAACTGACCAGCTCCATCCAATTTCCAAGAAGTCTCTACTACAGGCATCAACGTGAGCCAGTTCTGGGAAATCTATAATTATTCTATCTGAACCATCATGCAGTTCCACACCCTAGTTCAAATATCTCAAGTATTATCATAACTTGTGCAATAATCAATGCCATTATACTGTTAAAAATGCCATTTACACCTACGTTTGTATACAATTTGAAGAAAATATAGTCATGCAGTAAAAAAAATATTAAAAATAGAACCAGTTCTATCCCAAAGCTAAAATTTTGTGCACAACATCTTGAAACATATATGAAGACATGGGAAAAATTTCAAAATTTGGCCACATGGTAATTTGGGTGCTCAAATAAAGAGTGTTTTTGTGGAAAAACTGAAATGTTATTCATTACCTCACAGCAACACTTTCCATTGAAATGTAGTCTTTTTGCAGTATATTGTTGCATCCTGACCATAAGAATCCATGCAAAAAAAAAAAAAAAAAAAAAAGGTCTCTACATTCATCCATTCTGGCACAGTGCAAGCCTGAAGAGAGAGGACATTTAGAAGAATTAGCCTTTTCGCCTGATTTCAAGGCCTCATGGACCAAACATGAAGGCACCTACAATTATTCTGATGCAAAATATAGTCTTTTCAGGGGGATTTCACCCCAGACAGTAAGTTTCAGCAGTGTGGTTTGAATACCTGAGGAGATATAGCTCCTCAAAGTTGGCTGAAGAGCAAATTTGCAAAATTTAAAAAAAACAAAAAAACCCCATTAATTTTCGAAGGGCTGTATCTCCTAAACTATTACAGATATGACATTAAAATTTTGGATGTGTTCGTTTATCTGGTAGGTGAACAAGTGTGAATTTTTTCTGAATTTTCTGAGGGGGTCATGTGGGGACCATTGGTTGAATTGCCATGGAATGACCCATCTACCGATCTAAACTGTTTAATACCTGTTGATCCATTAATCCTGTCAATAAATGTAAATAACTGGTGTAAAATACAGTTTGTCATCTTTTCATGGTCATCAGATGTGACCCATTTGGACGTTCAGAGGCTTCGTAGTTACCGTGGAAACACTGTCATCTTCTAAAACATTGATTCACCAGTAAAACCCATGGAGTTGGATCAATAACAGTGGATGGACACACTTAGTTTATGTTCAGTTATGGATATAGATTTGACCAAAAAAGTCACCTTTTCCTGATTTTTTTCTGGTTTGATATAATAACTTTTGAATTAACTCTTTGACTAATTAAACATAGGAAATTACATATAGGAAAATAAATAATTTACAGTGAAAAATGCTAAATGCAGATCCAATCCAATCCATTTTTATTTATAAAGCACAAATTTAAACAAACACAAAGGTTCCCAAAGTGCTGTAAAGTAAAATAAATGCAATAAAACATAATAAAAAGATAAAATACTACGATAAAACACAATGAAGCATAATAAATAAATAAATAAATATACGGTCCACCCCAGATAAAAAATCCATGCACACAAAATCAACATCCTATGCAGTATGAAAAAGCCAAAGAGAAGAGGTGGGTTTTAAGAAGTGTTTTAAAATTAGACAGTGAGGAGGCTTGTCTAATGTGCAGCAGCAGTTCATTCCATAGTTTTGGAGCTGCAACCGAAAACGCTCGGTCCCCTCTGAGCTTCAGCCTCACTTTTGGAACCCTCGGGAGTGGCTGGTCAGCTGACCTGAGAGATCAGATGGGTGTGTGAAGGTGCAGAAGCTCAGAGAGGTAAGCTAGGGCGAGACTATTTAGACATTTAAAAGTAAATACAAGAATTTGAAATTCTAAAACGGATGGGAAGCCAGTGGAGTGAAGCTAAAATCGTTGAAATGTGCTCAAACTTTCTTGTGCCGGTTAAAGACGTGCAGCTGCATTCTGAACAAGATGAAGACATGTGATGGAGGACCTACCAACCCTCATATAAAGAAGATGTAAAAGCACTTTAGGGGTAGGATTAAATAAGTTTATACTTCTTCCTACTCCTTTTCAACCAAGCAAAATTCAGACTTGCACGTACTTGAAGATAGATTCTGTTCATTTAAATGTTATTTTGTTTTTGTTTTAATTTGCTTCATTTTGTTTTATTTTGTTTCTTTACATGTTTGAAATAAATCAATCAATAAATAAATAAATAAAGTGCATTGCAGTGATCCAGTTGAGTGGTCACAAAGGTGTGGATTACTGTTTTAAAGTGCTGTCTTACTACAGATTGTAATATTATAATAAATGGTGATACATTACTTTCAAAAGGTTAAATAGAGAGAAAAAAGTCATTTGGGAATTGCCACAGAAGTACACTGGGTCTTTAAGGGTTAAAATATTTTTTAGTTTAAGAAAGACTCACAATATGTCGTTTTCTGTGGAAAGGAACAGGACGGGAAGGAAATAAATCTGCCTAAACAAATGTGGGGACGTAAAAAGGACAATATTTGCATCTGAGATGTGGTGGAGTAGAACTCAAATACTGAAATAAAAAAACAAGCACCTGAAATGTGTCCCAGCCATCACTGATAGTTAAACAACTGATGCACTAACAGAGGTCTGGAGGTAAAATTAACCTTCACAGATCATGTGTTAACCTTCACAGATCACATTGTCTCTGTCACCTGATCATGTCGCTTTACACTATTCAATATAAGGAAGATCAGGCCGTACCTAACTCAACAGGCCACCCAGCTCCTGGTCCAGACCATGGTGATCTCCCGCCTTGACTACTGCAATGCTCTTCTAAAAGGCCTCCCAGCTTGTGTTATCAAACCATTACAGATGGTCCAGAATGCGGTGGTGCTTCTGGTCTTCAATCAGCCTAAAAGGGCACATGTCACCCCCTTACACACTGAGTTACACTGGCTACCCATAGCTGCCCGCATCAAATTCAAATCATTAATCCTAGCCTACAAAGTTCTCTATGGGTCTGCTCCTACCTACTTAGGTGCACTGATAAAAGCTTTTGTTGCCCCACGACCACTCTGCTCGTCTATGGAACGTTGTCTGGTGGTCCCGAGACCCTGCACAAGACAATCCAGGCTCTTTTCATGGGTCGTTCCACATTGGTGGAACAATCTACTGAGCACTACCAGAACAGGGGCGTCCCTGCCTATCTTCAAGAAGCTCTTGAAGACCCAGCTCTTCAGAGAGCACCTGTTGTCCTAGCACTTTCAAACATTCCATTTTAAATGTATTATCATGTCTATTCTGTTGTTTTTACTTGGTATTTTTATTTCACTGTTTTTAAGTGTACAGCTGCTTTTATGTCTCTTTTAATTTCTTCTTGTATTTTAATCTGTTATTTTGCTTTTAATTCTTCTGTACAACAGGGTTTTAATTGTACAGATGTTTTATGTTTTTAATCTATTCTTTCATTTTTTGGTTTTTCTCCTGTAAGTCACTATGGAAAAAAAACATCTGCAAAATGCATAAATGTAAATGTAAATATAAAATATGAAGCACATAATGTGAATGCTATGCACCTGCAATAACATGGTGGACACTAATGAACAAATATAATGAACCTCCCCTTTCAATCATTTATTAGATTAAAGATGTTTCCAGGTGGGGCATGAGAACTGAAGAGAAAAGTCAACAGCAGAAAGAAAAACGACTGGTAATGAGCGTCAGACTTATTTAACTGTCACCTGAGGCATTCAGAAGAGTATACTGTACATCCCATATCATCGATCAGACACAGACGTCCTGACAGTACACACACACACACACACACACACACACACACACACACACACACGTATATATATATGAGATGTACAAAACACAGTATACTAATGACAAATACCACAGTGGGACCAACCCCTGTGTACAAAAACCTTTTCAACGACAACTGTGATTCCTGGCACAGTTCGTGTCAGTTGGTCGTTTTTCCGTATCTGTACCTGGTAATTTGACATTATGCTTGGATGACTTTTAGCAGCGAAACTGCAGATGTTTTCTGTTTTAATTCAAGGCTGTCATTATGCCACTCCTCATTAAAGCACAAGGTAATTTATTGGACACCTACAAATATATGCACACCCACTTGAGTACTATTAACTTGTCTAACTTGAATTAAAGGTATTAAATACCACCGTTTACTAAATTAAAACACATTAAAAGTGGAAGGCGGTGCTATCACAATGATTTCAATATAGCATTAGGTATGTCAGCAGAGTGTAACTTTATAAGATAAATTTTTATTGTCGATGCACAGTAAAAGGAAATTGGAGTACTGTCCCAAAAAGTGCAAAAAGACCAGGACACTAAAATAGACTAAATCTGTGCAGGACATAATGACCCTTTGACGTGCCTGAATTGGATAAACTTGGAACAAAGCTTGAGGCTACACTGTGAATCTGTGTCTGTCACAGACTCATGTTTGAGGTGATTGACAGTGAACCCCCCCAGGCCCCCCCACCCTCAGCGCAGTTAATAAACGTTTTGAAAGAGCCATATATGTGGATTATTATTTGCTGATGTTGGCAAATGTTCAGTAATGTGAATTATTCAAAGAAGACGCTCACATCAGGCCTCAAGGCTGTAACCTCCCTCAAACTCACACTCAAAAACTGAGCAGCAAATGATTTATACAACATCCTGTTTAACCTCAGTTTAGTTTCCAATCTATGACTACAAAGGTAGAAAGTCTGACAAAAAATAAGCAAAATGTGCATGACTGTATTTATGCATGGGTTATAAGAATAAGACACAATAAGTAACATAACAAAATTCCAGTGTGATTAAAACCAGGGAATGTGAACAGGTGACAGGAAAGGGCTTTTAGGGACACAGATGGGCCGAGGACCACCAGTTGGACAACAGATGTGTGAGTAAACGATTAGTTATAAATTAATCGATTAATGTTTCAAAACAATGTTCCTAAAAGAAAGATATGAAGGGATGTTCCAGCCTCTATGAGCAGAGAATTAAAACATTCAGGGAATCTGGATCTATTCAGTGCATAAAGCAGTGGTTTCCAACCTTTTTTGGCTCGTGACCTCATTTTAACATCACAAATTTCTGGTGACCCCAGACATTCAAAATAGAGACTTTTTTTGCTAAAATTAATTTGTTTTTGATCATGTAATAATTTGCTATACTATGCTGCAAATTAAGGTTAATTTTAGACAATATTTAAACTGTATAATGTATATTATTATAAATGGAGGCAGAAAATATAAACTGCTGAAATTTAGCTCACTTGGTAATGTATTGGACGATAACAAGGAAGACTAGGGTTCAATTCCCTGTCAAGGTAAAATATCTTTTTTCCTTTTTTTTTTTTCCAAAAGATTTTCAAATGGGGGTGGGGGGTGCACGGTGCCAGTAGGTAAATCCAACATTGATATAAATCAGCCACTGGGACAATGTTGAGAGCGCAGAATTCCACAGGATCACAGCACTCAACTGACACAGAACTGAAGTCACACAGCACACTACCCATCTTTCTAACATGTAGCTCCGCCCACCTTCTCCAGCCTCAAGAACAAAGAACACCATACAACAACATGTAGAGAATTTAGAACAAGAATTCCTATTCTATACTATATACTATCACTAATTTGTCATTTCTTCCATCAATTACCACAGTACTGTGGTAGCAAAATGCACAAAAGAATCAACTGATAAACTGAAGTATATGCCATATATCACCACAGTACTGTGGCAACAAGAGGACAATGAGTTAAAAAAAACAAAAAAAAAAAAAACAAGAGGCGATTGAGTTCATGTAACAGTATCCCTGATTGGCTCTAGTGAAAATGCTAACATTTGATTGGTCTGTGGTAATAGACAAACCAATATTTTGTGCCACAGTACTGTGGCAGTGGTCATTGCCTTTCTGTTTTCCTTGGTCAGTATATATACAGGGTGGGGAAGCAAAATTTACAATGAACATTTAGTTGTTTTTTCTCAGCAGGCACTACGTCAATTGTTTTGAAACCAAACATATATTGATGTCATAATCATACCTAACACTATTACCCATACCTTTTCAGAAACTTTTGCCCATATGAGTAATCAGGAAAGCAAACGTCAAAGAGTGTGTGATTTGCTGAATGCACTCGTCACACCAAAGGAGATTTCAAAAATAGTTGGAGTGTCCATAAAGACTGTTTATAATGGAAAGAAGAGAATGACTATGAGCAAAACTATTACGAGAAAGTCTGGAAGTGGAGGAAGCAACAAAAAATGTACCAAAGCTTTTATTAAAGCTCTCAAATCCAAAATCCTAAAGGATCCAACCAAATCCATGAGAAAAATGGCAATTGAACTTGAAGGTAGACAACAAGACCGTTAGAAATGCAGTAAAATATGATTTGAAGTTAAAATCCTACACAAGAACACCAAAACACTTGTTGACAACAGCAACAAATCCAACTTTAGCAATTTTTGGGAATCATGTTTATGGCCGCCTTCTAGCCCAGATCTAAACCCTCTGGATTCTGCTATTTGGGGCGTTTTAGCACATGCTACCAATAGAACATCACACAGCAATGTGGACTTTCTTAAAGATACTATTAAAGAAGAATGGGAGAAGTTGTCACCCGAATATTTGAGGAACACTTGCGCAAGTTTTGGGAAGCGTGTGAAGGCAGTTATTGAGAAAGAAGGAGGACACATAGAATAAAAACATTTTCTATTATGTACATTTTCTTGTGGCAAATAAATTCTCATGACTTTCAATAAACTAATCGGTCATACACTGTCTTTCAATCCCTGCCTCAAAATATTGTAAATTTTTCTTCCCCACCCTGTACAGTCAGTCCAACTTGTATTTACAAGGCTGACAATTAATACTGAAAAAAACAAGAACTAAAACTATGAATTATGAAAGAACTGCAGCATCTGAAACCGACCACAATGAACATTTGAAAGATAAACAGTACCACAGTGCTTCAGTTTCAGCTTTAGTTTGTCATGTCTTTTATGTATTGTGATTGTCTCTCTCAACTCCCCATATGTTTCTATTATTAAGTTTTTATTTTTGTTTTTATCAATAACTAGAAATTTCAGGTGACCCCATTTGAACTCCAGGTGACCCCACATGGGGTCCCGACCCTAAGGTTGAAAAACACAGGTATATATGGTGTGTGTGAGCAGTGTGAACAGCATTATTCACCTGTAGCTGGAAGGACAGAACCACGACACATGAGGAAGACGGCTACAAACACTGACCAAACACAACAGCACAGTGTCAGTGAGTCAGGAATCTGGATTTTATTATTTGGTTGTATCACATGTTTCTAGATTTTGGGATGGGTCAGACTCTTCAGGCTTTTTTTTTATAGATATATAAATGGGTGCATTTTGTTACAGAACCTTGAGACACCATGTGGTTCCTTCAACACGACAGCTTTATCAGAGCACATCCATATTTGAACAAAACAATACAAAAGCACATTCTGCACAGTTTACAAAGACCTGTCTGAGTTGGAGGCAGATGGGAGGCCTGGACTGGACTAAACTGGACTGGACTGGCCTGATGACACAGTCTGCAAAGTGCAACAAAGACTGAAAATGTCTTTTAAATGCTTTTTGTCTAAAGGGTCAAAATTGTTTCATTTGAAAAGTACAATAAATCTCAGGAGCCAAAGTAGAGCCCAAGCCATCCAGACAAATATAGTGTATAGTATCCTGTTGTACTATTTTCAGTGCTGTACAGATCAGGCTGTCCCATTTGGTCCCACATGAGGTTTTAAATGTGTAAAAGTTAACTGATGTTCGTTCAGTTATCTTTCAGCTGTCATCTATCATTTATTATCACCACCCATCATTACATTTACCTTTTCTTGTGCTTTTGACTCTAGGTGACTGACAAATTTATGGTCAGTTTTCATTTTTGCTATATCTCCACCCAGTTTCTTCATAGGGCTGGGTTTCCTGGGGCAAATAATGGGGCAGTTCTGGCAGTAAAGAACACCAACCACCTGGGGGTAAAGCCACACCTCAGAGCATAGCTTAAATAAATGCATACTCATTTTCTACCTGTCTTTCCCTCAGTGAGATTTCGCTGCTCTTGTTTTAACCTTAGACTTGTTACGTGTATATCACATCGACTCACTCAGCAGTTTTATCGCACTGTTGATCAGGTATTCACAACTATATGTACAAAATATTACAGCTGACTTTAATATTCAGCAATAAAGAAGCTAAACTTTGTTTCACATACATTTGGAGATGATGATACTATTAAAATGACAACCACCCATGAGAAATAAAGGAGGATAAGGATAGGGTTGGCAACAAACCTCTGAATTCTCTAACAGATGCAGATCAGGCCTCCTCCTGTTCTTCCACTGTTACGTCCTCAGGCACCTCACAAAATATGGACCAAGTCATAAAACCTTAATTTTATTTTACAGAGTTTTGATTTAAAGCTGTTCACATTTACAAGCTTTTCTCAGAGCATTGATACAACTCCTAGTTTCTTCACACCCAGACAGTTACTGTCTGGGTGTGACAATCTGGAAATGACAAAAACTGAATGACCACTTGATATTAACAACAAAAGGAAGTCAAACCCTTTTTTTTTTTCATTCCATTTATTAAGATCCCCATTAGCAACTGTTGATTCAGTGAGTTGATTCAGTGATTCAGCTATTCTTCCTGGGGTCTCCTCTACATTACATTACAATTTTACATTTTTACATTAATCTTACACCATTCACTACCACACACACACGCACGCATGCATGCACGCATGCACGCACGCACACACACACACACACACACACACACACACACACACAGGATATACACTGTAAGCCTGGAAGTTGCATTTACTAAAATGCTTTAATTACAATGCACTTAAATGATTTAAGTTTTATTCCATTACTATAAAATGTTAAGTATAGTCTACTAATTTGTAGACATAATTGAAAGTATGAAAAAGTTTAAGTTGAATGGATTTAAATCACTAAGTTTTAGTCATGACCACACTTTTTTTATCTCTGCATGGCATTGTGGGTATTGGGCATGTTGTTGAAAATGTGTTTTTTTATGTGCAGGGGTTCTGCGGGGTTGTGGTGTTCGTGTTAATTTTGACTTAATTTGTATATTGCAATGTTTATTGCCCTTTTTGTGTTTGTTTTTGTGTTTTTTTAGAGCTGCACCATGAGTGAGAGCCATAGGCCAAACAATAGCTTTCCTGTTCATCTGTGAGCGCTATCGTTTATAGTTTTTAGTACTTGCTCGGCCGAGGTTCCACGATGAGTGAAGAGATACTAAAATTTGATGTGCAAACACTGCAGATCACTGATTGGTCAGAGAGTTGTTTCTGTGTCGTTGAGTCATCAACAATAGACACGCCATTTTAAAAAAAATGTTTCGGAAGTTTGCAGTAAATATACCGGTATGCCAGTTGTTCCCAACCTTTTTTGGCTCATGACCCCACTTTAACATCACAAATTTCTGGCAACACCAGAGACATTTTTTATGCTAAAATAAATTTGTTTTTGATGATGTAATAGTTTGCTATACTATGTTGCAAAAAAATGTTAATTTTAAATGACATTTAGTCTATATAATGTATATTATTATGGACGGAGGCAGAAAAGCCAGGTGTAGATTACTGCACAAAGTGAGAATTTGATTTTCCTTGGTCAGGATATGTACAGTCAGTCCAGCTTGGATTTCCAAGGCTGACAATTAATACTGAACAAACAATAACTCAAACTATGAATTATGAAAGAGCTGCAGCATCTGAAACCGACCACAATGAACATTTGACAGATAAACAGTACCACAGTGCTGCAGTTTCAGCTTCAGTTTGTCATGTCTTTTATGGATTGGGTTTGTCTCTCTCAACTCACCCTAGATTTTTTACTAGTAAGTTTCTATTTTTATTTTTATCAATTACTAGAAATTTCAGGCGACAAAAAAATGCTTTTCTCTATCATTTTACTCGCGACTCTGTCATAAATACAGGTCTGACATTTGTAACGAACAAAGACAAAGAAGAAATTTGCCAGTCTATGGTGATTTAATTCTGTATACACCTTGGCACCAACTGACGTTCATTCATTTAAAAGAAGCACTATCCAGTACCAAGATGGCAGCTAAATTGATGCATTCATTCCTATAGACCACAGTTACCAGTGCAACATCTAGCACATCTATGAGATATTGTTAGCTCTTATTATTTAGATACTGTTAGCTTTTGTTATTTAGATACTGATAGCTGTTGGGCCATTCCACCGAATGGGTGCCATTTCCGTCCCCAGGACATTATATGTATAAATGTGCTTGAAAATCAACTCTAAAATACATTTTACTATTAAGCAAAGTGTCCTGCACATTGATCTAATTGAAAATTTCAAATATTTATTTGAAAACATTAATAAAAACTACCTAGAACACTAAAAAATAGCATTTGTTGCCTGTCCCCATTCTCTAATGCTACACTTTACCATGAAATATAATGATTAAAATACTTCAGATTTTTTTTTTTTTTTTTTGCATTGTTGTGTGACTCCATATTCCATCTACGCTTTAAATACATTTTTTTCATGAGAAATCCATAATATTTTTGTGAAAATATACATTTTAGTCGTGTCCCTGGATTCTCACTCAGTCCTGTTACCCTAACACACTCTACCTTCTGAAAAATTTGGAATATTCCACAAGTTCCATGTTCAGCAGGAAGTTACATCAGCTGGATTTTCTGAAGGCCATGGGAAGATCAAAACTAAGTTTTTTCATTTTTTTTTCTATCTATTTGATGATATTGTAACTGTGACTGAGAAGGTTAATCTCAACACTCAGTCCTGTTACCAAAATTTTTTCTTAGATGTTATTTGTTTATCTTAAAAATACATATTTTTTTGCAAATCACAAGAATGTGCTCAGTGTCCTCCTGCTATTACCATGAATGCCATGTGGCTGTGTTTCATGAACTTGCTCATTCTGTGCTAAAAACTCATTCCTGTTACTTTCAGTCCTGTTACTCAAATAAAGAGTAACAGGACTGAGTAACAGTAACAGGAGTGAGTAGCGTCCTCTGGTTTATTGATTTATCAGTGAATTTTACTCAATATAATACTATTCACTTGATTTTAAAGTTTTACAGTTGAAATTATTACATTCATTTGGCTAGTTCTGTTACAGTATATACAGCAATCTGCACGTGTCTGTGCAACCTCTAAATATTAATTAATTTGCATAAAATTTGGACCGAAGTAATTTGGCCAGATATGGAACCAAATGCAGGGTTCTAATCCAGAGAGTCTGAAAAAAAAAAATTTTTGGACCACCTTAACACACACACACACACACACACACACACACACACACACACACACACACACACACACACACTCATTCCTGTTACCCAATGTTCATTCCTGTTACTAAATAACTTTCTCTAAAAAATAAAGATAAACCACCAGATTTTTTCAATTATATGTGGTCCATTCTTTGTGCAAGTATGTTTAATGAATTGCAACATAAAAATTTTGATAAATTTGAGGTTTGGGTCTCCTTAAAAATGAAAAAATGACTTTGCAGTTTTAAGAAAATTACAACTTGCGTGCATATATAGTGATTTTTTTTAGTCAGAAATATTAATTATTTTAACATGTAACCAACCATTTCTTTAAAATAAACAATTTGTTGAGAGGAAAACAAAGGAATTAGTTGACAAGCTTTTAAATGTGCTTTTTAAATGTCACATGAGTTTTGGTAACAGGGCTGAGAAAAATGCAATCATATTCCGCTTAAAAACCTTGTAAAAAATGAAATAAAGTTGCCTGAGATGGACCAATACACATTTTGAATAGTTAAATACGTGTGTTATTGGATTCAGTGTTGAAAAAAGATCAAAAATGAAGTTTAATTTAGAAGAGTTATAACAAGCAAATGGCACCCAATGGCCCTGTTATTATTTGGATACTGATAGCTTTTGTTATTTACATACTGTTAGCTTTTGTTGCTTCCAGTCTAACATGTCAGGGCTTCTAGTTCCACTTTGATGTGGTTTTGAACACAACAGTTCTTGTTTCTCTCTTTAAGCCTCCACATCCTCACGCACATATAAAATCATGAAATCCCAGATTATTTTATTCCTCTTTGGTCAAAAACGCCAGTGAAAGGCGTCTTTGTGTCATCTATTAATCACTGCTTTTCATTGATGACTTTTTCCAACAGTTGTGCTCATCTTCATTTTGCGTGCCACACCTTCCTCTGCCAGGACCATCTGCATGAAGACAGGCTTCAACAAGAGCTCAATCTACCTGGAACCTTTTTTTAAGAGACACTTTTCTTTTTTTCACTCAGAGTCAAATCTGAGATTCATTCTTGGAGAATTATGCAGATGCATTGCCTGAACATGCTTTCTATTGGCAGTGGCAAAAACAAGCCTTGCCCATGGGCACCAGTCAGAGTTGTAGCTTTAATAACTGTGTAGGGCGAGTCTAATCAAAGATGACATGTGAAATAATCAAGAGGCTCAAGTGGCCGTTCTAGTCCTCCTATTCATACACAATGCAGAAACGGATCAGTTCTATTGAACCTATACTGCATCCTGTGTGACTGATCCACCTATCTGATCCAAATATCTATTTTTGACATCTGAGAAGGTCAAAGGGTTGAAGTTTATGAGGGGAAAAGCCCTGGAGACGTTCTTATGTAACAGACCTCATGAAGAATTCAGCTGCAACGACTCAAATATAAAGATGAAGATGAAGTTTAACCATTAGTATAGTGTTTTAAAGACGGAATGCACTCTGTGAACGTTTAGATGGCAGTTGGTAGAACCAGTTCATGCATAAAAAAACACTTGTCATCTGCTATCAACAGCACATGCACTGCATATGAGCAGTTTTTCTCGCTTTGTGTTTGATTTGCATGCATACTTGAACCTGAGGATGTAGCGTCTTGGCTCCCATCCCAGTTTCTGTGAGTGAGCAAGGAAATTGGCTTGGTACTAAAATAAATGGGAAAAAATAGGAGAGGGGATTAAATACAGAATAAAGATACTGACTATGTTTTTAGAGCACACACTATGAAGGTTATGACTGTTTTGTGTTGTGTGAGCCTCATCGATACAACATATCATTGTTATCATATCATATCATCACATATCATAGCATTAGAAAAATGCATGCAAGAATAATCCACTAATGCAGTGGTTTCCAACCTTTTTTGGCTCATCACCTCATTTTAACACCACAAATTTCTGCCAACCCCAGACACTCAAAATGGAGATTTTTTTTTTTTTTTTTTTGCTAAAATGTATTTGTTTCTGATCATGTAAGAGTTTGCTATACTATATTGCAAATAAACATTAGTTTTAGATGACATTTAGTCTATATGATGCATGTCAGCTAAAATTTACTTAGGGGGTCAAATGAGTGGCCATTTTTGTAAAAAAAAAAAAAAAAAAAGTTGTAAGAAATGCATAGAACTGTGTTGAAATAATGCTAATACATTTATGCACAGACTACTGATATTATTTGACAGTGGAAGCTATATTTTCAGAAATATTGGATTTTGAATAGCATGTGTATGTGAAAACTTCTGCTGGTGGACGGACATGAACTTTGAGAAATGCATGTTTTTAGATTGAATAATCTTTCAGTGAACTGGAATAAAGTTTAAGTTTATTTTTTTCAGTATAGAACAGAATATAGCATAGAATATAAATAACACAGAATGGAAGAAAATAAATTAGAATAGAATTCTTAAAATAGCATTAGAAAGAGCATCACATGGACAGACGTGACAGTGGAAGGACGTGACATTACCCATGATGCTCTGGTCAGTACCAGTACTTTATTAGTAATAAACTTATATACTTACCATTGATAATTCTCCTCTTATTCATAAATGTTAGTACTGTGGATCTAAAACAATAACAGCTGACACAAAAGCACAAAATGTGGCAGTGGACGGATGTGACATGGTTGTTACAGATCCCATCATACTGATGCTCGGCAGCCATGTCACCGTTTACACTAATGATCCCTGTGCAAAAACTAGGATCAGAATTATTTATTGTATAGTTTATCATCATACTAAAGAGTAAATAACAATATAGAATTGTTATTTCTTTATAAAAATGCTTATTATTAGAAAACTGTTGATTTAAAAAGTGGCGTGTGACATTCTTCATGTATGTATTGGTGTAACATAAGCAGGATGGATCAGCACCATACTCCATATTGCAACCTGTAAAAATAAAACATGTGATATGTAGGATATAATCTTGTAAGAAAAATTGGGGAATCTAAAAGAATAGAATATTTGTTTTTCAGATAAAGTCAGCTCAAATATAACTTGGCCATTTGTGACATGAAAATATAGCATTAATTGTGATGAAATTGGACATTTTTGAGCTGAAAACATAGTTCATATGACCATCAACATGTTGAACAGAACTGAAATCCTGTAAATCTGCATAAGTTGCATTTACCAACACAAAGTTCCTTTGGGGATTCACTTAGATTGATTTCTTATGCACAAAGACAGAAATAAGACCTCTAAGCAAATTGTAGCCGATATTATTATGGACAGAGGCAGAAAAGCCAGGTGTAGATTACTGCACAAAGTGAGAATTTTATTTTCTTTGGTCAGGATATGTACAGTCAGTCCAGCTTGGATTTACAAGGCTGACAATTAATTCTGAACAAACAAGAACTCAAACTATGAATTATGAAAGAGCTGCAGCATCTGAAACTGACCACAATGAACATTTCAAAGATAAACAGTACCACACTGCTTCAGTTTCAGCTTCACAGTTTGCCTTTTATGGATTATGACTGCCTCTGTCAACTCACCATGTATATTTTATTGCTACATTTTTATTTTTATCAGTTACTAGAAATTTCAGGCGACCCCATTTGAATTCCAGGCGACCCCACGTGGGGTCCTGACCCAAAGGTTGAAAAACACTGCACTAATGGCAGTTATAAAACACAGATAAAACATCTGGTAAAACCTTTGAGCTCAAATCTAACTATGAGTCAAACATTATCTTAAAACACTTTCTCTGTGATTTGTTTGCAATGATGACGTAAGTGAAGAAAATACTTGTGATCATGTGATTGATCATTTCTACTGCCCTTCATTATTACCTCCACCAGGAGGTATTGTGATCACTTTACTTTGTGTGTTTGCATGTTTGTTTGTTTGTTTGTTAGCAAGATAACTCAAAAAGTTATGGACGGATTTTCAGGAAATTTTCAGGAAATGTTGATATTGGCACAAGGAAAAATGATTAAATTTTGGTGGTGATCGGGGGGTGGGGGGGGGGGGTGGACAGATCTGCTCTGTCTTGGCAGAGGTCTGCACTCTCCGAGTGCTTTTCTTGATTACAATTTGCTTAAATTCAACACATCAGTAATGATTCCATACTGAGTCCAGTTCCACTTTATCTATCAACAATAAATCACATTGTCACAGTCATTTTATGAGAAGTAGTCCAAATATTTTATTCCAGCAGTATAGTTACAACTCCACATAAGTAAAAGGCATGGAAAATGCAAATTAAAAAGAAAGCAGTGCCATTAAAATGCACTTTGTGGAATGCATTGCATCCTGACAGTAGTCTCTTTTTCATTGGTCATCTGCGCAAAACTTTACCAATATTTACTAAATGTTGAAAAAACAGAAGTCCGTCATGTCAGTTTTTCCATTAAATCACAAATGCAATTATTTGTTTATTTATTATCGTGAGATGACACGAAAAGTCATTCCGTAAATATGGTGACAAACGTAAATATTGTGTGGATTTACAGATATATTCATTATAATATATTACCCCTCTATCCCGTTCAAAATTCTAAAACAAGTGTTCAGAGAACGCAAACCTCCACCAAGCACCCCGAACAGTGTGCATGTGTGGATCGACTATTTCTTTTTAAATTAAACAGTTTCAAGGTTGTTCCATACAGCAGAAAAAGTTGAAGCTTGGTACCAGTCATGTGTATGTCCAATTATATTCAATTCCAATCAATATTTGTTGAGTTATAATGAAAAATGTGTCGTAAATGGGATTTTCAATGTTAAATTGAAATGTCCACAGAGTCCACATTCCACAGTGGATGTGGACCATTTTGTGCCAGATACAAGATATTGTTATAAGCTACGGGTGGATCAAATTGGAGGCTAATCAGAGTTGTTTTGAATTTTTTATGAATTTTCGAAAATTGCTCAATGACAAGGGATAGGAAAATTTGAGATTTTGTGACCTTGCTGTGACCTTGAACTTTGGCCTACTTGGCCCAAAATTTAATGGGTTCATCCCAGGGCCTAGGCCTATCTGTGGGTACAATTTGGTAAAGATGGTTGGAATAGTTTTCCTGTAAAGTTGCTAAAAACAAACAAACAAACAAACAAACACACAAAACAAAGTGATCACAATACCTCCTGGTGGAGGTAAAAATCCAAAACTCGTATGACCTTGGTCCAAACAGCTTGAGCTCTGTAACAGTCAATGAGGACATGTTCCTGGGTTTCATCCTCTCTACAGTTTATCATTGGACATATTTTGGTTGTTACATAACAACTCCAGGAAACCAACGCTCTGGGAGTCTGCTCACAGAAATGAGCCAGCGGACATCTCTGTAATTTTCTGAGATTGTTTTTTCTTGTATGATTTTGATAACAGTCTTCTTCTCATTGTCATTCACATGTTTATAATCAACCAAACCACCATAGTTAAAATCACTTATACATTTGTAGATCCCATTTGTAGGAACAGCTTCCCACTGGTGACAGTTGATCCATTTATTCAGTTCCATTATTATATAATGTTTATATGAAGACCCTGTGTAAATTAAAAAAAAAAAAAAAAAATTGGAAGAAAAGGGAGAGGTAGTACACTTCACACCAATTAAACACCTCATCCCTCATGTTTTTGTAAAAGATGACGAACATCAGTTTGGGTGGAACCTCTGCATGAGTCGGATGCTTCATCGGGTGTAGCCACAAACACTGGAACCACATCTGAAAACAGTGGTAAGTAATTTACGACTAACATATGGCAGTGTGTCAGACAATAAAGCATGTGTCAGTGCTGAACATCACAGGAAGCAGGTGTTGACCTCTGAAACACCTTGACACAACACTACTGCCCCCTACTGGGCAGATGTGGCATGGACGTGAACTCCGGTCAGATAATTTTATGCGTTTCAGATATTTGTATTTCACAGCTTTATCATAGTACAGGTTTGAGATCCCCTGATCGGTACATCATGCTTCATTTTTAATATCAAGACAACAAACTCACATTCAGAAATAAATAGCATTGATGGAATGAGAAAAGAGAAAGGAAAGAAGAAGAAGGAAAAAAAAAAAAGCCCCCCCCCCTCAAAAAAAAACAAAAAAACAAAAAACATACAATTTAACATCTCATCCACATTCAGCCTAAAATGATCTGAAGTGGGCTGGACCAGTAAATTAATGACAGCGAGAAAAAGTTAAATTATATTGTGGTCATGTTTATGTCTACAAAGTTTCATTAAAAATGTGAATAACATGAACAACCTGAAATGTCTTAATAAAATAAAAAATATTAGAGCTGCAACCGATTAATCGACTAGGTGCTTGAAGTCAATGCAAAAAGCCCTGATTCAATTAATCGACTTGAATTGATTGGAAGGAGATATTCTATTGCAGTTTTCCTGAACTGAAGCTTCTTTGCGCGTCACAATAAGCGTCCGTGTGAAACACAACAGTGGAACCAATGTTTAACAGCAGAGAAATGAAGGAAACAAAGCTTTGATTCAGGAGAATTGTGGTTGAATGATTTTTTTGGATCACTTTGAGTCGATTAATCGGTTGCAGCTATTAAAAATATATTTAAATATAATATAAAATACTAGAAAAGCACTCAGAGAGTTCAGACCTCCGCCAAGGTAGATCAGCACCCCCCCCCCCCCCCCCCCAACACCACCAAAATGTAATCATTTGTTCAAAATTTCATGAAAATCCATCCATAACTTTTTGAGTTATCTTGCTAACAGACAGACAAACCCAGATGAAAACATAACCTCCGCCGTTACACTTGGCAGATGTAAATATCAAATCCAAAACAGTGACTTTTTCCACTATTTACAGATTTGTGACTTTATGTCCAAAATGACACCTCAGTTTCCTAATGCTCCGTGAAGAAATCCATGTGACTCAATTTTAGAACATCCCCAAGCACTTAAGGGAATAATTTCATCTCTATATAATACATTTTTAAATAATCAAAATTCATTTTCTTCAGTTCTAAGAGGAGAATGGAAAACTGAGTTAAGTTTAACAATTTGTGACAGTCTTTGGCTTAACATTTTAAAGAGGGTTCACACATCTGTTGTCTGTGCAAAGCAATCATTTATACAGTGTCAAATTTTACATTGTTGTTTTTGGACAAACCAAAAAAAGATGGCAAAGTTTTTCTGTGTGTTTGGGACCAAGCAGCAAGATGACCAGGAGACAGGACTTAAGTTTCACAAGTGGGTTTTTATTTACCCAGAGTTATTCAAAATAGAATTACAAACAATAATTTTAACAAGTACATATATAAAAGAGGTCAACATAACAAAACTGTGCTCAAAAATAATAGCAACTAAGGCTGAGAACACAAACTGACCTAATAAAATGAGACAAAGGGGAACATATATAGTGGTTTGGCCAAACCAAGAAACAAACAAGGGGAAAACAAAATGAACACTAACTATAACTAAATACAACTGAAACCCTGATAACACTAACCCCCCCCCATGCCACCACAGCCCATGGTTCCTTCCAACGAGCTGGCTGCTGTATACAGGTCCGCTCCACCCTCAGCCACAGCTTTTCCACATCCAAATGGTGCCAGGATATGCCACATGGTAACTCAAACAACAGAATTAAAGATTAATTAGTGATGGGTAGATGAGGCGACATGAAGCGTTTCGACACATTGCCAAACTGTATTGATACTGTGTCAATACTGTGTCACTGAATACTGACACCTGCTGGACCTTCAAAATCCCTACAGGCAACCTCGTTGACAGACTCAACTGAAACTGATTTGATGACCTAGTACAGTCTACTCTCGTTATACCGCCAACTTCCGTTCACGGCCAAATTGGCGGTATAGCGAAAATGGCGTTACAACGGGTTGCGTCCATAATGTGCATGTCTTTACTATATGATGTCTATGCTGCCTCCATTAACCCGTTCTAATTGCGTTTCTAAATAAATCTTGATTCTGTTATGTTGTAAGGGATCATTTAAAGTGGGGAAACATTTTAAGCATTATTATACCGTGTCGGGAAATGACACCCCATCATCTTGAGGCTTTGGCTTAATCCCACGTCCTCTTCCCGACATCCTGACCTACTGAGTGTTCTGCGATAAATGAACGGTGGCCGTTCCGTAGACCTACTCGTAGCTTGTCGCAATCAGGGTCTGGCGCGTTTGTTTCAGTGCATTGTTAAAATTTATGTGTACTCGATGGCAATCACGCTGGCGGTATAACAGTCGGGAAATCAATGGTATAAGTGTTGTTTGTGCACGGAACTGGGCTGGCGGATGGCGATAGGCGGAAATGGCGGTAGCTAATGGAATAATGCATTGGGGATTTTTGTGCAATGGTTTTGGTCGGCGGTGAGCGAAAATGGCGATATAACGGCGGGCGGTTTAACGAGAGTAGACTGTATATACAGGGTGGGGAAGCAAAATGTACAATATTTTGAGGCAGGGATTGAAAGACAGTGTATGACCAGTTAGTTTATTGAAAGTCATGAGAATTTATTTGCCACAAGAAAATTGACATAATAGAAAATGGTTTTATTCTATGTGTCCTCCTTCTTTCTCAATAACTGCCTTCACACGCTTCCTGAAACTTGCGCAAGTGTTCCTCAAATATTCGGGTGACAACTTCTCCCATTCTTCTTTAATAGTATCTTTAAGAAAGTCCACATTGCTGTGTGATGTTCTATTGGTAGCATGTTCTAAAACGCCCCAAATAGCAGAATCCAGAGGGTTTAGATCTGGGCTAGAAGGCGGCCATAAACATGATTCCCAAAAATTGCTAAAGTTGGATTTGTTGCTGTTGTCAACAAGTGTTTTGGTGTTCTTGTGTAAGATTTTAACTTCAAATCATATTTTACTGCATTTCTAACGGTCTTGTTGTCTACCTCAAGTTCAATTGCCATTTTTCTCATGGATTTGGTTGGATCCTTTAGGATTTTGGATTTGAGAGCTTTAATAAAAGCTTTGGTACATTTTTTGTTGCTTCCTCCACTTCCAGACTTTCTCGTAATAGTTTTGCTCATAGTCATTCTCTTCTTTCCATTATAAACAGTCTTTATGGACACTCCAACTATTTTTGAAATCTCCTTTGGTGTGACGAGTGCATTCAGCAAATCACACACTCTTTGACGTTTGCTTTCCTGATTACTCATATGGGCAAAAGTTTCTGAAAAGGTATGGATAATAGTGTTAGGTATGATTATGACATCAATATATGTTTGGTTTCAAAACAATTGACGTAGTGCCTGCTGAGAAAAAAACAACTAAATGTTCATTGTAAATTTTGCTTCCCCACCCTGTACAATAAAATAATTTAAGCCATTGTATTTTATATTGTATTATTTCATATCTTCATTTAAATTGAAAATATCTTTGATATTTTTAGATACAGTCAATAAATAATGGGAACATGTATCATAATGTGAAAATCTAAGTGAATGTGTTGTTAATGAGGATGCTTGTGGACTGGGATTTTCTTTTTTTTTATTCAAAAAAAAAAGTTTTTTTCCAACGTTTTGAGCTTGATGGTTAAAAAGGAAGTAAAGAATAAATTAATAGGAATTAATTATCAATAAAGCAACTGTGAGTCAGTTGTAGAATGGCTGTATAGCTGAGTTTGTCCTGGTGGATCTGGACTTCATTCTCATGCCTGGTCCTAGAATGCCTCAGCATTGAGGAGGTGCTTTTGTTTAAATAGGAAAGTTCTGTCCAACAAATGTGACATTTAACCTGCAGAAAATAATATGAATAGTAAACTAAGAGTCACTTTGAAATGAATTTGAATTCAGATAGATCAAGTGGAAAGTCTGAGAGGAACTAATTTTAGCATTCAACCACAACTAATACATAAAGCAGTAATTGAATTATACACAACAAAATGCTCATGGCAGTACAGTCATACAAACAGACTCAACAATTCAACACATTTCTTCAATAATTACAGCAGATTTATCAATACAACATCATCCATAAACAAACAGCCCTAATTGTCATTATTAAATACTGTACCTCTCAAGAATCAATTTTTTATATCTTTGTTTAAACTGAATTATGTTAGATATTTGTTTTATCTCCACACACAATTTGTTCCACAATTGTCTTTGTTTTTATGATGGTTGTATTTTGTTGTTCTTCGCCCACTTTGCACCCTGTGTTATCACTGTTTGTACTTATTTATTTCCTTCTTTTATGAGTCGTGTACATCACTTTGGCCAGCGGTAAAGTTCTTAAAGTGCTTTATATACTCAGTGCCAATGAAAACGCAACACTTGAATGTGTTTTATTGTTCCTGAGCTGTATCACTATGTTTCAGTTTCACCTGTATAAGATAATCGCAGACAATTTCTTAACCTGAGACGGGTTGAGCTATTGTCACGCTTGAGTGAACTTATGTGCATTCATAAGACTTGTTTTTCTCATTGCTCAGCAATGAACTGCTCAACTTAAGGAACTGTGGTCAGTTAAGGAGTGGTCATGTTCTGTATATAAAGGCAAACTGAAAAGCATGAAAATCATTTGCAATAACTCAGCGATGCCTAGACTGACACATGACCACAGATGCCATGCTATGGGGCTCCAGGAGGCCGGAATCTCTGCTCGGCAGGTGGCGCGCCGTTTTGGATGCAATGTGTCCACCATAGTCAGGATGCAACAGAGGCATGAAGAAACTGGCTCAACTGCAGACAGACCTCGCCCTGGATGAGCACGTGTGACCACACCACAGCAGGATCGCTACATTGAGCTGCAGCACCTCCGGGACCGCTTTGTGACTTTTGGTTTTGGGGGTCCTTGAGTTTCTTTCTTTATCCTTATTTTTTGTCAACAAATTTGGATGTGATTTTTTATTTTTACTGTATAGAAATGGCCTATGATTAATTCCAAAGAGCTTATGGAATAAAAATCCTCATCGATTTAAAAAATGTAAGTATCTTCAAGTGTTGTGTTTTCATTGGCACTGAATATAAATAAAGTTGGTATGGTATGGTGAGAGTTTGTAAAGTCACATTTACACCAGTAGGTGGCAACACCAGACCACTTTAAATTGCATGAGTGTAATAGAGAACAAACTGTGGAAGCCACTACTTATCTCAAACCGAACAGAGGAGACAATATCAAAATAAATAAATAAAGCCAACAAAAGGACATTGAGATTGAAAGAGTCTGATAAAAATTTTGTACTGGCCCTGTTTGATGCAAAAAAATAGGGTTTCAAATAAATCCATCCATCACCAAAGTGATTTTTTTGATTTATGGCCCTGGCCTTTTGTTCTGACTTCCTGTCATAAAAAAGTCATAGATAGCATGAGTTGGAGAAACTTAAAGAGTGACTTCTATCCATAATGGAGACAGAGTAGAACTGGCAGAGGAGTGGAGGGCAGCTGATTCTATAAATGAACAACCATTCTCTGTGAAGCCCTTGGATTAGTCATCTCCATGTTCCTGGGAGGGAAAAAAGAGCTCAAAACATCTATCACTCACATCCACACCTCAGTGCAAGGGGATGTTATGCTTTGCGAGTTTTTTTTTTTTTTTTTTTTGTCGGCAGTTGCACGGCTTGTAGACTAATTCACATGTAGAGGAATCACGTGTCAGATCTTCAACAAAAATCCCAAGGCCAATGTTTATGTTTGTTCCTGAATGCACAAATGCAACACTAGCTACTGTTAGGGTAGTGTAGCATAGACATGTCCTCCAGCTTCACCAAATGAATCTAAATAAATGAATCAACTTCTGTTTTGAAGCCAGTGGTTTGTATGTTGGCATTTTGGGGCCAGAGGTTACCATAAGTCAGCGGTTCTCAATCTTTTTCTGTGGGGCCTCCCTTTGGAGGACGAAAAATCTCCAGGCCCCCCTCAACCCCAGCAACATTGTAACAGTGGTGCAATTATAAGTTTTATTGAAAGAAATGTTAATATTATAACAATACTTTTTGCTTTTCCTTGAATAATTTGTTGTTCAAATTGAAAATAACTTAGATTTTTGCTTGCATAATGGAAATAAACTCAACAAGACTGCTCCGAGACATTATTTTTCCAAATAAAAACTGGAAATGCACAAAAATCTTACAACTATGACAATAAAGTTACTTTTTTTTTTTTTTTTTTTAGAACAACAAACAAATTTTGGTAATAAAGATGAACATTTTAACAATATCATTGGGTCAATGAGCCCGTTTACACTGCACATCTCAGATCATTAAAGTGTAAACTATACAAACTGTGCAAAAACAGAAACATTCCACATTTTTCTTTTCCAATCCAGTCCTTGTCCATTGTCCAAACCTAAAGTCTTTGTCTAGTCTAGTGACAGATCACCATGGCAGTAGATTTGTGTGTTGTACGTCCCTAAAATGAGTCTAGGGTGCTCCAACACTAAAATATTAGTTCCACCTGCTACATGTTCTAACCTGAAGGAGAAAAAAAACCCAAAAACACAACAACCACCCAGGAGAGATCCCATGCCCCCCCTGGCATGCCTTCACACGCCCCCTGGGGGGCCCGCCCACACTTTGAGAAACACTGCCATAAGTGAATAAAGAGTTGTGTCATTCCATTCCAATGGGTGCATGATTTACTTTTCTCTTTGAAGTTGGAAAACATACAATTTTCTGTTCGTGGACAAATTAATTTGTTTTATCAACAATGGAATCCTTTTTTTTCTACTGTCAACAAGAGTGTCCTGCTGTCTCCTATGTCCTCTTGATGGAGAAATTTGTTGTTAGTATGCATTGTATTAACTCTTAGTCTACCCTGAGCATTGTAAAGAGGAGTTGAAAATATTATTTATTTTGTTGTTGTGTTTCTCTTTTTTTTTCTTTCTTTTTTTTGTGTTTAATAGGTTTGTAGGTTTGTTGTATAATTAGTTTTTTTGTATTGCGTCTGTGTGGTTCCTTATGTCTAAGTACATGTTTATGTAAATGTATCGTGTAAAATTAAAAAAAAAAAAAAAAAGAATTGTGTCATTCCAGAATTTAAAGACAAGTTAAGTATCAAAACGTTTGAAAAAAGGGCTTCACTTTACTTTTCTGTCTTGTATTTAAGAAACCATGTAATCAAATAATTTGATTCATCCAGCTCAAGCATCAAGGGTTTATGAGATTTTTTTTTTCATTTGTTGTACAACCCCGTTAGGAATTCTCAGGAACCTGAAAAAGTACATTAATGTTCAAACATGATTTTTAATCTTTGTGGGGTGAAATATACGCTATTAACAAATCTCCGACACGAACAATTAATTTATGCATATCATCGTCAATCCAGCCAAAAAAAAAAAACAGGCGAGGATAAAAAATTCTAATTTCTCTTTTAGTTTGTTACAGTTTACGCAGGCGTAGTAATAGATAGAATATTTTAGACAATGGGAATAGATTCTGTGAGGTCTCTAAATGTCCATAGACACCAAGAACATCCATATGAACCTTATTATTGTGAAGTTTATTTACTTTGGGTATGTCTTTTTAGGTGTTTTTTCCCTGAAAATATGGTCAGGGTTTAACAGGTTAATTCAAGCCCATACAAATGCACCTGGTGTCTTATAGTGCACAGTTTGTCCAGAACATCGTCTGTGTGTGTCAGCCCTGGTGTGTACGGCAGTCGGGCTTTGTACCACAGAGATGTTACAAATAGCATCATGATGCAGTGGGTTTCAGGGGAAGAAAAACAGCGTGTCTTGGATGAAAGAATTTCACACTCTGCCAGAATGTTCATCAGACCCAGAGTCATGATTTCCTGGTGTTTATTTTCTTTTCTCCTCACCTTGGCTTAAGAAATAATAAGGCCAGTGTACCCACATAGCAACATAAGTCAACGTGCATGTGTCCGGTGAGAAAGAATGCTCATTATTCTTGCTCATGAGCCTTACAAAAATTGGACCTCAGACACACGATATTGGATGAGTGCTGTCTGATGTGACACTGTTATCTGGAACCCAAACTCATATCCGGCTTGAGTTTCACCTTGTTTTTCTCGCATTATTTATCTGGGGTCTGGCCCGCTGAGCTCTTAATAGGCATCTTCAACAGCACATTTGTCAACACCATTACATGACATAATTGGAGTAACACTAATTATGAATCTGTGGCTGAACAGACACCAGGGAATGCCTGGTGAAAGAGATGATAGAATTAGCATTCATCTTTGATTACTAATTACTATTAATCATTGATGTACCTCTCATTGTATTGAACGGTGCCACGTTTGGGTTGTTCTCTGACTAATGCAAGGCCACAAAGGGCTGCTCTGAATATATTTCCTCTAATTTACATGCCAAGTGTATGTTCTAGGTTATGTTCAGACAGCAGGTCTTAATGCACAATTCGGATTTTTTGGTGAAATCAGATTTTTTTGTATGCTCAATTCATATTACACCTTAACCCTTTCATGCATAGAGGTCACTACAGTGGACAGTTCTTCTCCAGCTGTTCTCTTGTATATTCATGGGTTTAGTTCAGGGATTAAAGTTCCTCATCACCGCGACGGATTTCCGTCAAATGGAAAAATTGAGGGGGGGGGGGGGGGAGTCATATTGAAGTAACTTCCCCACGTGTTTCGCGGAGTCCAGTCGGCACCGCAATCCTGTCCTGGGTCTGCTGTCCTGGGTCTGCAGGTGTTGAACACAGGCACAGGGGGCTGATAGGTTTAACGGTGATGACAATAAGATGACTTCTTTAGTTTTATGTCAGGAGGACAGATTGATGACTATTTCTCTTTGGAAGGAAACGCTGCTCATTCTGTGCCTCAGAAACACATGGACAAGTTCAGCTTTACCGAAGTTCAGCCTCCAGACTAACTTTAGTTTAGTGCTAACAAGTAGCTTTCATTATGAAAGAACCACAGCGAAAAGGGAAGAAGACAGAACTGATCTACATGGACCTTCATGTTTGGGGTCATAGCTTATCTCCTCTTGCCGGTATATGACTAGTGTGTGTGTGTGTGTGTGTGTGTGTTTGTGTGTATGTGCCCTTCCCGTGCGTGCGGCTGTGCCCGCCACGGCCTTACGCGGTTACGCGCCCAACTGCATAAGTGCTTTATTTTGACCCGTTTAGCATCTTATTTCTATCTGTGTGGTACAGTACGAAGATAAAACTGAATGAATGAGTAACACCCTTGGTATTTGCAAAGCCACTGTATTTTAAATACCCTCAGAGAGTATCTGGAACGGAATATAATTTCTGTTTCAGTTGACGTAATTTCTTCCAATCAAAAGAGAACATGATATTGGCGGGAGGGGGTTGTGGACGCAGGTTTGACGACGTACAGATTATTTGGCTAGCATATACGACATCATGGACTCGTTTGTAGAAGAAGGTGCTGAAGTGGTAACTATTGAGAGATGCATGAAAAATAGATGGAGGTGGGCGTGGCTTGATGAGAAGGGAGACGATGGAACTCCAATTAGTAATTATTATTTTCACTTGCTTCAAAGGTTTTCATACCCTTTAAAATTAACCAGAGAGCACCAAAATTGACCTGAAGCTTTAAAAATTTTCTGGGGGAGGACGCCCAGACCCCCCACCAATACCACTCATGACATTTTTTCTACCCATGTTACTAATCTTCTACACCTGTACACTCTCGCATTCAGTGTGTTTTACAGTATTGCCAAATTTGACTATATAAACTTGTACACTATAGTAGTATTGTATTGCAACACTTTTAATAGTGGCCAATGATTTTGACCAGAAGAAAAGTTTCAGTCAGATGAAAAATTTTTGCTTTAATCCCTGGTTTAGTTGTTTCAGTTCCATATCAGCCAACACAGTTTTATTTTATTTATTTTACCTTTATTTAACCAGGAAAACCTCACTGAGATTAACCCTTTCATGCATGAATTATGAGAACATTAATCAAGAATTTTTTTCCAGAGTGGTTTTTATCCCTCTCTCAGCACGAAAAAAACAAACAAACAAACAAAAAAACAATACGATTGAATTTTTTTAATGAACATATTTTTCATGGAGTCAAAAAAATATCCACTCAGCTGGACACCATGTGTTTAATTTTAGAAGAAAACAAACATGTATTTATTGATATACTGTGTGAAAACTATGAAATAAAAACATGTTTAATGTTACTAATTTGATGTTTTCTCACATTTTAACGAACTCTAATACAATTTTTTAATCACTTCATGGAGATAATATTAAAAAAAAACAACTTTTTGTTTAAAAAAAAAAAAAAAAAATTGGCAATTTATTTTACACTCAAACATGTCACTGCAGATCAGGTTTAAGTTACAGTAATGGTATGAATTGCAGTGTATGGGATGATGCATAAGCGTCCACTGTGTTGGTTGATATGTCCACTGTAGTGACCACTATGCATGAAAGGGTTAAGAATCTCTTTTTCAAGAGTGTCCTGGCCAAGACGGGCAGCAGTACATTAAATTGTTACAGATAGACTTCCATACATAAAACGAATACACAAAAAACACAGACAAGTCAAACCTTCCAAAGTCAACTCTGCAAAAAGTGCTCAAGAAATGTAGACAAAAGTGCACTTATGCATCATCCTATACATTGACATTCAGACCATTACTGTAACTTTCCTGTCCTTGATAAACCTGATCTGCACTAATATGTTTGAGTGTAAATCAATTGATTATTGATATTAGACTGTAATTAATAGGTATTTTTTTAAACTTTTTTTTTTTTTTTTTTTGCACATTATCTGAGTAAAAACTAGTATTTTAGTGTGTTAAAATGTAAAGAAAATTTACATACACAGTAGGGGAATTTAGGTAAGGAGATGGGAAAGTTAGCATGTAGTGGGGGGAATTCAGAAAATTAGCATGCAATGGGGAAGGGTAGTCTGGAATGGATATGGAAACAAAGAATGGAATCAGAAAATTCCATTACAATGGTCTGTACTCACCTACCAAAGCGGAGTAAACGTCACTAAACTTGGATTCATTGTCATGTGATTTCCACCCACACATCTTTAACAGAAATAACCTGGTCTGCTTTTTATTTCTTTAAATACTGGTTACTATTAACCCATAAAAACCCAGTGCTACTTTTGTGTCAATTTCCAAATAAATGTTTCTCTATATTTTACCTTTCTTAAGCGATTTATCACCATTTATTATAACATTATCTTCAATATTTAGCTTTTTTTTTAATGTGTCAATCAGGCTTTCCTATTTTTAGAAGTATTATTTACATTTTTTTATTTTTATTATGTATTTATTTTTATTTATTTTTTAGAATTATTGACAGAAATAACCTGGTCTGCTTTTTATTTCTTTAAATACTAGTTACTATTAACCCATAAAAACCCAGTGTTACTTTTGTGTCAATTTCCAAATAAATGTTTCTCTATATTTTACCTTTCTTAAGCAATTTATCACCAATTATTATAACATTATCTTCTATATTTAGCTTTTTTTTAATGTGTCAATCAGGCTTTCCTATTTTTAGAAGTATTATTTACATTTTTTTATTTTTATTATGTATTTATTTTTATTTATATTTTAGAATTATTGACAGAAATAACCTGGTCTGCTTTTTATTTCTTTAAATACTAGTTACTATTAACCCATAAAAACCCAGTGTTACTTTTGTGTCAATTTCCAAATAAATGTTTCTCTATATTTTACCTTTCTTAAGCAATTTATCACCATTTATTATAACATTATCTTCTATATTTAGCTTTTTTTTTTTTTAATGTGTCAATCAGGCTTTCCTATTTTTAGAATTATCATTTACATTTTTTATTTTTATTATGTATTTATTTTTATTTATTTTTTAGAATTATTGACAGAAATAACCTGGTCTGCTTTTTATTTCTTTAAATACTAGTTACTATTAACCCATAAAAACCCAGTGTTACTTTTGTGCCAATTTCCAAATAAATGTTTCTCTATATTTTACCTTTCTGAAGCAATTTATCACCATTTATTATAACATTATCTTCTATATTTAGCTTTTTTTTGTTTAATGTGTCAATCAGGCTTCCTATATTTAATTATCTGATTATGTAGATCACAGGTGTCAAACTCATTTTCTTTCAGGGGCCATATTCAGCCCAAATTGATCTCCAATGGGCCGGAACCAGTAAAATAATAGCATAATAACCTATAAATAATGACAACTCCAAATTTTTTAGTGCAAAAAATAACATTAAATGATGAAACTATTTCTATCCAAAACAAAAAAGATGTGAATAACTGAAAAAAAAAAAAAAATAAATAAATAAAATAAATAAATAAATAATAATAATAAGCGCAATTTTATCAATATTATGCCTCAACTTATGATTTCTACATGTGCATTACAGATCGGATCTACCAAGGCACAAAATAGGCAGTTTATTGTTAAAATTGCACTGATTTTTCTTTAGACATTCCAGGTTGTTCATATTTGTTCAGGTTATTGACATTTTATTGTCAAAGGATATTGAACTTAATGTTTTTTGCAATAAATCAAAGAGAAAAAAATTGGTGTTGCCATTATTTATAGGCATAATGTCATATTATTTTTCTCACATTAACCCTTTCATGCATTAATTATGAGAACCTTAGTTACGATTTTTTTCTTGAATGTTTTTATTCCTCCATAGGCACGAAAAAAACAATGTGATCAAGTTTTTTTTTTTTCATGGAGTTACAAAAATGTCCATGCATTTAATTTTTGAAATAAAGACGCATGTTTAAAACCCAATATCAGAAAGTGACATGAAAATAATGAAATAAAATAAAATCTGATGTTTTCTCACATTTTAATCTATTCTAATGCTAGTTATTACTCTTTTCATGGAGATAATATGCAAAAAAAAGCAACAACTTTTTTTTTTTTCTAACAAATAATTGATTAATGCTGAAACATGTTAGTGCAGATCAGGTTTATCAAGAACAGCAAAATTACAGTAATGGTATGAATTACAGTGTACAAGATGATGCATAAGCGTCCACTGTGTTGGCTGATATGGAACTAAAACAACAAAACCCATGAATATATAAGAGAACAGCTGTAGAATAACTGTCCACTGTAGTGACCACTATGCATGAAAGAGTTAAATAATGAAACTATTTCTATCCAAAACAAAAAAGATGTGAATAACTGTGAATAATAATAATAATAATAATAATAATAATAATAATAATAATAATAATAATAATAATAATAATAATAAGCGCAATTTTATCAATATTATGCCTCAACTTATGATTTCTACATGTGCATTACAGATCGGATCTACCAAGGCACAAAACAGGCAGTTTATTGTTAAAATTGCACTTATTTTTCTTTAGACATTCCAGGATGTTCATATTTGTTTAGGTTATTAACATTTTATTGTCAAAGGATATCAAATTTAATGTTCTTTGCAATAAATCAAAGAGAAAAAAAATGGTGTTGCCATTATTTATAGGCATAATGTCATATTATTTTTCTCACATTAAACCAAGAAGAAAATCATTATTTCTAGGTTATTATGCTATTAGTTTTGAGTTGGATGCCCTTGATTCTTAATATCTTCAGGGTAATTTTTGCATTTTGCACTTTGTAAATTCATCTTGCAGGCCAGATTGCAGGAACCTCTGGCGGGCCCCTTTTGGCCCCAGGGCCACATGTTTGACACCTGTGATGTAGATGTTCATAAAAGCTCAGAGTAAATTTAAAAGTTATTAGATCAAAACAACTTCAATTCAACAAAATCTATCATTAACTGAACATATAAATAAGTGTGTCCGTTGATCCAACTTCATGGGTTTTACTGGTGAATCAATGTTGTAGAAGATGACACTGTTTCCATGGTAACTACAGAGCCTCTGAACGTCCAAATGGGTCATATTTGATGACCGTGAAAAGACGACAAACTGTATTTAACACCAATTATTTACATGTATTGATAGGATTAGTGGATCAACATGTATTAGACAGTTTAGATCAGTAGATGGTTTTGGTGGATGTTTGGGTCTTCATGGGTTAATCATGAATGTACCTCTCGTATAGAACGGTGCCATGTTTGAGTTGTTCTCTGACTAATGCAAGGCCACAAAGGGCTGCTCTGAAAATACTTCCTCTCATTTGCAGTGCATCACACATGCCAACTCAAAGTAACTCAGAGTAGCGTTCATCGGTTTAATTGCGTTGCCCTTCAAGTCAGTTTGGCCTAACAATGGTTCGTCAGTTTCTGTGTGGGCGTTTCATTTTCACTTTTTCCTCACTTTGTGCCGTCGCTGTCACCTACTCTATCACTCAGTCTGTTCAGCACTAGTACACATAGAGAAACGGGAACATTAGACTTTCTCTGTTGCAATTTCTCTTTCTTCTTCTTTTTTTTTTTTAACCCATAAAGACCCAGTGCTACTTTTGTGGCAATTCCCAAATGAAATTTTCTCTTTATTTAACCCTTTCATGCATGAATTATTAGAACCTTTGCCAAGATTTTATTCCTGAGTGTTTTTATTCCTCTTTAGGCATGAAAAAACAATGCAATTAAAATTTTTTTATTGAACCTATTTTTTATGAAGGTAGAGCATAAAACCATAAAAAATATGTTCAATAAAAAAAAACAAAAAACATTTGCAATAAAAACCCTTTTCAATCAAAGAAAAAAAAGTGTTGAATGCCAAAAAAAATATTTAAGATCCAAAAAAATTGCATTTGAACACGTTTTTTCTTTGATTGAAAATGTTTTGGGTTTTTTTGAGTGAAGTGAATTTTTTAATTAATTAATTTTTTTTTAAATTGAAAATATTTGTTTTTGGTTTGTACGTGTAGCATAGTAAATGTACTGTGGTTCATTCCACTACTAGAAAACAAAGTCAAATAAAGCAGTTTTGGGTGATTTAACTGGTAAAATATTCAATAAAATAATCAGAAATATAATTAAAAGTAACAAAATACAACGAATGAAAAAAATATTTAAGATCCAAAAAGTTGCATTAGAACACTTTTTTTCTTTCAGTAGTTTTTTTTTTAATTGAAGTGAATTATTTTTAATTGAAAAAAAAAAAAAAAAAAAAAAAAAATATATATATATATATATATATATATATACACACACACACACACACACATGTATATATATATATATATATATATATATATATATATATATATATATATATATATATATATATATATATATATATATATATATATATGTAAGGGTAGAGACTGCGATCTGGTAGGATCGGCGATTCTACCAGTAGAAACTCCGATCAGAGTCTCTACTGGTAGAAACTCCGATCCTGCCAGTAGAAGGGTTAGGGTTAGGGTTAGGGTTCGGATCGGAGTTTCTACCAGTAGAGACTACGATCGGAGTCTCTACTGGTAGAATCGCCAATCCTACCAGATCGCAGTCTCTACCCTGACATATATATATATATATATGTATATGTATATGTATATATGTATATATATGTATTTGTTAAAGCAATAAAGAAACAAATCTACCTTCATAATTTTTCATGGAGTTCCAAAAATGTCCACTCTGCTTGACACCATATGTTTAATTTTTGAAGCAAAGAATGCAATATCAGAAAATAATAAACTGTGTGAAAACTATAAAATAAAAACATTTTTAATGCAGTTAATCTGATGTTTTCTCACATTTTATCATATTCCCAATTTTTATTATCAGTTGCTTTACACTCAAACATGTTAGTGCAGATCAAGTTTGTCAAGAACAGCAAAGTTACAGTAATGGTGTGAATGTCAGTGTATTATTATGGGATGGTGCAAAAGTGTCCACTGTGCCAGCTCATATGGAACTAAAACAACAAAACCCATGAATGTACAAGAAAACAGATGTAGAATAACTGTCCACTGGAGTGACCAATATGCATGAAAGGGTTAATCTTTCTTAACCCTTAGGGGTCCATGGTCACGGTCACGGCCCCATGATTGAATCACATGACATATTTAACACACCGTTGCATCGGAAGCTGGTCACGTAGACCACTGGGGAAAACTGCATTTGAAAGTGCGGAATTGAAACACTCTCCCACTGATGTTGATAGAGCAAATACAACTGGAGATATGACGTTTTGAATCTGGAGCAACCAAACGTGAATAAAAGTATAGAAATGAGGTGGGGGCGGGCGTTATATTTCTGACCATATCGTCATCATTTTTTGTCCTTTTTCAAAACGGAAAAAAATGGCTAAATAGAATAAAAACATTTTCTATTATGTCAATTTTCTTGTGGCAAATAAATTCTCATGACTTTCAATCAACTAACTGGTCATACACTGTCTTTCAATCCCTGCTAAGAAGCTATTTTTCATGGAGTTGCAGATATGTCCATCAAGCTGGACACCATGTGTTTAGTTTTTGAAGCAAAGAAACATGTATTTAATGATATACTGTGTCCAATGGAAAAGCAACTACTGATTTTTTATTATTACACACTGATTATTGTTGATGTTAGCATATGTACTGAACGTAGCCCTATCAGCCTGCCCGCGGGCCGAAAAAATTCTATTAATATTCACAAATCAATCAATTGTTAATATTTATTTTTTGCATATTATCGCCATGAAGTGAGTAACAACTAGTATTAGAATATGTTAAAATGTGAGAAAACATCAGATTAGCTGCATTAAACATGGTTTCATTTCACTGTTTTCATATCACTTGATGATATTGGGTTTTAAATACATGTTTCTTTGCTTCAAGAATAAAATTCATGGTGTAGCTGAGTGGACATTTTTGTAACTCCATGAAAAACAGGTTGATTTAAAAAAAAAAAAAAAAAAAAAAAAAAAAAATTCAATCACACATCATGCCTAAAGAGGAATAAAAACACTCAGGAAAAAAAAAAAAAATCTTGATTAAGGTTCTCATAATTCATGCATGAAAGGGTTAAAAAAAATATTGAATCCTTTACTATTAAATAAAGAAAGTCCTATTCATATCAAACAATCAATTAATTCCTGATAATATTTGGCTTGTTGACTTATTTTAATAAAAATGGTATGGCTACAGGATTGACATTAGAGTAACATGTTTGCACAAAGTAACAGGGTAGAATTATACATTATGTTTGATTGATGATCTTAAGGTAAATGTGACTAATAAATACTGGATCCAGTCATCTTGTTACTCTTATTGCGGTAACAGCAATAAGACAACAATGCAAATTTTACCTTTTTTCAGGAGTAGATGCTAGCTCTGGAGGGTAATGTTACTGTTAAGGACATATTTAGTTATATTAATGCAAATATTTTCTTTAATTTTTTTGTATGTACTAAATGCAAGTTAATGTTAATAATATTTTATGTTAGTTTATGTAAAATGACTATGTTTTACATCAGTGAATACATATCAGGTTAGCCTTATCAGCCCACCCGCAGGCTGAAATAATTATATTAATACCTGATTCACCTACTATAAAAATATAATAAATCAGGACAATGGATGTTTTTTTCAACTTTTGCTCAAAGTTTAGACCCTAATGTTAATAAAAGTACATCAAAAGTGTATTTTAGTGCAAACTTCAATGTTCAAACATGATTTTTAATCTTTGTGGGGTGAAATATACGCTATTAAAAATCTCCGACACGAACAATTAATTTATGCATATCATCGTCAATCCAGCCAAAAAAAACAGGCGAGGATAAAATATTCTAATTTCTCTTTTAGTTTGTTACAGTTTACTCAGGTATAGTAATAGATACAATATTTTAGACAATGGGAATAGATTCTGTGAGGTCTGTAAATGTCTATAGACACCAAGAACATCCATATGAACCTTATTATATAAGTATTATAAGTAATTCTTCATTTACTTTGGGTATGTCTTTTTAGGCGTTTTTCCCCTGAAAATATGGTCAGGGTTAAACAGGTTAATAGGTAAATGTTGTTCATATTTATGTTTTATTAAAATACTTTATTTTTGCACATATAGAACAATTTGCGATTTTAATAATATTTAATGCAAATATTTTCTTTGATTTTTTATATGTACTAAATGCAATTTAATGTTTATCATATTTTATGTTAGTTTATGTAAAATGACTACATTTTACATCAGTGAATGTATATCAGGTTAACCCTTTCATGCATGAATTATGAGAACATTAATCAAGATTTTTTTCTGTATTCCTCTTTGGGCATGAAAAAAACAATATGATTAATTATTATTATTATTATTATTAGTAGTAGTAGTAGTAGTAGTAGTAGTAGTATTAGTATTATTATTATTTTTATGAAGCTATTTTTCATGGAGTTGCAAAACTGTCCACCAAGTTTTGAAGCAAAGAAACATGTACTACATTTACTGATATACTGTGTGAAAACTATGAAATAAAAACATTAAATGCTGCTAATTTGATGTTTTCTCGCATTTTAACATACACTACAAACAAAAAGTTATGGATATTTTTAATTTTTGGTTTATTTTTTTCATTTGGGATTCTTGTACAACACTTTTTACTTTTTTGTGTGTGAATTGAATTGAAACACATTTTTTTTAACCCTTTCATGTGCAGTGTTCACTACAGTGGACAGTTATTCTACAGCTGTTCTCTTGTATATTCATGGATTTTTTAAAAATATATATATCTTTATTAAAGTTTTAACACATTCCATATCTTTTCCGACATGAACTGGTAACATTGTGTAGATCTCCCCTGAGTATAAACCCCCAGAATAACAACCCCCCCCCCCCCCCCCCCCCCCCCCATGGTTTTGATGCAATTTATCAGTAAATACATGTTTATTTGCTTCAAAAATTAAACGCATGGAGTCCAACTGAGTGGACATTTTGCAACTTCATGATAAAAAGGTTCATAAGAACATTTTCTTTTGTTATTATTATTATTATTATTATTGTTATTATTACTATTATTATTGTTGTTGTTGTTATTGTTGTTGTTGTAATCATCATTAATATTAGAATTATCATTATTATTAGTAATGTGTAATTTTTATTTTTTTAACTTTATTTTTTAATGTTCTTTATATTATTCATTTATTTTTATTAGAAAATTTTCAATCGCTTTGTTTTTTTCATGCCTAAACAGAAATAAAACACTCAGGAAAAAATCTTGATAAGGTTCTCATAATTCATGCATGAAAGGGTTAATGACCAGACATAGTTTTATTTACAAAGGGCAAAAATGACAAAAAAATGACAAAAATGAATAAAGAAATATCCTTAACTTTTTATTTGTAGTGTACTCTAATACTAGTCATTACTCACTTCATGGACATAATATGCCAAAAAAAAAACAAAACAAAACAAAAAAAACTTTTGTTGTTAATTACAGTCTAATAACAATAACAAGGAATTGATTTACACTCAAACATGTTAGATCAGGTTTATCAAGAACAGCAAAGTTACAGTAATGTTATCAATTACAGTGCATGGGATGGTGCATAAGCATCCGATGTGTTGGCTGATATGAAACTAAAACAACAAACTCCATGAACATGCAAGAGAACAACTGTAGAATAACTGTCCGCTGTAGTGACCACTATACATGAAAGGGTTAACTCATGAAGACCCAAACACCAAGTGGAGACTAACATCATCTACTGATAAACTGTGTAATACCTGTTGATCCACTAATCCTATCAATACATGTAAATAATTGGTGTAAAATACAGTTTGTCATCTTTTCATGGTCATCAGATATGACCCATTTGGATGTTCAGTGGCTCCATAGTTACCATGGAAACACCGTCATCTTCCACAACATTGATTCACCAGTAAAACCCATGGAGTTGGATCAATGACAGTGGACTGAGACACTGGGTTTATGTTCAGTTAATGATAGATTTTGTTGAAAAAGTCACTTTTTCTTCATTTTTGATCTAATAACCTTTAAATGTACTCTGAGCTTTTATGAAAATCTACATCAGGGGTCTCAAACTCATTTTGTTTCAGGGGCCACATTCAGTTCGATTTTATCTCCAGTGGGCCGGACAAGTAAAATAATAGCATAATAACCTATAAATAATGACAAGTCCAGATTTTTGTCTGTGTTTTAGTGCAAAAAAACCCCATTAAATTATGAAAATACTTACTTTTATAAACTATGCAATCAAAAAATATGTGAACAACCTGAAAAAACTGAAATTTCTTAAGAAAAATATGTGCAATTTTAACAATATTATGCCTCAACTTATCATTTCTACATGTGCATTATGGATCACTAAACACTTAGTAACAGGCAGAAAATAGTTAAAATTGTGCTTAATTTTCTTTAGACATTTCAGGTTGTACATATTTGTTCAGATTATTCATATTTTAATGTTACAGGATAGTTTGGAAATGTAAATATTTTCATAATTTAATGTTATTTTCTGCACCAAAACAGACAAAAAATAGGAAGTTGTCATTATTTATAGTCATAATGTAATATGATTTTTTTCACATCAAACCGAGAAGAAAATATGGAGTCCTTATTTCTTGCAGGTTATTATTATTTTACTTGAGATCATATTGAACCTGAACTAAAATGAGTTCAACAGGCTCGACTGTGGAATTTTTGCTCTTCACAAATTCATCCCATGGGCCACATTGGAACCTTTGGCTGGCCGCATTTGGCCCCCGGGCCACATGTTTGAGACCCCTGATCTACATGATCAGTGAATTAAATATAGGAACACCTGATTTACACACAAAAAATGCTAAATATAGAAAATAATATTATAATAAATTGTGATGAATCACTTCAGAAAGGTAATATATAGAGAAACATTTATTTGGAAATTGACACAAAAGTAGCACTGGGTCTTTATGGGTTAATAGTAACTAGTAATCACAGAAATAGAAAGCAGACCAGAAAATACAGTTTATCATCTTTTCATGGTCATCAGATATGACCCATTTGGATGTTCAGAGGCTCCGTAGTTACCGTGGAAACACTGTCATCTACAAAATTGATTCACCAGTAAAACCCATGGAGTTGGATCAATGACAGTGGATGGAAACACTTGGTTTATAATGATAGATTTGCTGAAAAAGTCACTTTTTCCTTGATATTATAACAATCAACTTTAATCTGAGCTATTACGAGCATCTACATCAGGGGTGTCGAACTCATTTCAGTTCAGGGGCCAGATTCAGCTAAATTTGATCTGCAGTGGGCCGAACCAGTAAAATGATACCATAATAATATATAAATAATGTCAACTCCAAACTTTTCTGTTTTAAAGCAGAAAAAAGTAAATTTACATTATGAAAAGGTTTACATCTACAAACTAGCCTTTCAAAAGATATGAATAACATGAACAAACTGAAAAAATAAGTGTAATTTTAAAAATATTCTGCCTCAGTTTATCATTTACACATGTACATTAGAACATACAGATCACAGTGGATCTACTAACACACACAATATTTAATAACAGGCAGAATGTTGGTAAAATTGTACTTACTTCTCTTAAGACATTTCAGGTTGTTCAGATTTGTTCAGATTATTCACATTTTTGGTTTTAGTGTAAATATATGAAAATATTTACATTTACAAAGAGAAAAATTTGGAGTTGTCATTATTTATATGTTATTATGATAGTATTTGACTGGTCCTGCCCACTGGAGATTGAATTGTTCTGAATGTGGAACCTGAACTAGAAGGATTGTTAATGTCTTAGTGTAATTTTTGCATTTCACAAATTCATCCCAAGGGCCGGACTGGACCCTTTGGCGGGCCGAACTTAGCCCCCCTGGGTCGCGTGTTTGAGACCTTGACATAAAAGCATATCATTACATAGGTGTTTCTCCGGTTTCCTCAACACCCCCAGTCCTCCCGGTTTCCGCATCCAGTTCAGGTGGGGGTCATTCTCAAGGCAAGGCAGCTTTATTTATACAGCACATTTCATGTACAAGACAATTCAAAGTGCTTCGCATAAAATATTAAAAGCATTACAGCAGATGCAATAACTTACCCTTATCTGTAATGTGCGGTGGCCCAGAGGTGCTACAGCCCAAAAAATTATCCACTATAAGAAAAAAAAGAGAACAGCCCAAAAAATTATCCACTATAAGAAAAAAAAGAGAACAGCCCAAAAAATTATCCACTATAAGAAAACAAAAAGAGAACAGCCCAAAAAATTAGCCACTAGAAGAAAAAAAAAGAGAACAGCCCAAAAAGATATCCACTAATAGAAAAACAAAACAAAACAAAAAAAACATCATCCACCTTTTCAATTAAGAGAGCACTGTTTACCCAAAAGGTCTCATGCTTTAAAATTAAGGCCACCACAAAAAATAAAAGCATAGGCTGAAAATTTTTAAGGCCTTCAGCTAATGTGGCTAATGCTAACAAAAGTAACCCACTGGAAGTGGAGGTCGGTGAACTAAAAATAAAGTTATTTTAAAAATATATAGTGGATTATTTTTTGGGCTTTCTCTTTTTTTTCTTATAGTGAATAATTTTTTGGCTGTTCTCTTTTTTTCTTATAGTAGATAATTTTTTAGGTTTTCTCTTTTTTTTCTTATAGTGGATAATTTTTTGGGTTTTCTCTTTTTTTTTCTTAAAGTGGATAATTTTTTGGGCTGTTGCACCTCTGGGCCACCGTAGTAATGCTAATGCAGTCTGAGGATTAGAATCTGCATATTTATCCATTTTTTTCCATTTTGAAAAAGGACAAAAAATGATGACATAAGGTCAGAAATATAACGCCTGCCCCCACCTCATTTCCATACTTTTATTCACGTTTGTTTGCTCCGGATTCAAAACGTCATATCTCCATTTGTAATTGCTCTAGTGTTTCAATTCCGCACTTTAGAATGCAATTTTCCCCAGTGGTCTACGTGACCGGCTTCCGATGGTGTGTTAAATATGTCATGTGATTCAATCATGGGGCCGTGACCGTGACCATGGACCCCTAAGGGTTAAGAAAGATTAACCCTTTCATACATATTGGTCACTCCAGTGGACAGTTATTCTACATCTGTTTTCTTGTACATTCATGGGTTTGGTTGTTTTAGTTCCATATGAGCTGGCACAGTGGACACTTTTGCACCATCCCATAATAATACACTGACATTCACACCATTACTGTAACTCTGCTGTTCTTGACAAACTTGATCTGCATTAACATGTTTTATAGTGTAAAGCAACTGATAATAAAAATTGGGAATATGATAAAATGTGAGAAAACATCAGATTAACTGCATTAAAAATGTTTTTATTTTATAGTTTTCACACAGTTTATTATTTTCTGATATTGCATTCTTTGCTTCAAAAATTAAACGTATGGTGTCAAGCAGAGTGGACATTTTTGGAACTCCATGAAAAATTATGAAGGTAGATTTGTTTCTTTATTGCTTTAACAAATATATGTGTGTGTGTGTGTGTGTGTATGTCAGGGTAGAGACTGCGATCTGGTAGGATCGGCGATTCTACCAGATCGCAGTCTCTACCCATATATATATATATATATATATATATATATATATATATATATATATATATATATATATATATATATATATATATATACAGGGTGGGGAAGCAAAATTTGCAATATTTTGATTGAAAGTGATTGAAAGACAGTGTATGACCAATTGGTTTTTGAAAGTCATGAGAATTTATTTGCCACAAGAAAACTGACATAATAGAAAATGTTTTTATTCTATGTGTCCTCCTTCTTTCTCAATAACTGCCTTCACACACTTCCTGAAACTTGCACAAGTGTTCCTCAAATATTCGGGTGACAACTTCTCCCATTCTTCTTTAATAGTATCTTCCAGACTTTCTCGTAATAGTTTTGCTCATAGTCATTCTCTTCTTTCCATTATAAACAGTCTTTATGGACACTCCAACTATTTTTGAAATCTCCTTTGGTGTGACGAGTGCATTCAGCAAATCACACACTCTTTGACGTTTGCTTTCCTGATTACTCATATGGGCCAAAGTTTCTGAAAAGGTATGGATAATAGTGTTAGGTATGATTATGACATCAATATATGTTTAGTTTCAAAACAATTGACGTAGTGCCTGCTGAGAAAAAACAACTAAATGTTCATTGTAAATTTTGCTTCCCCACCCTGTAGTAATAATCGCATTGTTTTTTTTATGCCCAAAGAGGAATAAAGAAAATAATCTTGATTAATGTTCTCATAATTCACGCATGAAAGGGTTAATGCCACACTATTGTGTTTGTTGTACTGAACCATTCCCATTTTTCAACCTTCAGCCTCGAACTTCCATTAGTAAAAACAAAGTGACGCTCAGCTGAGTCTTGGTGGTTTTTCACGAAAGGTTGAAGTTCATTTGCAGCCAATTACAAAACTGAAAAGCTGTCTGAATATCTAAAGATCTTCTTTTAAAAATCTCATACAGCTGTGTTAATAGCAGTTTCTCTGAGCCTTTCTTCTTATATTTAATATGATACTCATTCGGTGTGACAGACCGTTTCCTTGGCGAGTGTAAAGAAGAGAGGAAATTCATTTGTAGAAGCAGCTGACCATGGAGTCATGACCACTGGGAGGAAAGAAAAGCTCGTTGTTATTTTTTTTTTTTTTTTTGCGCTTCATCCACTCGCTGCCTTTGAAGTGGGGTTTGATGTCAGCTTCATCTATTATGGATCACGTGACATTTTTCTCATGGCAGCACCTGATGCACTTTTTAAACAGAAAAGGCAGTCACGTGAAAACAGACACATGAAAATAGAAGCCCATTCCTGTTTTTTTTTTTTTTTTTTTTTTTTCTGTCATTACCGCTGTTCTTTCTCTCTTCGCTCGCTCACATTCTCCCAGGCAGTGAAGGTGTATTGTCACACTAGAGGGATAGAAAAAAAAAAGACACTGGACATATGGAATCAGACAGCAAGTCAAAATAGTTTATTATAGAACAGGATTCATAGTCGAGGCACTACCTCACATTTAGTATAGGCACTGAACTACTGCACTGGAGTCACAGCCACGACTCGGTCTGGAAACCAAAGCCTGTTAGCCACACTGCAGCTGGACACAACCACACATACAATAATACACCACCCACTGGACTGACCCTCGGCCAAATCAGAACCAAAACGCTAAATTAAAGGAGCACTGCACTCAATTTTAAACATCTACGGTCAGGAATGTATGTAATGTTGATGCTATTGTTGTAATGTTGGTGCTATTGTCTTAACCCTCCGGTATCCCGTCCAGCAAGGCCCTTACTAAGTACCAAGTGTGCCTTTTTTGCACACTTGTGGAATAATGTCAAAAAAAAATTTCATACAGTTTGTTTTTAATTCTTTTACACTTTTTCCTATTTCATCAACTTGAGCCCTAAATAAAAATACAAAATACTCAATAATTGTCACCTTTTTTAACCCTTTAAAAGCCGTGTTTGTAATGTAAACAAACTTTTTTTTAATGCAAAAAACAAAAAAAAAAATTTTCAATATACTACATAAAAAGTGGATCACATGTTATTTGATTTTTGCAGCCTGGCATATGTCAATGATTAACTCCAACACTGGTTAATCTGCATTATTATTTTTGGCACTAGGTCAAATGTTCAAAAATACTAGCATCTGTCACCAAGTGTGCATAAAATGCACACCTATAAATCAAACTATTAAATATTATATATTGATTTATTTTTCTGCTCTAATTTGATTTTATTTTTGTAAATCAAGGTCAGCCGTAATCATCATACATATCAAATGGAAGAAATAGTGCGTTTTAGGCACACTTGGGAGACAGATGCTAGTCTTGTAATTTTCTTTTGTTTACAATGTGCACATTTTAGTTGGTGGCCAGAATTTTAAAGATCATGCAAAAATGAACAACTTTTGAACTGTAACCTTATTTAAATTGTGAAAAATAATATGAAGTTTTTTAACACGAAGCGCAAAGTGTGCCTAAAAGGTGCACCCGGATACCGGAGGGTTAATGGACCATTTATTGTATTTATTGTTGGTTTGTTGTCCGTGTGATGCTGCTGGCTGAAGAACAAATTGCCCCTCAGGGATAATAAAGTTTACCTTGACCCTTGAGAGCTCTATCTAGACCACAGGTGTCAAACATGTGGCCCAGGGGCCAAATCTGGCCCGCCAAAGGGTCCAGTCTGGCCCTTAGGATGAATTTGTAAAATACAAGAACGACACTGAAGAAATTATCAATCAATGGTGTAAAAACCATTTTAATTCAGGTTCCACATACAGACCAATTAGATCTCATTTGGGTCAGACCAGTAAAATATTACACTGAGTTACAAAAAAATGTGTTTTGCAAGTTGTCTAGGTTTTTTCAACTGCATTAGGACCATTTTGCACCGCTAAATCCAAAAATTACATCTGTTTTTCTCGATCAGGTCGGGTTTTTTTTGCTAATTTGATTTTGAAAAATTTGATCTTCTCACAAAATATAATAATTAATACCAAAATAAGATTGATAAGCACACTTTATGAAACTTGTGACTTGATTCCTGTTAGGTACAATGGTGTATTCACCGCAGATGTAGCAGAATACGTCAGGCTTATTTTTGCAAGATCTTCTAGTCGAAGCCATTTCATTCACCTGTAATATTAAAAAAAAACATTAATCATAAATTGGCAAAAGTAAAATCTTCAGAACTCGTTTATTGCAAGAAATATGAAAGAATTTTGTATCATATGATGTGAAAATGCCCATAAATGTAAGTAAAAATGTTAAAAAGCCAATATGTAGCATAGTTCAGAAAGTTGACCTGATTGATTAAAATTAATGTGATTTTTGGATTCAGCACACCAAAATTATCCTAAATCAGCTCAAAAAACTTAAACAATACATTTGTTGTTGACTAGTGTTATCATAATAACCTATAAATAATGACAACTGCAGATTTTAACTTTGTTTTAGTGTAAAAAAGTAAAATGACATGAAAATGTTTATATTAACAAACAAAAAATATGAATAACCTGAACAAATACGAACACCTTGAAATGCCTTCAGAAAAGTAAATGCAATTTTACCAATATTCTGCCCGTTACTAAATGTTTTATGTAATTGTAATATATGTTGTAATGCACATGTGTAAATGATAAGGTGAGGCAGAATATTGTTAAAATTGCCCATGTTTTTCTTAAGATATTTCAAGTTGTTAATGTTTTTCAGATTTTTAAGGAAACATTGTGGATATAAACATTATCCTAATGTAATTTTACTTTTTTCACTGTTATTATTTTACTGGGCCCGCCCACTTGAGATCATATTGAGGTGAATGTTGCCCCTGAACTAAAATGAGTTTGACACCCCTGATCTAGACGGTGAAAAAAGCTGGAGAACACGCCCGAAATGTCGAACATCACAGTCATTTTACATGGATCCCAATATCTGAAACAATAGAGCAGTGTTTTTCAACCTTGGGGTCAGGACTCCACACGGGGTCGCCTGGAATTCAAATGGGGTCGCCTGAAATTTCTAGTAATTCATTAAAAAAAAAAAAAGCTTACTACTAAAAAATATATGGTTGAGAGAGTTGAGAGAGACAATCCCAATCCATAAAAGACATGATAAACTGTGAGTCTGAAACTGAAGCACTGTGTTTCTGTTTATCTGTCAAATGTTCATTGTGGTCAGTTTCAGATGCTGCAGCTCTTTCATAATTCATAGTTTGAGTTCTTGTTTGTTCAGTACTAATTGTCAGCCTTGTAAATCCAAGCTGGACTGACTGTACATATCCTGACCAAGGAAAATCAAATTCTCACTTTGTGCAGTAATCTACACCTGGCTTTTCTTTCTCCGTCCATAATAATATACATTATATAGACTAAATGTCGTCCAAAATTAATGTTTATTTGCAACATAGTATAGCAAACTATTACATGATCAAAAACAAATTGATTCAAGCAAAAAAATGTCTGGGGTCGCCTGAAATTTGTGATGTTAAAATGGGGTCATGAGCCAAAAAAAGGTTGGGAACCACTGCAATAGAGACTAGATCCTTACTAAAATCTGTGTTGTATGACTACATGTGGGGATTCTAACACCTTTAAAATGCTTATCATCATGTAACCCCAGGTGCTGCTTAGTGGCACCATTGTGTATTATGATGAGTCAAATCCGTGCATTAATAAATAAAGGCATGTCAGCAAAAGCACAAACTATTCTTTAATTAATGGGATTACCATCAGCGATTAAAATAACTGGGAATTATTCATTAAGCCATTAATCACTTTGATTTTTTTTTTTTTTTTTTTACAGAAAAATGTCTAAACTGCAACCACTTTCATAAAGGTAAGTATTTTCTTGTGCCTTTGCTCCTCAGTGACAGTAAGCTGAATATCTTTGGGGACAAAAAAGACTTTTGAGGATGTTTCCTTGGACTTTAGGAAATGCTGATGAATAAAAAAAATAAATTTTATGGCTGAACTGATTGGTCAAGAAAGTGATTAACAGATAATTCAACTACAGCAATAATAATAATAATAATAATAATAATAATTAGGGCTGTCAAAATTAACACATTAACGTGGACTAATCCATCATCATGATTAATCTGATTAAAAATTTTAACGCAATTAACCCATCTGCAGTACAGAATGACTGTATGTCTCTGCTAACGCATTTCAGTCAGTTTGTCCACGCAGAGTTAGCGTTGCACATGTGCAAATGGGCAATTGATCCGATAGTGACAGGCAGCAGAACCAACCCATAAAGATGGAAGATGCTAAACAGCACGTTGGTCCTCTGGATGGAAATATGAGGACAAAAAAAACCCAAGACGGAACAGTCCACCAATATTAAATATTATACAGACTCTGCAGGAAGGAGTTTTCTTTTCACCAAAGCACTTCCATCTTAAAATACCACATTAACACGAAGCATACGTTAGTCGCAAATTCTGCTAGCACTTCAGCTAACATGTTGCCCAGCTTGCGACAAGCACATTAAGTACATATATATTCCCTTCTGTCTTGAGTCTGTTTGCACATGCAAAATGAAATGCAATTAATATAGATTAAAAATGAATATTTAATCACAATTAATTGAAATTAATCCACATCAACCCTGTGATTAATCTGATTAAAAACTTTCATTTGACAGCACTAATTAATCATCATCATCGTCAATATCAATATCAATATCATAATATAACACTTTTTTGAGTACTTAAAGATGAATTGAGGAAAAATAATGATTGCCTATATTTGGGCTGCAACTAATGGCTATCGTTATCCATGTTGAATTAGGAGCTCATTGTCAAGGCCAATATTTGTCTTCCTTCCAGAAAGTTTTAAATCCTAGCACTTAACGAATAATAGAAGTGTGTGTAATAACTGACATTATGAAATGTACAAACTACAGGGATCACAGCATTTCCTAAAATCTCCTAAAACACTTGAGCAGTGTGAACAATAGGTATAAACAAATGGATACGCTTTCAAATAAAAACAGCCTGTGAGAAAACAGACTTTTATAACCAAGGACATGACGACAGTAGACAGACGACAGTATTTAACACACAGTGGAGGTCAAATGAGTTGGATTTTGACAGTTGTAGGATATAACATGAGGAACTTTGCCTCATTTTCTACCTGACTGCACTAAATTTGAGGTTTTCAGACACTCAGTTCATAATGTCAGAATGGATGTGGGGAAAAAAATGGAGATCTATTTGCACCAAACCAATGTAATTTAAACACTGTTTATACTGAGGAATAAGCCTCTAGTAATAAATGTGATAATGAGCTATATCTTCATTATATTACAACTATATGTTTTATATTAGTTTTCTCTTTGGTAGGGTTTTTATTTCTTTAATTTCTTTATTTTCTATTCATTCTTAACTGAAAGACTGAACTAAAACTCATGGCTAAGTGTAAAATCTTTATGTTTCTGCCATTTTAAGTTCATCTTGTAAGAAGACCATCGTCCACGTCCATAAAATGTGCTAATGCTCCAGCTGGGTCTTTTTCTTCATGGCTGTGGCTGACAGGCTTTGGTGAAGGGAGGCAGTCTTCCATGTTTCCATATATATACCATATACATATCCAACCATAACCACACTTTCATTTCTTAATGAATTTCTCATCCTAACAGTTTAAGAAAACACTGCAGCATTACATTAATCCATTACAGGGACAACAACAACCAAAACAGATATTCATAATAGGATTACTTCTATTATTATTATGATTATAATAACAAAAGTAATGCATAATTCATCCTCACTTGTTTCACTCTCGTTGTCTGTTTGATCAGGTTATGAAAAGAAAACCACTCGTCCTTCTGTAAACAGGCAGCAGACTAATTGTGTTTGTTCTTACTGAGATTATCAAGTAGCAAAAAATGATGTTATTTTAACTTTATACATTTGTGGTGCAGAATAAGCACCTCGCATCAACATGATCAACAACACAACCAGTTGCTCTGCTGTTGTGAATAGCTGGCAAATGACAACAGGAAGGAAAAACAAACATGTCATTGCCGTAAAGCAGAAACCTCTTATATCCAATAATGGTTATTTTTCTGCAAACTGGAAAAAAACTATGTATATTCTAAATAAATGAATGGACTTAGAGATGTAGTCACATGCCGTTGTCAACACTTATCATCGGGTAAATATTTCTAAAACCATCAGGCTAACGTGAAGATTGACTAATAGAATCGTTTTATGAGGAAAAAACAAAAGACCAAAAATGGACTTATGAGGTTTCAGCCCAACAGCGACAGTATTTGACTGTTAGTTTGGCTTTTCCAGTCGAGCCGTTAGGTTTGATATTCATATCTGACAGGGCTACACTCAGTTAAATCAGCAAATAATGAAGGGGTTAATTCTGCATTTTAGGGAATATGCTTGAACCTGATGACTGAAAACTCATGAACGTTAAAAAGTGACTGATATTTGAAAATAAAGGACTAAGAAGATAACTGCATGAACACAGCATAAAGAATATTATAATACAGGACATTTAGAAGTAACACATGTGGATCTACAGCCAGAGTGTGATTTTTTTCACATTAATATTAAACCCATAAAGATCCAGTGCTACTTTGGTGGCAGTTCCCAAATGAATTTTTCTGTCTATCTAACCTTTCTTAAGTGATTTATCTCCATTTATTATTATATTATCCTCTGCATTTTGTATTCTGTCAGTGAAAATCGGGTATTTTCCTATATTTAATTTAATGATCATGTAGACGTTCATAAAAGCTCAGATTAAAATTGAGGGTTATTACATCAGAAACAGAGAAAAATGAAGAAAAAGTGACTTTTTCAACAAAAATATCAATAATTCAACATAAACCAAGTATCTCCATCCACTGTCATTGATCCATCTCCATGGGTTTTGCTGGTGAATCAATGTTGTAGAAGATGATGGTGTTTCCACCTTCACTACAGAGCCAAATGGGTCATATCTGATGATGATTTAAAGATGACAAACTGTATTTTACACCAATTATTTACACGTATTGATAGAATTAATCAGATGTATCTAGATACATCTAAAACATGCAGGATAGTAAATCTCAAGGACCAGGGTTGGTGACCCCTGCTGTAGGCACTAGGCATGATGGGTAATCACTTCATCCTCCTCTCTTTCTGCCCTGATGCACCCATCATTTTGGGACAGGGTCAGTCAGGACTCATCAGACCACATGACCTTTATCCATTGAAACAAAATCCAATCTTTTTTTTTTTTTTTTTTTAATCTCTATAGTAAATTGATTATAACCCCGCCCCCAAAGGAGAGGCCAGGGGTATTGTTTTTGGTTCAGTTTGTTTGTTTGTTAACACTCTAGCAGTAAAACTATTAATTGAATTCAAACCAAATTTGGTTTATACATTGCCAGTGACCCAGAATAAATCTAATTACATTTTGGAAAAAGTAGGTCAAAGTTTACATTTTTTATGAATTTTTAAAATATTTTTTCCCCCATTTACTTATAATGGGCAAAAATTAACATGTCTGGATCAGCAAAACTGTTGGTTGAATTTATATCAAATTGACTTTATAGATCGCCAGTGGCCCAGAATGGATCTCATTACATTTTGGGGACAGTAGGTCAAAGTTGAATCTTTTTTAATGAATTTTTAAAATCTTTCCATTTACTTATAATGGGCTAAATATGTGCAAGGGGCGGGGTTTGTTGTGCCTGGCACCACTTGTTGTTTAAGAAATGAGAATCTACACAATGTACTGAAAAATATTAATCACCGCAAACCAAACTTTGTTTATAGATTGCCAGTGACCCAGAGTAAATCTCACTACATTTTGGAACAAGTAGGTCAAAGTCAAAATTTTTTACGATTTTTTTTTTTTTTTTAATGTTCTCCCCATTTACTTATAATGGACAAAATTTCACATGTCTGTAACAGCAAAACTATTGGTGGAATTCATCCCAAATTGACTTATTACATTTTGGGACAAGTAGGTCAAAGTTGCAATTTTTTATGAATTTTTTAAAACTTTTTTTTCCCCATTTACTTACAATGGGCAGAAGTTCACATGTGTGTAGCAGCAAAACAATAGGTTGAATTCATACCAAATTTGGTTCATAGATTGCCAGTGACCCAGAATAAATCTCATTAAATTTTGGGAAAATTAAGTCAAAGTTACAATTTTTTATGAATTTTTTTAACACCCCCCCCCCCCATTTACTTAAAATGGGCAAATTTCGCATGTCTGTAGCAGCAAAACTATTGGTTGAATTCATACCAAATTTGGTTCATAGATAGCCAGTGACCCAAAATAAATCTCATCATATTTTGGCAACAGTAGGTCAAATATACATTTTTTTTTAATGAATTCTTAAAATCTTTCCACTTACTTATAATGGGCAAAATATGTGCGAGGGGCGGGATTTGTTGTTTAAGAAATGAGAATCTACTCAATTTACTGAAACATATTAATCATTGCAAACCAAATTTGGTTTATAGATTGCCAGTGACCCAGAATAAATCTCATTACATTTTGGAACAAGTAGGTCAAAGTCAAAATTTTTTACGATTTTTTTTTTTTTTAATGTTCTCCCCATTTACTTATAATGGACAAAATTTCACGTGTCTGTAGCAGCAAAACTATTGGTCGAATTCACACCAAATTGACTTCTTACATTTTGGGAAAAGTAGGTCAAAGTTTCAATTTTTATGAATTTTTTAAAACTTTTTTTTCCCCATTTACTTACAATGGGCAGAAGTTCACATGTGTGTAGCAGCAAAACTATAGGTTGAATTCAAACCAAATTTGATTCATAGATTGCCAGTGACCCAGAATAAATCTCATTACATTTTGGGAAAATTAGGTCAAAGTTACCATTTTTTATGAATTTTTTTTACCCCCCCCCCCCCATTTACTTAAAATGGGCCAAATTTCGCATGTCTGTAGCAGCAAAACTATTGGTTGAATTCATACCAAATTTGGTTCATAGATAGCCAGTGACCCAAAATAAATCTCATCATATTTTGGCAACAGTCGGTCAAAGTTACATTTTTTTTAATGAATTCTTAAAATCTTTCCACTTACTTATAATGGGCAAAATATGTGCGAGGGGCGGGATTTGTTGTTTAAGAAATGAGAATCTACTCAATTTACTGAAACATATTAATCATTGCAAACCAAATTTGGTTTATAGATTGCCAGTGACCCAGAATAAATCTCATTACATTTTGGAACAAGTAGGTCAAAGTCAAAATTTTTTACGATTTTTTTTTTTTTTTTAATGTTCTCCCCATTTACTTATAATGGACAAAATTTCACGTGTCTGTAGCAGCAAAACTATTGGTCGAATTCACACCAAATTGACTTCTTACATTTTGGGAAAAGTAGGTCAAAGTTTCAATTTTTTATGAATTTTTTAAAACTTTTTTTTCCCCATTTACTTACAATGGGCAGAAGTTCACATGTGTGTAGCAGCAAAACTATAGGTTGAATTCAAACCAAATTTGATTCATAGATTGCCAGTGACCCAGAATAAATCTCATTACATTTTGGGAAAATTAGGTCAAAGTTACCATTTTTTATGAATTTTTTTTACCCCCCCCCCCCCATTTACTTAAAATGGGCCAAATTTCGCATGTCTGTAGCAGCAAAACTATTGGTTGAATTCATACCAAATTTGGTTCATAGATAGCCAGTGACCCAAAATAAATCTCATCATATTTTGGCAACAGTAGGTCAAAGTTACATTTTTTTTTAATGAATTCTTAAAATCTTTCCACTTACTTATAATGGGCAAAATATGTGCGAGGGGCGGGATTTGTTGTTTAAGAAATGAGAATCTACTCAATTTACTGAAACATATTAATCATTGCAAACCAAATTTGGTTTATAGATTGCCAGTGACCCAGAATAAATCTCATTACATTTTGGAACAAGTAGGTCAAAGTCAAAATTTTTTACGATTTTTTTTTTTTTTTTAATGTTCTCCCCATTTACTTATAATGGACAAAATTTCACGTGTCTGTAGCAGCAAAACTATTGGTCGAATTCACACCAAATTGACTTCTTACATTTTGGGAAAAGTAGGTCAAAGTTTCAATTTTTATGAATTTTTTAAAACTTTTTTTTCCCCATTTACTTACAATGGGCAGAAGTTCACATGTGTGTAGCAGCAAAACTATAGGTTGAATTCAAACCAAATTTGATTCATAGATTGCCAGTGACCCAGAATAAATCTCATTACATTTTGGGAAAATTAGGTCAAAGTTACCATTTTTTATGAATTTTTTTTACCCCCCCCCCCATTTACTTAAAATGGGCCAAATTTCGCATGTCTGTAGCAGCAAAACTATTGGTTGAATTCATACCAAATTTGGTTCATAGATAGCCAGTGACCCAAAATAAATCTCATCATATTTTGGCAACAGTAGGTCAAAGTTACATTTTTTTTAATGAATTCTTAAAATCTTTCCACTTACTTATAATGGGCAAAATATGTGCGAGGGGCGGGATTTGTTGTTTAAGAAATGAGAATCTACTCAATTTACTGAAACATATTAATCACTGCAAACCAAATTTGGTTTATAGATTGCCAGTGACCCAGAATAAATCTCATTACATTTTGGAACAAGTAGGTCAAAGTCAAAATTTTTTACGATTTTTTTTTTTTTTTTTAAATGTTCTCCCCATTTACTTATAATGGACAAAATTTCACGTGTCTGTAGCAGCAAAACTACTGGTCGAATTCACACCAAATTGACTTCTTACATTTTGGGAAAAGTAGGTCAAAGTTTCAATTTTTTATGAATTTTTTAAAACTTTTTTTTCCCCATTTACTTACAATGGGCAGAAGTTCACATGTGTGTAGCAGCAAAACTATAGGTTGAATTCAAACCAAATTTGATTCATAGATTGCCAGTGACCCAGAATAAATCTCATTACATTTTGGGAAAATTAGGTCAAAGTTACCATTTTTTATGAATTTTTTTTACCCCCCCCCCCATTTACTTAAAATGGGCCAAATTTCGCATGTCTGTAGCAGCAAAACTATTGCTTGAATTCATACCAAATTTGGTTCATAGATAGCCAGTGACCCAAAATAAATCTCATTATATTTTGGCAACAGTAGGTAGGAGTTCAATTTTTTTTAATGAATTCTTAAAATCTTTCCACTTACTTATAATGGGCAAAATATGTGCGAGGGGCGGGATTTGTTATTTAAGAAATGAGAATCTAGCCAATGTACTGAAACATATTAATTACTGCAAACCAAACTTTGTTTATAGATTGCCAGTGACCCATAATAAATGTCATTACATTTTGGAACAAGTAGGTCAAAGTTAAAATTTTTTACGATTTTTTTTTATTTTTTATTTTTTTTTAATGTTCTCCTCATTTATTTATAATGGGCAAAATTTCACATGTCTGTAGCAGCAAAACTATTGGTGGAATTCATACCAAATTGACTTCTTACATTTTGGGAAAAGTAGGTCAAAGTTACAATTTTTTATGAATTTTTTAACAACCCCCCCCCCACCATTTACTTAAAATGGGCAAAATTTCACATGTGTGTGACAGCAAAACTATTGGTTGAATTCATACCAAATTTGGCTCATAGATAGCTAGTGACCCAAAATAAATCTCATAATATTTTGGCAACAGTAGGTCAGAGTTCAATTTTTTTTTTAAACGAATTCTTAAAATCTTTCCACTTACTTATCATGGGCAAAATATGTGCGAGGGGCGGGGTTTGTTACTTAAGAAATGAGAATCTACTCAATGTACTGACACATATTAATCACTGCAATAACTCCCCAGTGGAAGGACCTGAACTATTTGCTTGGTTAAATCCAGGTAGGGGCTGTTTTTACTGGCCAGACTGTGTACTAAACTCTGATAAAACAGTATTTTGACCCCAGAGAAAAACCGCCACCATGTGAGTACTATTCATACTCAATGCACAGACTCCAGTGCTTTACAGATTAAGCATATTCCCCAAAATGTCAACCTTTGAGAGTTCATGTCACTTTTGAAATATACATTCCATGGTAACTTATAATGGATATCTCAAAGACAGAAATCATCTTTTCAAGCCCCATTATAATAACTCCATGTTACAGAGGTAGGGATTGTAAATGTATAACTGTATTTAATAACATGGGGGATGATGTGTTCAAGGGCATATATATATATATATTTTTTTTTAAATGTTACAGGTTATAAGTTGACAAATTCGTATTAAAAGTTAGTCATTTATCTAGAATGTAATTGACACTTTAAGTGCGTAAAAATTCACTTCATATTCACATGCTTAGACATATTTGTATATATACCTTATCATTTCTGGGATCGTAGCTGCTGTCACTGTACGGTCACTTGTAGGTGAGTTCAGCGCTGTATGGGCTTGATTTACTGTAAGTGCATAGTTTGAAGTGGCAGAAGCTTCTATGTGCCTGTTTGTGTGAATTTATATGACTGAAAGGGATTATAACGCATCCCTATAGTCCTTAAAACCATCTGAAAAATGCATGACTATGACGCATTATAACATAAATAAGGGTATGTTCAAATTTGATCTCTTTACATGCCAATTTACACCTCCATTATACCTTCTCCTCTGCTTTGTTTTCCGATCATAAATACGATACTCAAGTTCCGTTATCCTCCCTGATCACATTTGCACATACAGAGAACATGGTAATACTGATCCACTGAGACCACAAAGCAGTTTAACCAGGGTTTGTTTTAGTTTTTTTGTTTTTTTTCTTGTTTTTTTTCTTTTTGTTTTCTATCGTGTTAATCACTGTAGGGAAACAGCACAGTACAGTGAGAGATCAAAACAGGAGAGGGATTCGGAGGAGGGTTTGTGTTTCCCAAAATGTCTGTACAAACTAGTTTCGCTTCAAAATGCTTATCATCACACACAGCAGTGAAGGCCAGCAGTTGTCGAGCTGCGTGGGTTGTGAGATAGTGGAAAATAAATAATAATAATAATAATAATGATGAAAAAAAAAAAGCAGCTGATGGAAACCTAAAAGCAGAAAACTACTCGAAAAAACCCCCAACAAAACTTCATTTTCTAATTTTCAAATACATGTTTTCTCTCTTGTCATAGTAAATAATGATCTATTGTAGACATATACAGTGTTAAATGTTGTGACTATGTTTACATGCACAAAATATCCAAAAAAAAGACTCCTATTAAGCTGTTTACATTGTTAATAAAAATGAACATTACACTAATGTTCCGGTTTATGTGCAACCGTGAACATACGGAATTTTTCCAGTTGTTTTTTTTCCAACACTGCACATTTAAAAATGTTGATATCCTCTTTCATTAATATCAAAAAGGAAAAATATTTCTCCCTCTGACCAGAATTGTGGATATGTCCTTGAAACATGTGTCTTTACAAAGAGGATATTTGTCTGTAGCTTCGCAAACCGTTAACATAAAGCTGTGTTTCAAACTGCATACACTATATCAGGGGTGTCAAACTCATTTTAGTTTATTCATCTAAATTTGATCTGCAGTGGGCCGAACCAGTAAAATAATAACATAATAATATATAAATAATGTCAACTCCAAAATTTTCTCTATGTATTATAATAAGTAAAATTAAACAATGAAAATGTTTTACATCTACAAACTATCCTTTCAAACAATGTGAATAACATGAACAAATTCAAAAAAAATAAGTGTAATTTTAACAATATTCTGCCTCAGTTCATCATTTTCACATGTTCATTATAATTTACAGATCACAGTGGATCTACAAATACACAAAACATTTAATATCAGACGGAATATTATTAAAATTTTACTTACTTCTCATAAAACATTTCAGGTTGTTCATACTTGTTTAGGTTATTGACATTTTTTTGTGAAATTATACTTTGTTTTTAGTGTAAATACATGAAAATATTTACATTTACTAAGAGAAAAATTTGGAGTTGTGAGTATTTATAGATTATTATGATGGTATTTGACTGGTCTGACCCACTTGAGATTGAATTGGTCTGAATGTGGAACCTGAACTAAAATGATTATTAGTATCTTTGTGTAATTTTTGCATTTCACAAATTCATCCCAAGGCCAAACTGGACCCTTTGGTGGGCCGGATTTGGCCCCCAGGCCGCATGTTTGACACTATAGTTTTATATTGTGATATTGTGTTTGATATTGAGATTTTTCTTCGTAAGTAGATGGTTAGTTATGGCAGAAAATTATTATTTACAGTCAGAGCATGAAAAATATTACAGAAATTTAGAGGTAGAACATTTAAAATCATAGTCATGGATAAAAATTAAAAAAAAAAAAAAAAGTCAGTGTTGAAAGAAATAAAGTAAAAATCATCTCCGAGACATTTTGGAAGAAAAGATAACAATTTAAACCAAACTAACCAATGCAATGATATTTATCACAATATAAAACTATATTACGACATTTGTCATTATTGTTTTGTATTCCAGACTCCTGTTGGAAAAAAAACACCTGAATTCAATGTGTCCACATACTTCTGTCCATACAAACTTTGTCAATTATGCAATGAGGCTAATGATATGATATTCAGAATGTGCTGTAAACATGTCCAAATACAGAAGGATATTGGCATATAAGACCCAGAAAAGTACAAGTTTCAGCTTTTTAACATTAAATAATTGCCTGTACAGTTTTTTCCAAATGCATTTTTTAATGTTTATGGAATGTCCTTTGCAGAGGACAGCGTTTTTTTGTTTTGTTTTGTTTTTTTCTCAATAAAGCTGTGAAACTCTTGTCCCCTACAGAGGACAAAAAAACATTGCAGGGTCTCAGGAGGATATCTCACAAAATGCTTCATTCGGTAAAAAGTCTAATTCAGAATGGCCAAACAGAATATGCTGTTTACACAACAAAAGAACAGTCATATTTAGAATAACAGTGTGCATGTAAACATACTCAGCATCAGTATTACACAAACTCTCATTCATCCTGCCTGACCAAATGGAGAAAAGAGACAGATTTATAGATTTCTCACAACAAAATATCATCACATTAACCCGAGCAAAGCATTGCAAGAAAAACACTGAAACACACAACTAGTGACAAACACTTTGGGGAACCCAGCTCAGATCTGGACGACACCACAACAAATCTGTCACCTCACGGTCTCAATCCACAACACAAACAAATAATGAACAAACAAACATAAACAATCAACAAAAAAAAAAAAACCTATTGTACGTAATCTTGATCACTTAAAAAATTGTCAAGACAAAGTTGTTGTTTTTTTTGTTTTTTTTTTCTACAACTACTAGGCCCAAACAGGAAACGAAGAAACGACCAAAACACATCGAAATGCTAATGTTAGAGGAACATATTAATGCTACCTGCGGGTGTTGACACTTTCCCCTGTTGCCTGGGAAACGGTGCTCAAATTGGCCCGCACAAAAAAAAAAAAAAAAAAAAAAATATTGAGAGAGGCTCTTCATTGTCAAAAATGAGACACAGTTCTGCATTGGATTCATAAAACTGAAAATCGAAAGTGTAAAATCAGCATCTTCCGCCCCCACTGTGTTGAATACACCCCAATGTTTAGTCACAACCTGAGTCTGAGGACCTTATTTTTGGGAGTAAAGGCACAGAGTGTGACTTACACAGTGTGCCTACATCAAAACAGGACCCCTGATGCGTCTAGGACAAGAGGGTACGCACTGTATCTATGAATGTTTACCAGATAATGACACACAAGGCAACTTTTTCGCGCAATAGAAGTCGTGTGTGTCAGTTCGAGATGACAAAATAAAACCAAATGCTTGAAATCAGTGTGGTTCTGTTCTTGTCAACATTGCTCAATACTCTTGTACATTAAAAGCTGTGTATGAACTCGGGGGGCCTTTATTGCTTGTAAAATCACCTTGTACCTCAGTTTCTTTAGATGTTTTATTCCTTTGAAATTTTCTCACCTTAAAATGAATTCTAATTAAAACTATGTTAATGCCGGTGTCTTCACAGGCTCCTTTGGGAAGCTGGCACATTAAATATTTTGGCTTTATAGTCCAGTATAAACACATTTACACAAATATTTTGCATATCGTTAGCCTCATAGCATAATTGCCTATGTCATACTCTATGTGGACAAAAGTATTGGGACACGTTGATTTCAGGTGTTTCTTTTCTAACAGGGGTCTGGGATACAAAACAATAATGAGGAATATCATAATATGGCTTTATATTGGAATAAATACCATTGCATTGCATTGGTTAGTTTGGTTTAAAGTGTTATCTTTGTTTCCAAAATGCCTCAGAGATGCTTTTTACTTCATTTGTCTCGCTATTGATTTTTTAAAAAATCCATAACTATGATTTTAAATGTTCTACCTCTAAATTTCTACAATATTTTTCCTACTCTGACTGTAAATAATACTTTTCTGCCACAACTAACCATCTACTTTCTTCACATCTCATTTAAGAAGAAAAATCTCCCATTAAACTTTAAGGAAATATTGATGCTTATAAACTATATGGACAAAAATATTGGGACATATCATGTCTGCAAGCTGTAAAATGTCACGTTCATGATGATTTGACATATAAACATCAATATTAACCCTTTCATGCATACTGGTCACTACAATGGACAGTTATTCTACATGTGTTCTCTTATACATTCATGGGTTTGGCTTTTTCAGTTCCATATCAGCCAACACAGTGGACGCTTATGCATCATCCCATACACTACAATTCATACCATTACAGTAACTTTGCTGTTCTAGATAAACCTGATCTGCACTAACATGTTTGAGTGTAAATCAATTGCTAGTTGTTATTAGACTGTAATTAACAGTTTTCGTAAACTAAAAGGTTTTTACAGTATTGGAGTATTTATCTATTTATTTATTTAGAACATGCAAAAAAACTAAATAAAACAAAACAGAGCAAATTAAGGCAAAAATAAAATAACATTTAAATGAACAGAATCTATCTTCAAGTATGTGCAAGTCTGAATTTTGCATGGTCAAAAAGGAGTAGGAAGAAGTAGGAATTTATTTAATCCTAAATCCATTTTATGCTAAAATGTGAGAAAACATCTGATTAGCTGCATTAAAAATGTTTTTATTTCATAGTTTTCACATAGTATATCACTTTCTGATGTTGCCTTTTTAAATACATGTTTCTTTGCTTCAAAAATTAAATGCATGGTGTCCAGCTGAGTGGACATTTTTGTAACTCCATGAAAAATATTTTCATTAAAAAAATTTCAATCACATTGTTTTTTTCAAAAAGGAATAAAAACACTCAGGAAAAAAAAAAAAAAACGTGACTAAGGTTCTCATAATTCATGCATCAAAGGGTTAATAATCAATATGATATTCATCACAATATAAAACTATATTGTAACATTTATCATTATTTTTTTGTGTCCCAGACCCCTGTTAGAAAAGAAACACCTGGATTCAACGTGTCCCAACGTGTGTGAGGCTAACGTAATGCTTGTGGATCATCCACTCATGGCCCGTTTAAGAAATACAGCCTGTAATAATTAGCTGCTACCTGTACTGAAGCATCCTGCTCTTTTGTTCTGTGCTTCTCAACCTGCGGTCAGAAGCAGAAGAGGCATTTCACTCCAATAAACCAACAGCCCCATGCCTTCATCACATCAGGAGCCAGAGATACATAGTTTAAAAAAAAAAAAAAATGTAGAGAAAATGTTTAGATTTATGAGGCATCATCTCTGCAGATACTGTCAGGGTCAGAGAATGAGAGAAAGAAGAGGACAGGATATCTTTTCTTAAAAAAAAAAAAAGAATAAAATGAAGGACACAAGACAAAAAAACTATCTCTGGCAAACTCCCAGAATTCACTGGGGACTATAGAGTGGCATGTAAACTGTGTTGGAGAGCCAAGAAAGCTGAAAGCCTCTGCACAAAAGAATATGTACCCCCCCTGGGAAAGTCAGACAGTGCAGTTTCTTTCTGTGTAAGTGTCAAAAATGTAGACAAATGTACATAGACGCATCCACTGCATGAGTGTGGATTTTATCTGATTGTCTTTCAGACGATGAGGCTTCTCACATCTGTAGTTAATGCGTACCTTTACAGTTGTTCAATGTGCATTTGTCATGTACAAATGTCACACAATTTCAAAAACAATCCTGGTCTTTATTGACAATAACAAACCCTTCAGAAATTATATACGAGTCAGTGGTGAGAGACGAATTATTTTTTCATCAGGTCTGAATCCAGCCTTACACTGGACAGACAAAGAAATACTAACATACACAATATTTCACTTGACCATCAATTGGGATACATTCACCATGACATCATTCATGCCATGCAAAGCTTATGCAGTGTCTCATCTGTTATTTGTTAAAGGGGTCATATTTTGCTTTTTAAATGGAATTATTCATTTTAAAACATTTCCCCGTGGTCTACATAAACTGTAAATGCTATGCTTGGGTCTGAATTCTTCATTAATTCAACTCCACAGGTCCATCTTCAACCCTATTTCAGAGTAATGACACCAGAAAGGTCGTTTTGAGCGTTGGCCCTTGAAATGCAAATGCGCCACTTCACACCCCACCCCCTCCAGGTTGCTGATCGTGCTGCTCTGTCCCGTTTCTCCATACTGGGAGAAATGTTCGTCGGAATTCTTGACCTTATATGTGCAAATGTTGTGACGTAACTAGTTATAGACGTCACAAATATCATGGACCAAATCTGTGGAATAATCTAAGACCTGAACTTCAATCAACATCTACTTTATCATTGTTTAAAAAGCATCTGAAAAGGACTTTAATTCATGAAAAAATGTAAGACTGTGTATCACTTGATTTGTATTTGATGATTTGTAATGTGGATTGCATTTTTATTGTTTTTACTTTAGTTTATTATTTCAGTTATATTGTATTTTTTAATTCTTTTTTTTTTTTTTTGTGTGTATTGTTCATTTCGGGGGAGGTATTCATATAAGCCTTCTTTTTGGCTTCTAACCTCTCCTGCACAATTTTGTTACTTGTTTGAATGTTTTTTCTATTGCTGTTTTTATTTTGTGCAAATAAAAAAAAAAAAAAATTAAGAAGGAAATGTAGAAATTAACTCAATTATTTGCCCAAATGAATATGAAGACAGCTTTGCAGCACCTGGAGGGTTCAAATTCAAACTTTTTGAACTATTAGGGTCTAAATACACAAATAATTGAACCAAAGACTAATAAAAGTGGGTTTAACAAAATATGACTCCTTTAATTTGTCAGTTGTCAATCATTTGCCTTGTTACCTCCGCCAAGGAGGTTATGTTTTTACCGGTGTTGGTTTGTCTGTCTGTCTGTGTGCAAGATAACTCAAAAAGTTATGGATGGATTTGGATGAAAATTTCAGGAAATGCTGATACTGGCACAGATCAGTGGGCCCCTGTGGCCCCCCCACCCCCACCCCCGATCACCACCAAAATTTAATCATTTGTTCCTTGTGCCAGTATCAACATTTCCTGAACTTTTCATCCAAATCCATCCTTAACTTTTCAAGTTATCTTGCACACAGACAGACAGACAGACAGACAGACAAACGGGGGGGCAAAAATGCACACCTATAAATCAAGCTATTAAATATTATATATTGATTTATTTTTCGGCTCTAATTTGATTTTATTTTTGTAAATCAAGGTCAGCTCTAATCATACATATCAAATGGAAGAAATAGTGTGTTTTAGGCACACCTGGGAGACAGATACTAGTCTTGTAATTTTCTTTTGTTTACAATGTGCACATTTTAGTTGGTGGCCAGAATTTTAAAGATCAAGCAAAAATGAACAACTTTTGAATTCTAACCTTATTTAAAGGGGGAGGGGGGGCACTGATCTGCCTAGGCGGAGGTCTGCGCTGTCCGAGTGCTTGTCTAGTATTGATGATGGGAAATTCAAACCACTGTGTAAAATCTCTAGAAATGATTGTAAATGAGCATAATGTACGGTCCACTATGCTGGTTTGTTTACATCTAACTACCACAATTCCTTGTGCTCAGGCAGTTTGGCGTGATGCTACAAAGTCGTGAGTCACGGTTTGAAGTCGTGACTTACGGGTTCAAAAACCGGCCTGAAATGCAGAATAATTACATATTTCCACAGACTATTGCATTAGTTTTATGGCAAATGGTCATTTTCTTGACTCAAAAAAAAAAAGAAAAGATCATTTAATTTGACAACCATCATAACATGTGTATGGAGAGATTAAAAATTATTTGTCTCTCATCACTGACTGTACATACACCTTGTTGAGCCACATTATGTAATAAATTCCGATTATGTAATAAAAGTTCAAAATGTAATAAGAATGTCTCGTCATCTTGTAATAAAGCTGAATTATGTAATAAATTGATGTATTTTGTTATAAACTACCTCAATGCATTATGTAGTAAATTTTTTCGCATTATGTAGTAAGTTATTACAATTTGAGAAATTTATTACAAAATGCACTTGACACATTTTTATTTTCAGGAAAATGTAATGTGCTAAATTGATCTTTCAACTGTGTGGTTAAAGTTCTGATTCCATTACCTGTAACTCCTGTGACTAATTTCTTCTAAATTGCTCTGAAATTATATTAATTTGGATTGTTATTACATAATGAACCATGTTATTACATATTTTTAATAAAAATGTGTCAAGTGCATTTTGTAATAAGTGTCTCAAATTGTAATAACTTACTACATAATGTGAAAAAATTTACTATATAATGTGTTGACATAGTTTATTACAAAATGCGTCAGTTTATTACATAATGTGGCTTTATTACAAGATGATGTGACATTCTTATTACATTTTGAACTTTTATTACATAATGGGAATTTATTACATAATGCGGCTCAACGCACCTGTAGGGGTAATGCCTCACCTCTTTTTTCCCCAGTGGCCAAATGTGGTATTACATTAAAAAAAACAAAAACAAAAAAAAAAAAAAACATCCAAGTGAAAGTTATCATTATTTTCTGACTTGTACACATTTAAACTTTTAAATACTGTTTTTCCTTTTTGGGTATAGGTATATAGGCCCGCATGATAACAAGTCAGTTTTGCAAATTGTACCCACTTCTCTGAAAAATACAAATGCAGTAATTCACATAAACACATGCCCAAACTGCACTTGACTGAAGTAGGTTAATCAGTGTTGGCTGGAGTGCAGGACCATGGTCCCCAACCAGCAAGGCAATTTATTGACAAATTTATCTCTGTATTTTGTCCAAGCTCCTGTGGTTAAAGCCAGATAGACATGTGGGTGGGTAAGTGAGCGGGGTTTATAGGCATGCAGGCCCATGTGCGCGTGTACGTACAGTATGCAAAAAGTGTGTGGTTTGTACCTTACACACTTAATTAGGTGCACACACTGCCGCACCAGGAATAGCCAACTGTCAGCTGGCATCTCATCTGAGCTCCTACAGCATCAGCGCTCTCTCTCTCCCTCAGTTATAGACGTCTGACTCCGTTAACAAGGTTTTGCCGAGGAGCACAGCAGACAATATACGAGGTGGTGTAGGACAGTGAAAAGAACGTGTTAGTGTCGCTGTGTGCTTGTTAGTGTGCTTTTTTTTTTTTTTAGCACCACTGGTATTTCTCCCTTTCTGTACATAAGACCTATGTACCATATCTCTAATTATTCCTCTTTGTCTCATTCTTTGTCCTCTCACGTATCTCAAGTCATTATCAGATTGACTGTATCTATATAAATATAAGCGTCTTAAAGTGTCTACACTGGAAACATGAAATTAACCCTCCGGTATCCCGTCTAGCAAGGCTTGTTGAGCCGCATTATGTAATAAATTCCCATTATGTAATAAAAGTTCAAAATGTAATAAGAATGTCACGTCATCTTGTAATAAAGTTGCATTATGTAATAAGCTGACGCATTTTGTAATAAACTACGTCAACGCATTATATAGTAAATTTTTTCACATTATGTAGTAAGTTATTACAATTTGAGAAATTTATTACAAAATGCACTTGACACATTTTATTTTAAAAAATGTAATAACATGGTTCATGATGTAATAACAATCCAAATTAATATAATTTCAGAGCAATTTAGAAGAAATTAGTCACAGGAGCAACAGGTAATGGAATCAGAACTTTAACCACACAGTTTAAAGATTAATTGAGCACATTACATTTTCCTAAAAATAAAAAATGTGTCAAGTGCATTTTGTAATAAATTTCTCAAATTGTAATAACTTACTACATAATACGAAAAAATGTACTACATAATGCATTGAGGTAGTTTATTACAAAATGCGTCAGTTTATTACATGATGCGACTTTATTACAAGATGACGTGACATTCTTATTACATTTTTAACTTTTATTACATAATGGGAATTTATTACATAATGTGGCTCAACAAGGCTCTTACTAAGCACCAAGTGTGCCTTTTTCGCACACTTGTGGAATAATGTCAAAAAAATTTTTCATAAAGTTTGTTTTTAATTCTTTTACACTTTTTTCTATTTAATCAACTTGAGCTGTAAATAAAAATACCAAATACTCAATAATTATCATATTTTTTAACCCTTTAAATGCCGTGTTTGTAATGTAAACAAACCATATTTTGGATGCAAAAAACACAAAAAAATATTTTTTTTCAATATACTACATAAAAAGTGGATCACATATTATTTGATTTTTGTAGCCTGGCATATGTCAATGATTAACTCCAACACTGGTTAACCCTTTCATGCATAGTGTTCACTCCAGTGGACAGTTCTTCTCCAGCTGTTCCCTTGTATACTCATGGGTTTTGTTGTTTTAGTTTCATAATCAGCCGACACATTGGACACTTATGCACCATCCAATACACTGCAGTTCATACCATTAGTGTCACTTTGCTGTTCTTGATAAACTAGATCTGCAGTAACATGTTTGAATGTGCATCAATTGTTAATTGTTAGATTATAATTTTTTTTTTTTTAATTTTTGCTTATTATCTCCATGAACTAGGAAGATTATTACTGTTACTAATTATTTAAGGAGAAGGGGTGGGATTTTATAAGTTATGCTTCTTCTCACTCCTTTTCGAATATGTATTATACAGGGTGGGGAAGCAAAATTTACAATATTTTGAGGCAGGGATTGAAAGACAGTGTATGACCAATTAGTTTATTGAAGATCATGAGAATTTAAATCTTCAAATCATATTTTACTGCATTTCTAACGGTCTTGTTGTCTACCTCAAATTCAATTGCCATTTTTCTCATGGATTTGGTTGGATCCTTTAGGATTTTGGATTTGAGAGCTTTAATAAAAGCTTTGGTACGTTTTTTGTTGCTTCCTCCACTTCCAGACTTTCTCGTAATAGTTTTGCTCATAGTCATTCTCTTCTTTACATTATAAACAGTCTTTATGGACACTCCAACTATATTTGAAATCTCCTTTGGTGTGACGAGTGCATTCAGCAAATCACACACTCTTTGACGTTTGCTTTCCTGATTACTCATATGGGCAAAAGTTTCTGAAAAGTTATGGATAATAGTGTTAGGTATGATTATGACATCAATATATGTTTGGTTTCAAAACAATTGACGTAGTGCCTGCTGAGAAAAAACAACCAAATGTTCATTGTAAATTTTGCTTCCCCACCCTGTATGTCTTGTTTTAAGTGTTTTATTTATTTATTTTCTTCTGTTTTGACATTCATATTCAAAATAAATACATTAATCAGTCAAATCAATCAATCAAGTGAGTCATAACTAGTATTAGAGTATGTTAAAATGTGAGAAAACATCAGATTAGCAGCATTAACCCTAAAAAGTGGATCACATATTATTTGATTTTTGCAGCCTGGCATATGTCAATGATTAACTCCAACACTGGTTAATTTGCATTATTATTTTTTGCGCTAGGTCAAATGTACAAAAATACTAGCATCTGTCACCAAGTGTGCATAAAATGCACACCTATAAATCAAACTATTAAATATTATATATTGATTTATTTTTCTGCTCTAATTTGATTTTATTTTTGTCAATCAAGCTCAGCCCTAATCATACATATCAAATGGAAGAAATAGTGCTTTTTACACACACTTGGGAGACAGATGCTAGTCTTGTAATTTTCTTTTTAGTTGGTGGCCAGAATTTTAAAGATCATGTAAAAATGGACAACTTTTGAATTCTAACCTTATTTAAATTGTGAAGAATAATATGAAGTTCTTTAAAATGAAGTGCAGAGTGTGCCTAAAAGGCGCACCCGGATACCAGAGGGTTAAAGATTTATTTTTGCTTTAAATTGATAAAGTGGAAAGACAAGCGGAATGAGCAGCTAATAACAGGTTGGAATTAAGCCTTTGTGGGATTGCACTGAACCAGCTGACCCACCGGGGCACACACCCACACATACAGGGGATCTTCTCTATCAAGTTCTGGTTCTTGAACTGGTTCCGATCAGGATTCTTGGAACCTTGGTGCCATCAAGTGAACTAACCTACATTTCCACAGGAGTTTAGTGGAACTATTCTATTTGGTAATGCATCATTAATGCAGGACAAAGCAGATTTTTGTTTCTCTTAACTCGCTTTATTATCCCCATGGGAAATTTAGTCTCTGCATTTTATCCATTTGAACACACACGGTATCTAGCGTTAGCATTAGCAGTTAGCACATTAGGAGCATTGAGCTGTCATTGAAGGTGCTCAGGGAACAACTCCAGATCATCAGTACAAGGGCACTGACAGGACAATTACTCTATAGATGCCTGTTTTTGTTTTGTTTTTTTACATAGTTTAGTTCTATTTGTCACTTCTGAAGTTTCTTTTTACTGCATGAAAATAAAACTAGTCTGTTTACACTATCTTGTGCTGCCTTCATGTGTTTCCTAAAGCTCAATAGATAACAAACTGGGCTTTCTCCAGATCCCTTAGTTTCTCAAAAACATGTACAGTATGTTAGATTGTTTAAGCCTTGTATAGTGTTTGGGTCTGTGGGACCCATTTTAATTTTTTATTAAAAGAAAAAATGATGATTAGTTATTTTTTTAATGATTTTTTCCCCTCTTATATCTTGATTATATTACATTTTATTAAAAAAACAAACTAAAACCAAGTAGCACTTTAATTCATAAATGTGATCTAGCAAAGGGAAAAGGCAAATATTAAACATTTATACTTTTCATGTAGCTTGTATGTATGCAGGGAACAACTCCAGATCTTCATCAGTACTGCGGTCAAGGGCACTGACAGGACAATTACTCTATAGATGCCTGGTTTTTTAAATTTATTTATTTATTTATTTTCATAGTTTAGTTCTATTAGTCACTTCGTAAATGTATTTTTATTGCATGAAAATAAAACTAGTCTGTTTAGACTATCTTGTGCTGCCTTCACGTGTTTCCTAAAGCTCAATAGATAACAAACTGGGCTTTCTCTAGATCCCTTAGTTTCTCAAAAACATGTACAGTATGTTAGATTGTTTAAGCCTTGTATAGTGTTTGGGTCTGTGGGACCCATTTTAATTTTTTATTAAAAGAAAAAATGATGGTTAGTTATTTTTTTTAATGATTTTTTTCTTCTTATATCTTGATTATATTACATTTTATTAAAAAAACAAACTAAAACCAAGTAGCACTTTAATTCATAAATGTGATCTAGCAAAGGGAAAAGGCAAATATTAAACATTTATACTTTTTATGAAGCTTGTAATTGGGATGAAGTTAACATCTATTGAGCACTTTAATAGTAAATTGTTTGATAATTTTGAATTAAAAACACACAAATGCAGCGGGTCCACCACACCCACCAACAATGGCTGAATAACAAATATCTGAAAACCACACAAGGTTTATCCAAACCTACTGGTTTAGATCTGGACCTGGTCCCTGGGGGCCCACATTGGCACCCAATGCCCCTACTGTGTGCTCTGTCAAATGCAGAGGTTGAGTTTCTGTACGGCAGTGGTTTCCAACCTTTTTGGCTTCTGACCCCATTTTAAAATCACAAATTTCTGGTGACCCCAGACATTCGAAACAAAGACATTTTTTTTGCTAAAATTAATTTGTTTTTGATCATGTAATAGTTTGCTATACTATGTTGCAAATAAACGTTAATTTTAGACAACATTTAGAATATATAATGTAAATTTTTATTAATAAGTTTTAATTTTTTTATAAATTATTAGAAATTTCAGGCAACCCCAGACATTCAAAACGGAGACATTTTATTTGCTAAAATTAATTTGGTTTTGATCTTGTAATAGTTTGCTATAATATGTCCCAAATAAATGTTAATTTTAGGCAACATTTAGGCTATATAATGTAAATTTTTATTAGGAAGTTTTAATTTTTTTATATATTACTAGAAATATCAGGCGACCCCATTTGAATTCCAGGCGACCTCACGTGGGGTCCCGACCCCAAAGGTTGAAAATCACTGCTGTACGGGGTCAATGATACTGAAGTTTGTATCACCACAAAACACTGGATTTATTGAATCACATCCTCTTTTCCACTGGTTTCTTAGATTCAAAATTGTTATCATCTCCATCTTGTCTTTCCAAATTCCAAGTTAAAGGGATATTTTCTGATATGTGCACATTTTCTTTTTCATATCTGATGTAACATTCCAGATTCTATTCTATTTTCAGGCAAAACGCTGCAAACAGTACAAGATTAAAACTGCAAACTGGAATGGCACTAGGGCTGTTAGAAAATATCAGTTCTACAATATATCGCAATATTTCATTTCACAATACTGTATCGATATTAAAAAGTACTGTATCAATATTTTCAGGTATTTATTCAAATGTAGATATTGTGGAGGTTCATTTTTGTTTTTTGTTTTCTTTTTTGTTTCTATTTTATTTATTATTATTTAACACTGTTTTATTAAATAATGTTAGCTCCTTTGTTTGGATTGAAGTAAAATAATGTTCTGATGTGAGTTCTGAACAAATAGAATATGAACATTTGAACAGGATCTTAAACTGTAATGTCTGTAAAACATAATTTCAGTTTGAACGCAGGAACATTTTGTGATATAGCATTAGATCCTGTTGTGATCAAATAAAAATGTGTTTAGTATTTGTGCAGATTTCTGGTGTAATTTAATTCTTCCAGGATATAATCATTTGAAAAAAGAAACAAACAAACAAACAAAAAAAGACTACCTTTTTAACAGTATCATGATATATCGTGATATATCTTATCGCGATCCCAGTATTGCGATTTGTATCGCAACGCCACATTCTTGCTATTACACAGCCCTAAATGGCATCAACTCCAGTCTGGTCAAAAGGGTCTTTCAGTGGTTTAATTTTATTGGCCTGTAATCACGTTATAGGCTGTAATTCACGGACCTGCATCATTTGTTGAAGCTATTTTAAAGTGTTTGGATGCATAAAATAGGGGCTTTTCCCAAATGATACACCAAACGAGTAAACTGAGCCTCCACCCTAGTAGCTGCATTTATTACAGAGTGGTGAAACGAACCTAATCATAGGTGAAAATCCAATTTGCTTTTAGTTGCCCATATCTTCCCTTTCTGTAAATTTCACGTCCATTTATCACCGGCCGGCCATCCAACCTTTAATCAGTTAATCTCAAACCAAACCCTAGTGCTTTAAAATACATTTTATGAGGGTGAATTTCATTACCTGTACTCTCCAGGAATCAAAGAAACAAAGTAACAGAGCCATTTGGCAATTAAGCTACAAGACTAATCAGCAAGGAATAAAAAAGAAATCCAATAAAAGTGCAAATCTCTACATCTACAGCTAAATTGAATGTGAAAAATTGCTGTAATATGCAGAACAGATTGAGGTTTTACACATTATATTCTCTCCGTTACAGGCAGGAGGTCCTAATTCTTAGCAGCTAAACTACATTAGACTTGTGTGTGACACGATGCATTTAATGTTGCGGGTGTCGATGACTTTTTTACGTGCATTTTCAAAGCTCTTATTAATACAGCAGAGACACGCCTCAACGGAACAGCATAAAAAGAAAAAGACCAACGGAGTCGACATGCCTCGTGGTAAAACTCTGCTCTGTACCTCTACCGCGGTTCTGCTTTCCACAGGTCACTGAATCTGTCACAAAAACACTGCGCACTGCAGCTCCCTCCATCATGTCTCTTCCCTGACTCTAAGACCAGACAAGCTGAACGTAGACTCCACTGAAAATCTGTCACATGAGCATGAAATGATCAGGCTCTAAAGGAGGCTTTAAAAGGTATGCTCGATAAAACTCCAAAAAATAAGATCTAGCTAAACAGAAGCTCCTTAAAATATTTCAGAATGTAACAATGATAATTCTTTGCAAGAAGTCTAAAGAAATAAGTTGCCATTGTTTCCTGTTTCTCTTGAAAATAATTTACTTTTAACCTTTTATTATCCATTATTTGCACGGTTCCTTAACCCTATGAAAGTGAATGTCTTTTAGTTTCTATGTTTAACATAACTATATCAGATTAAACATGACTCAAATGTAACCTTAATTCTAACGCCAACGTTAACCCTAATCCTACATTGTGCTACCTTAAAATTTTGGTTGTAAAATCTAGAGCTGCACAATATATCGTTTGAGCATTGTCATCACAGGTCCTGCAATGTAGGAGGTAAATGAACCCATTGTGTTCTCATCTAATTTCAAGAGTATCTGACACACACTGCACGCAGCGATCCGCCAATCAAAATCATTTTTAATCAGTTTGGAGTGAGTCACTGTTAACAACACTGAAAAATAAGCAACGAACAACAGAAAACCACTGTAAATTAAGACTTGGTGCCAAAAAGAAAAGCAACGTCAGTTATCTGGAATTATTTCGGCTACGAGAAGGATGATATTGAAACAGGTGTACCGCAGTTCTGCTTTCCACAGGCTTTAAAAGGTATGCTCGATAAAACTCCAAAAAATAGGATCTAGCTAAACAGAAACTCCTTAAAATATTTCAGAATATAACAATGATAATTCTTTGCAAGAAGTCTAAAGAAATAAGTTGCCATTGTTTCCTGTTTCTCCTGAAAATTGTTTACTTTTAACCTTTTATTATCCAGTATTTTCACGGTTCCTTTACTCTGTGTTTAACATGTGGCATCAACTATATCAGATTAAACATGGCTCAAATGTAACCCTAATTCTAACGCCAACCTTAACCCTAATCCTACACTGTGATACCTTAAAATTTTGGTTGTAAAATCTAGAGCTGCACAATATATTGTTTGAGCATCGTCATCGCGATGTACATGTGTGCAATAGTCACATCGCAGGTCCTGCAATGTAGGAGGCAAATGAACTCATTTTGTTCTCATCTAATTTCAAGCTGGGTACCTGACACACACCGCACGCAGCGATCCACCAAACACAATCGTCCTTAATCATTTTGGAGTGAGTCACTGGTAATAACATTGAAAAATGAGCAACAAACAACAGAAAATCACTGTAAATGAAGACTTGGTGCCAAAAAGAAAAGCACCGTCAGTTATCTGGAATTATTTCGGCTACGAGAAGGATGATATTGAAACACGTGTTCTGTGTTGACAGTGCCTTAATGCACCTGTTGCCGCAATGAGAGGAAACACAACTAATTAGTTTGACCATTTACGTCGGCACCACACAGCTATTATATCCTCCTGAGTATTTTGTCATATCGCAGGGTTAAAAAAAAATCGCAATGTCAGTTTTTTCCAATATTGTGCAACCCTAGTAAAATCCTTTAAATGTAGAACTCAGTATATCTCAACATCGTGTAAGTCCCATATCTATGCTTCCACAATGAGATCTATCAAGAGGGAACCACAAACTAAAATGTTAATTAACCTCCGAAGACCCAGGACATGTCCGCAAAGTACAAGCTTTTTTTGTTTTTTTTTATTAAATAAATGCCTATATTGGAAACATCATGACGCAACAGTTTTTTCAGATGCAGTTTTTTAATTTTTATGGAATGTCCTTTGTGGTGGACAGTTTTCTTTTCTTTCTTATTGTATAAAGTTGTGAAACTGTTGTCCACAAATATGGACACTGTGTCTTAGGAGGTTTTAACACTAATATCCATACATATTATGCAGTCGTATTCTATAATTGTTCTTGCTACAATCCAATGCAGTTGCTTCAAAATGTTGCCCAAGTATCATCACCTCAAGGTCTTCTATCCATATTATACATCATCTAACAGAAGCCAAGCTGAGGTAAACAATACAGTTTACTGATATCAGTATAAAACTCATGGAGAATATTGTCACCTTCCTAAAATAATTGCCTAAGTCATTTTTTCAGGGAACACAAAAAATGTAATCAGAAATTGAGTATTTGATGATTTCGGCCAAAAAAAAAAAAAAATGCATTTTTATTATTATCATTATTTAATTTACCCATATCATGATTTATATTATTGTCCCCCCCCACCCCCCCCCCCCCTTTTTTTTTTTTTTTTTTAATTTATTTTGTTTTGTTTCACGTTTAGTGGTAGTTTGTATGTATGTGGGTAGGGTGGGAGGGAGGAGATTTGGTTGGTTAAACTAAGAAAAACAATTCAAGACACTCTATCTAAAATGCAGCATACACTGTTTTTCCTTTCTTGAATAAAATAAATTTAAAAAAAGAAGAAAAAAAACCACATTTTTGCCAAAAAAAAAAAAGGCAATTATTTTCGGAGGGTGACGATCTGAGAAACGTATTTTCCGGTTACTATTCTTCAGTCTGGATGCTTCAGTGCAGCAGGTATGAGTAACTCTGCACTCACTCCATGGACCTGTGCATCCCTGTGCTACAGTGACTATTTGAGCTTGGTGACTGATTGCGGCGATACAATGTTGTAACAGAGGTGGAACAGATGTGTAGCAAAGCAAAGTGCTGACAGTTTTCGACCACAGACAACTTTTCTGCCACTAGAAATAAAACAAACACAGTGACTGTGGTCAACGGGAGGCCAACGAATCACTGCTTATGGAACATGGATGAACTAGTTGATACTTTAGCTGCTTGCGGCATGAATGCACATTAAGGGCCACTGCTGTTGACACTGCAGTAGTGGTAGCTAGCAGTGTTAAATTTTGCACATATACAACACAGCAAAAATGAAAAAAAACAAAAAAACAAACCAAAACATTCACAATCCCAGAAAATCACTGCCTAAAAGTCAACAAAATGTTCCTAAAGTCATAGAAAAGAGTCCAAGCTTGCTGTGGCAGCAGCAGGGGAGAGCAAGGCTGCTGCAAAGAGATACAGATATGGCCCTATGTTCCTTTAATATCCAGAAAAGTACCCTGCTTTAGATTGAAAAATGCTCAACAGTTCAAAGGCGTGTTATTTCATGAGACACTGAGTGTTTGCGTCTGTTTTTTGCTCATTTTTTTGTCTTTTTTTTCTGATTTCCCCAGAGTAGGACAGCTGTCAGTTTGCTGTCCTTGTCCAGTCTCTGAAGTCCTCTTGACTGTCCTTAAACTTGTATAAACCCAAAACTGTCTCTGCAGCTCTTATTTCAAAATGCTTGTAAATCAGAGTTACTCACATCATAGTTCATCAGGGGGTTCCATCCGTTGGAAATAAATATATCATATATGTCATCTGTGTTTATGCACATACATGAATAAAATACTAGAAACAGTTAGCTCCTGTGTGTGTGTGTGCATGTGTCACACGGTTTCCTGTAAGCAGAGAGCTTCCACAGCATTACTGGGTCCCTGGGCGACGCCGCCGATCACAAACAGCATGTTATGTATCTGCAGGAGTGCAGAGGAGCAGCGTGCGGTCAGCATGGGCGCCACGTACTCCCAGCGTTTCTTCACTGGATTGTAACTCTCCACCGTGCCTAAAGGAGACGGTTCATTACCTGCAAAACAAACAAAAACACATACTTAGCGTTTGAGTTGCTTTTAGGTCTGATCACAATCAAGGCATACAAGTATATTTGCATCAGTTATTAATCAGTATTGCAAAAAGATCCCCCCAAAACCATTCCCAAAATGTTTCTTTGGCTATCTTATTACTAGATCTTGTAATCCTCCAAATTTGAAGAAAATCGGATAAAAACTGATAAAATGGCGACCCAATGAGCGTGAAAATGTGCACAATTTTATTGTTATAAGAGAGCAAAATCATTGTACATAATGTTTTTTAACACAATAAATAACTACTACTCAACTCCTGTGTCTTTTTTATTACAAAATACACACATGACATTGCTTTTCATTTACTGATCATTTTTGTTGAACAGCTGCTTGATTATCAATTCTTATTTTCAGTATTAAGACAATCAACCATTTTGTTCTGAAAACCCTTCTTTTACAGCCCTTTAATTGTAATAATAGAATGGGAACCTGTTATTTCAGTATTATTATGACTAAATATGCACAACTAGACAGATTTTGGTCTGCTCCCTGGCTGCAGAAAATTTGGTAACAATGTCACAAACAGATGTTTACGTCGAACTGCATGTTTTCAATGGCGCGTTGTTCACCAAAATTCATGTAGTGTCCGTACACCAATATACAGGGTGGGGAAGCAAAATTTACAATATTTTGAGGCAGGGATTGAAAGACAGTGTATGACCAATTAGTTTATTGAAAGTCATGAGAATTTATTTGCCACAAGAAAATTTCCATAATAGAAAATGTTTTCATTCTATGTGTCCTCCTTCTTTCTCAATAACTGCCTTCACACGCTTCCTGAAACTTGCGCAAGTGTTCCTCAAATATTCGGGTGACAACTTCTCCCATTCTTCTTTAATAGTATCTTCCAGACTTTCTGGTAATAGTTTTGCTCATAGTCATTCTCTTCTTTCCATTATAAACAGTCTTTATGGACACTCCAACTATTTTTGAAATCTCCTTTGGTGTGACGAGTGCATTCAGCAAATCACACACTCTTTGACGTTTGCTTTCCTGATTACTCATATGGGCAAAAGTTTCTGAAAAGGTATGGATAATAGTGTTAGGTATGATTATGACATCAATATATGTTTGGTTTCAAAACAATTGACATAGTGCCTGCTGAGAAAAAACAACTAAATGTTCATTGTAAATTTTGCTTCCCCACTCTGTACTTCCATCAATAATATAGCGTATATGCCTTATAGATATTGCTATAACTTGTTCACAAATGTTTATTTCCTCCTGTACCAGGAAGACTTAGTTACAGATCTAACACAGATGTGACCATGTGGTAAGCCAGATTTCCATTCCAGTCTTGTAGAGTCCGTACACCAAGTAGTGTCTGTACACCATATTCAAAATATGTGGGTCTAGTTTTATTGTTTCTGTCAATATATGGAATTTTTCAGCACACATGCTTTGGACACGACATCTATACAATAAACAATGCATGATTCTCCTGAGTGCTGAAACATTTGTATATCTTTGTAGGCATTAACCCTTTCATGCATACTGGTCACTACAGTGGACAGTTCTTCTCCAGCTGTTCTCTTGTGTATTTAAGATTTTGTTGTTTTAGTTCCATATCAGCCAACACAGTGGACACTTATGCATCATGTAACTTTTCTGTTTTTGATAAACCTGATCTGCAGTAACATGTTGGAGTATAAATCAAGTGTTATTAGACTGTAATTCTCATTTTTTCTTTAACAAAATGTTTTTTTTGTATATTATCTCCATGAAGTGAGTAATAACTAGTATTAGAGTGTGTTTAAATATGAGAAAACATCAGATTAGCTGCATTAAAAATGTTTTTATTTTATAGTTTTCACAGTATATCAGTAAATACACATTTCATGAAAGGGTTAAATATGGAGGCTATTAGGCTGGAGTGTCCGTACACTGAATAATTTCTGATTTGACAGGGGTACAAGCCTGCAAAATTTTTAGTAGACACCATAATACAAAAATATTTTGGACTTTAAAAGAGAAATACCAGACAAATAAAATGGCCTGTCTGATTTTTTGATAGAGCAATATTATTTTTTATCTGTATGTGCACCCTTTCTGGTACCCTTTATTGTGATCAGGCCGTTTCCATTCTGCTCCTTTATTTGGAATAAACACACCCCATAGTAAAACCTTCACACTAGAACATAATAAATGTGTTCTTGTCACACCTAAAGTGAGTTGTTAATTGAAAAGGCAGCGTACTGCTCTGGTGCATTGCACCTCTACAGCAGACATGGATATTTGAGTAAGATGTGCAGCTCAGTAATGCAAACACAAAGTTAAAATGTGCACACTTACACATGTGCACAGACAGTAAATACAACATAACCTCCTACAGAAGTGAGATGACAAATCCCCCATGGTTTCTCTTCAACAATGGTATAAACATACTAAAATAGATTGCAATAAGAAAAAGAGCTTTGTATAGACGAGATATAGGACAGCATATTGTTATGATACAGTATGTGGTGAAATTACTGTTATTTGCAACCACTGTTAATTAAACATTTTATAAATAAATATGGGTGTAAAACATTCACGCTACAGACTTTGAGCATCTTTCCTTCAGAAATTAACCCTTTCATGCATAGTGGTCACTACAGTGGACAGTTACTCTACAGCTTTAATCTTGTATTTTCATGGGTTTTGTTGTTTTAGTACCATATCAACCAACACAGTGGACACTTATGCACCTTCTCATAAACTGCAATTCATACCATTATTGTAACTTTGCTGTTCTTGATTGGTTCCTGAGTGGAAATCAATTGTTAATATTTATTTTTTGCATATTATCTCCATGAAGTGAGTAATTACTAGTATTAGAATATGTTAAAATGTGAGAAAACATCAGATTAGCTGCATTAAACATGGTTTCATTTCACTGTTTTCATATCACTGTATGATATTGGGTTTTAAATACATGTTTCTTTGCTTCAAGAATAAAATTCATGGTGTAGCTGAGTGAACATTTTTGTAACTCCATGAAAAACAGGTTGATTTAAAAAAAAAAAAAAAAATTCAATCACATTGGGTTTTTTTTCATGCCTAAAGAGGAATAAAAACACTCAGAAAAAAAAATCTTGATTAAGGTTTTAATAATTCATGCATGAAAGGGTTAAAGGGTGCAGTAGAGTCGAGTAGCTGTCACACATTATTACCTCCGCCAAGGAGGTTGTTTTTGCCGGCGTTGATTTGTCTGTCTGTCTGTCCATGTGCAAGATAACTCAAAAAGTTATGGACGGATTTGGATGAAAATTTCAGGAAATGTTGATACTGGCACAAGGAACAAATGGTTACATTTTGGTGGTGATCGGGGAAGGGGGGGGTGGGGGTGCTGATGTGCCTTGGCAGAGGTCTGTGTAATTGAATCCATTGTGAGTTGTTGTACCACCAAAATGATCTTGAAATTATAGTTTGAAGGCTGAAAAAGTCCATAGTGTTGCTTTAAATCACAGGTATCAAACATGCGGCCCGGGGGCCAAAACCGGCCCGCCAAAGGTTTCGATCCGGCCCCACGGGTGAATATGTGAAATGCAAAAATTATAATGAAGATATTAACAATCAAGGATGTGAAAATCATTTTAGGTCAATTCAATCTGAAGTAGGTCAGACCAGTAAAAAAACAAACATAACAGCCTATAAATAATGAAAAACGCAAATTTTTGTTTTTTTTTTTTCGTGTAAAAAAAAAAAAAAAAGTTAAATCACACAAAAATGTTTATATTTACAGACTATCCTTTTACAAAAACAACGTGAATAACCTGAATAAATATGAACAATATGAAATTTCTTAAGAGATGTATGTAGAATTGTACCGATATTCTGCCTGTTACTAAATATTTTGTGTATTTGTAGATCCACTGTGATTTGTATGCTGTGATGCACATGTATAAATGATAAACTAAGGCGTAATATTGTCAAAATTGCACTTATTTTTCTTAAGAATTTTCAGGTTCATATTTGTTCACGTTATGTTCAAGTACAGTTTGTACATGTAAACATTTTCATTACGGAATTTTTCTTTTTTCATTCAAAAACATAGAGAAAACTTTGGTATTGACACTATTTATAAGTTCTTAACCTATTATTTATATTGTTTTATTGGTTCGGCCCACTTTAGATCAGATTAGCCTGAATGTGGCCCCTGAACTAAAATGAGTTTGACACCCCTGCTTTAAATAAACAGATGACATGGAAAGGAAGAATGGGAAATGGCAGAACTTAAATGCTGATGCTTGCTCACTGTATGGAACAACTGAGTAAGAACCATCGTGCTCTGTGGCAGGTATGAAATTGCTGAGAATTCCTAGTTGATTGTCATTTGGGACAGGAAGAGGAAAAGATCTAAGCGAGCACAGTGAAAACAGCTTGATTCCTCTTAATGAGATATGACTTCAACTGCAGAAGCAGATTTGTATTTGCGTTTTGGCAGGTCTCTAAAATACTGACACTGTGCTGTTTTTTGTCGTGCATTTCCATTTCTTCTGTAGTTTCATCAAAATGGATCATGAGTACAACTAATTAGGCAATTATCAAAGTATGATTCATCCATGATTCTTATTAATAGGAATAATGATGAATAAAATCAACACCATTCTAAATGTATCTGTTATTTTAGTTCCAGTTTAAAATTCACAAACAAGGAGTTGAGGAAATGTCAGATACAATATACCTTATGGACTTGATTTTCCTTCTTACCTTTGTAACATGTAAAATGTTTTCTATCATTAGTAAACTTTATTATTTAAAAAACATTATTCTGAAAGACACATATCACATCAGTAGCAGCTACTTTTCATCAGTTTTCTTATCCTCATTACTCGTATTCTTATTAACGCAAATAATGACGGCAATCTAAATGAAGTATTTAAGAAATACTCTGTCATTTTTGATCCAAAGTGACCCTGAAGGACTTCATAGATGCACCAATAATGAAATCCTCAGTCATAAAGGCTGTTCAAGTGGATTCAGAGTGTACCTGTACTGGTCATGCTTATGACATTAATTGTGCTTTTTGTATTAGGGGCAAATTCAGTAAAAACCACCATAAATGCACCACACTGGACCTTTTTATTACATCAATTACACGTGTGCAGAACCTATGGCAGTGGTTCCCAACCTTTTTTGGATCGTGACCCATTTTAACATCACAAATTTCTGGCGACCCCAGACATTCAAAATGGAGACTTTTTTTTTTTTTGTTAAAATGAATTTGTTATTGATCATGTAATAGTTTGCTATACTATGTTGCAAATAAACATTACTTTTAGATGATATTTAGTCTATATAATGTATATTATTATGGACAGAGGAAGAAAAAACAGGTTGATATTAATGCACAAAGTGAGAATTTTATTTTCCTTGGTCAGGATATGTACAGTCAGTCCAGTTTGGATTTACAAGGCTGACAATTAATACTGAACAAACAAGAACTCAAACTATGAATTATGAAAGAGCTGCAGCATCTGAAACTGACCACAATGAATATTTGACAGATAAACAGAACCACAATGCTTCAGTTTCAGCTTCAGTTTGTCATGTCTTTTATGTATGTGATTTTCTCTCTCAACTCACCATATATTTTTTATTAGTAATTTTTTTTTTTTTAATCAATTACTAGAAATTTCAGGCGACCCCATTTGAATTCCAGGCGACTACACGTGGCGTCCCGACCCCAAGGTTGAAACACACTGACGTATGGGGAGCAGCCATTGGTAGCCAGAAGTGACATACTACAGTTGTCTTCAGGTGATGAAGTGCAAGTAAACAAACAGCAGTCAGTGAGTGAGACTGAGTGGAAAGCATGTGTTCACACTTGTTGTTTGTGGAGCCGTAAGCTTTGCTCTCTACCATTGTCCTAGAGGTGCGACCCAGCACTAGTTCTGATAATGTGTCCTCTTAGACTAGTGTCTGCTGCACAGGGTCAGTGACCAGTCCATCACAGCCCGGGTAATCGGCCAAACCAATGAATCTGCGTCACTACCGTTGTTGGAACAACCTGTGAAGGACGAAACATGTCTTTGACCATGTCTGACTGATGGAGCAGTGACTTAGTACAGTGGTACCTTGACTTGCTAGTGCACCAACTTACAAATTTTCCAAGTTACAAGCCATCGCTCGGGCGTTTTGTTGCTTTGAGTTATGAGCCAAAATCCAAGTTACAAGCAAGCTTCAGATACACCGCCGCTAGTTGTTGTAGCAATAAAAAGACAAATGTTGGAGGATAGCTAGGAGGTATTCTGGTTCCAGATCCTCCATGTCTCTGCTCACCACAGCATCTTGAGGAGCACTGATGGGTTCCTCCTGTCAACTTAATTTTTATATATCTGACCAGCTATGAGGCTCTTTCATCCCTCTGCTGCGGATCCCTTTGTATGTCTACAAACATCAATATGTGTTGGAGATATGTTCAATATAAGTTACACTTAGGTTCATAGCAGTGGTGGCTGCTCGTCTTTAAGACAGGGGAAGCTTATTGTCGGCTTACATAAAAAAATTTGTCAAGTTATTTAAACATAAATTCGGCCCTCCGTTCCTTTTTAAGAAAATGGTCAGTGACCATTATTATTATTATTATTATTATTATTATCGTACCAAGTCGGCGTCTTTTCCAGGGACTGGACCAGTGTCCTCTTAATGTCCAGCAGAGCTAGGCTGCTTAGATTGCCTTGGCCCATTGTGTTGTGGGTGTAAGACTTCAGCCTTTTTAAACTAGAGATGCTCCTTTCACTCCGACCTAGCCGACAGTTTGATTGATTTAACTATCTACAAAACAATATTAAACTCGAACAAGAAATGATTAAATTATGTAACTGAAACAAGAAAACACTGAAATTATGTTAAATTGAAACACGGAAGTACAATGAGTGGGTTTTATTTACGGTGCAAGAAATGAACAAGTAATTTCGTAGTGGTTTCTTTGATTTCACAGCAGAATGCACAGTGGTATTAAACTGAACTGTGTCAGTGAAGGAGGAGATCTGAAAACAGCTGTCAATCAAACGGGATTCAGCCTTTCGACTGATCCTCCAATCAGCACGTGGGATTCTGGCGTCCAGCCCGGCCGAGCTCCGCCCACAGCTCCATTCACCCCCAGAGACGCCCGACAACATCGTGGTATTTATCCAATTACCGTCCAGTTTTTACACAATGAAAAAAACTGTTCCACTCAGTCCCATTGAAGCCCAGAGACGCCCGGCGTCTACGGACAAATGCACTGAGCAGAGATGGATGAGAAAACAGCGCAACGGGAATGGATGAGAAGTGAACAACATCACATCCGTTGATTTGTGATAAAGACGATTCTGAACGAACTCGTCGTTAAGATGAACGTGTTCTAACACATTTGTAGTCAATAAAATGTCAACACAACCGAACATATTTAACCATTTAATTTTCGTAATTTTAGGGGAAGCCGGGCTTCCCTTGCAGTCTATGAGAAATCGCCACTGGTTCATAGCATGATACTGATAGGTTAGAAAGAAGTTTTGGATACGCTAGACATTATCTCGACGTACTTCGATGTAATGAGCTGGAACGGATTAATGGCATTTCAATTAATATCAACAGGGAAAATTTACTTGATATATGAGCAAATACAGATACGAACTCTGACAGAAAAATAGTTTAATAGTTAAATTGACTAAAAGGACATTTGCATTTCGATCTATGGAAAAGACATTAGTAAACAAGTATGAAACTGTGTGCCATGTTAATTACTGTAATTCACGGTCTATAAGCCGCTACTTTTTTCCACACACTGTGAACCCGTGGCTCTAAAATGATGCAGCTAATTTGTGTTTTCTGGGCTAATGATCGATCCGGCTGACGAAGAAGGAAATAGAGCTGCTGCACGTAATCTTGGCATCAATGAAGCGATGGTGAGACGTTGAAGATGGGGTGAGTGTGGCTTATAGTCAGGTGTGGCTTATAGTCTGGAAAGTATGGTAGATTAGTACGATATGTGAGAAAAACCAGATCAAACTTTCCTCAGGTGTCAGAGAATGTCAGTGCAGGACGTGATCAGACTATCAGAAAGGACACAGTGTGGGCAACTACAAAGAGAGGGGTATTATTGCAGAGCTGCAGTGCTGAAACCCCTCATTACACAGATGAATGTACATTAGAGGGCGGCGCAAAACCCATCAACGCTGCTGTGTAGAGATGTGGAAAAAAAGGTAATGTGGTCAGATGAGTCATCCGTCACCAGGTTGCCAATAAGTGGACGAGTACATGTACGTGCACCATATGCTCAAGAGAATGGTTCAGAATGGCTTGACCCCTACAAGCGAGGGGATCCGGAGGCGTTTGGGTCCACTTGTCCCCTCAGAGGGAAGACTCAATACAAATCAATACTGTAGCAATTCTCAGTTCACCTTTACCCTAAGATGAAACAGTTCTATCCTTATGGGAGTGGTTTGTTCCAGGATGACAGCGCCCCTATCCACAGGGCGCCAGGGCTCACTGAATGGTTTGATGAGCATGAAATGAAGTGAATCATATGCTACGGCTCTGACAGTGACTACGTATCAACTGAGCTGAACATTTATGGGAGATGAGAGAGATGGATCGATGGGTTAAAGTAGTTTTCCAAGTGACTGAGTCAGAAGTCTGCACAGAGTACTATGCTATCAAGCAACATGTTTTTATATATATACTGGGGTGCTGTAAAGGGGGGGGGGGGGGTAAACATGACAAATTCATGGGGCCCAGCAGGGGGCCCTGAGGATATATAGGTTAGAAGTTGTGAAAATTTCGTGTAACCTCTGCAGTAAAAGACAGGCATAGAAGCTGGGAGTCAGACGTTCAAAGTTAAGTTTTACTTCCCCTCCGACGATGGAATGAGAGTCACTTTATTTCACTGTTGCTGCTGTTGCATGCATTGCTTTAACGGTTACTGTTGCTGTATACTGTGCAATTTTTGTACATATTTGGACATTATTTTATAAGGTTTTATACATACTGTTATTTTGCCCCTTTCATGGGCATTTTATTCATTTCTGTTTCATTTTTAGTCCAATGACCTGAAGCTCCAATGGGCTATTGCACAGGTGTCAAACTCCGGTCCTCAAGGGCCGGTATCCTGCATGTTTTAGATGTTTCCCTCTTCCAGCGCACCTGACGGTTGTTATCAGGCTTCTGCAGAGTTGGATGATAGGCTCATCATTTGAATCAGGTGTGTTGGAAGAGGGAAACATCTAAAACTTGTACGATACCGGCCCTTGAGGATCTGAGTTTGACACCCCTGGGCTATTGGTATCAGCTGTCATCTGTCCGTCCATCATGTGTCTATCATCCGTCTCCAAAACCATCAGCCAGAATCAGTTAAAATTCATAGCAGAGGTTCCTTGGGGCAAGGTCTACAAAGTTTGTTCACAGAATTGAGAAATGTTGATTTTTAAATTTTTTATGAATTTGTGACATTTTAAAATCCCCATTGGTTTATAATGGGAAAAAAAATCAAAGTATTATAACTTCAAACAGTTGAAGATATTGATATAATTACTATTGGCAATAGATAGGAAGTCACATATAGGCTTTCATTTTGTGCCATGACCATTGACCTTGAGTGACCTTGAAAGGTCAAACGTATGTCAATTGATGTCTTTTAATATGCCGTTGGACTACAGGAGCCTTGGTCCTATTTCATTTATAAATTGTAGCACTTCTGAGTATGGCAGCGAAACAGTTATTTTATGTGGAATTAAGTCATAGGAAATATGTATAGTTTTACCAAGTACTAACCATAAAGTAGCAGCACATCAATGACAAGTGGACATAGACGAACAGGTAAGGGATTGTTTGGCCTACAGCTTTTGCTTACAGTGTACATTAAAAAAAAATAAAAAAATGCACATAAAGAGGGCTAATAAACGTTGTCATACACACAAACAAACCTAGACACATAAACGCAATAACCCCCCTGAACCCCTGCACTTAAAACAGAACATAATACAGCAAAATGTCCAATACCCACAATGCAATGCAGCAAGCATGCCACAATATTTTATTTGTATATCATCTCTATCTCTATCTTTTTTTTTTTTTTTTTTAAGTTTTCTCATGATACAAACACAGACCTGGTTAACTAAAATAAAGAGGAGTCTGAGATAATTTTTCTGAGTTTTTCACACAAATAAAAGCATCAGCCAGTCACATCAGCCATCATATTATAACAACTGTAGACCTGTTGAGTGTTTAGACTCTGTTCAACTCTTCAGTTCCCTCAAGTGGACATCATGGACTGAAGATGGAGGATGGAGGAGGCTCACCAGAGGAGCTCCTTCTTTATATCTTTGTGGAAGTCTGTTCTGCTTTCAGATTATAGACGCCACAGCAGGAGCAGGACTTTAGAAATGAAAGTTTTCCTCAAGTTGTTAAAGTTTCCTAAAGTGAGTTATGGGCTATTAAAAATGATCGTGTCTGTGATTTAGCCTTTGAATTAAATTTAAAAAATTGTACAAGCTCCTACATCACACACAGTGACACATTGTGAGTTAAATCAAAAGTTAATCCTAAATTTACATGAACGCGCAGTGAATAACAGACAGAGGATGTAGCTTTTGTGGCTCTGAGACAAGGACATCTCATTTTGTTAAAAGCCTGTTGTCACAACTCTTCTGCTCTGGTGGTGGTAGGAGGGGGGATCAAGGCAAATAGTTGTGGTTAGAAGTTAATGAGCCACAACTGCGGAACTGAAAAGAGGGGATGTTATTTCCTGACATCCTGTATTTTATGACAAATGATGCAAATGTTATAAAGACAATGAACTGAATTATATTTATGGTGAAAAGCAACAAAAAACTATAGATGATAGAGTGTGTGTAATGCTAACATTAACCAAATACAGGAGGTAGATGTGTAGATTTGTACATGGAATAAATAAATAGAATAAATAAACAGAAAACTCTGGAGTGAACATATTGAAGAACACATGCTTATCTCTTTATCGGGCCAGTGACTATTTTTGGTCATTTCCAAATACATTACAAGACAGCAACAGTTACAGTGAGTCAACAATCTCAGGTCCAATGTGGTCTACAGGGTCTGTATAGTCCACCTCTGCATGAACAGTGAGTGGACCTGGGTCATTCCATCCCAAATCATTCATCCATCCATCCATCCATCCATCCATCCATTATCTGCCGCTTATCCAGGGCCGGGTTCTGGGGATAAACAGTCTAAGCAGGGATGCCCAGACTTCCCTCTCCCCAGACACCTCCTCCAAATCAACCAGATTTCAGAAATTCTGGGAAATCTTAGCTACATTTATGTCATTGACCCTGGTGAAATTGGGTCAACTGACCAGCTCCATCCAATTTCCCAGAAGTCTCTACTACAGACATCAACCTGAGCCAGTTCTGGGAAATCTCTAATTATTCTATCTGAACCATCATGCAGTTCCACACCCTAGTTCAAATATCTCAAGTATTATCATAACTTGTGCAATAATCAATGCCATTATACTGTTAAAAATGCCATTTACACCTACATTTGTATACAATTTGAAGAAAATATAGTCATGCAGTAAAAAGTGGGTTTAGCAAAATATGACCCCTTTAAAATATGGATGAGGATATTAATGGTAGAATTGATCAGACAGTGAAAGAAAAACAAGTAGAAGTTCTGCCTGTTCTCATGGCAGTTCTACTGTTTAAAAGAACTGGTGTCAAACAGAGAACGTGAAGAGTGTTGACAGGATTTCACCGGGGGAATGTGTGATAATAATCCTGCACCTCTAGGCTACAGGTGAGCTGCAGCCCATAAATACAGAGAAAAAAACATAAACTACAGTGGATAATACATTCTAAAAACCAGCCACTGGCGATTTAACAAGCTGAGTCACAGGCAACACCATCAGCCGAGTCGACTCTAGCTGTGAAAGGACGGTTCACGCCACCGCAACTTTTACCTGTCACATCCAGAAGTATCAAGTTTTTCCTGGTTGCTAAACTTGGTCAGGTCTGGGATTTAGACAGCGTTGTCCACAACACCAAATGATGGAGTATACATTTTAGAACTGAGCTGTCAAACTCATCATAGTTCAGGGGATGATCTGAAGTGGGCCGGACTATTAAGATAATAACTCATTAATGTATAAATAATGTCAACTTTAAACTTTTTACGTCTAACATATGTTTTAGAATGAAAAAAGTAAAATCATATTATGAAAATGTTTACATCTACAAACTATCCTTTAAAAAATGTGAGTAACACGAACCTGGAATATCTACTTAAGAAACAAAAGTGCAATTTTACCAATATTATGTCTGTTTGTTACTTATACATGTACATTACAACTTACAGATCACGGTATATAACAGAATATTGTTGAAATTGTTCTTATGTGTCTTAACCCTATAAAACCATTTGTATCATATTTGCTACACCAGGTTCTGAGACCTCTATCTAATCAACAAGAACAATACTTTCCTTAAAAACCTGTTGTATATCCCCTGATATGTGTTTTCTGCCCCCTTGTGGATTTTCATCCCCCTGCAGCCAGTGGAATTTTTTTTTTTTTTTTTTTCATTTTCAATATGGCCACAATTGTTAAATCGTCCACACGTTTTCCAGGAAAATCTTTGGTAATTTTCAAAGTCACATTAAGAACAACATCTATATTGTTTTTTGTTTGTTTGTTTGTTTGTTTGTTTTTTTTGGGGGGGGGTGTTTTTTTTTAATTAAACAATGCATAGTTACTGGATAATTGACTCTTTATAGTACAGTTAATTGATATAAAAAAGTTTGTAGCAAATTTGATACTGCAGGTATATAAGGTGCTTTATAAAAATGCCCAATGTATCAAAAATGACACAAAATATGTCATAAAATATATCATAAACAAAATGATATGGCACAAAATTTTGCTTGGAACTTGTTAAAAGGTCTAATAAACATCTAAATTCCAAAAAATTAGAATTTTGTGGATAGTTTTTGATGGGTCAGGTTTTACAGAGTTAAGACATTTCGTGTTGTTCATATTTGTTCAGATTATTCGCATTTTTGTGAAAGGATAGTTTTAAGTGAAAGGATAGTTTGTCGTTATTTATAGGTTGTTATGATTGTATTTTACTGATGTGAACCACTTGAGATTGAATTGGGCTGAATTTGGCTCCTGAACTAAAATGATTGCTAAAATATTAAAGAGGTCATATTTTGCTAAACCCACTTTTATTAGTCTTTGGTTCATTTATTTGTGTATTTGGACCCTAATAGTTCAAAATGTTTGAATTTGAACCCTCCAGGTGCTGCTAAGACATCTTTATATTCATTTTGGCAAAAATCGAGTGGATTTCTACAACCTGTTTTAATTTAATTTAATTTAATTTAATTTAGTTACATCTATAACTAGTTACGTCACAACGTTTGCACATATAAGGTCCAGACTTCTGACGAACATTTCTCTGATTATGACATAATTGTTTGTCAGCAGCAGTGGTTGTAGTCCATACTGAAAATATGTCCAAACTTCGAGCCAATTACCTAAAATGTTCAGTTGATGGTTGAACGGGACAGAGCAGCACAGCTTTGAGGGGGCGGGGCCTGAAGTGGCTCATTTGTATTTAAAGGGCCAGCGCTCAAAACGACCTTTCTGGTGTCATTACTCAGAAATAGGGTTGAAGATGGACCTGTGGAGTTGAATTAATGAAGAATTCAGACCCAAGCATAGTATTTACAGTTTATGTAGGCATATGTAGAAATGTTTTAAAATGCATAATTCTATTTAAAAAAAAAAAAAAAAGCAAAATATCACCCATTTAATTCAGATTCAGATTCAAAAAACTTTATTTATCCCATACGGGCAATTCAGTTGCAGCTTACCACTGACATCAGCCCGCATCCAAAGTGCAATGTGACAAACATAAATAAATCAGTGTACAAATGTAAGATCATATAAAGCAAATACGAATAAATGCATTTAAGTAATCAAAAATAAATAATCAGTAAATACCAATGTAGACTAAAAGACCCTAATGTGCAGTGGCCCAAAGGTGCAACAGCCCAAAAAATTATCCAATATAAGACAAAAAGAGAAGAGCCCAAAAAATTGTCCACTATAAGAAAAAAAAAGAGAACAACCCAAAAAATTATCCACTATAAGAAAAAAACAGCCCAAAAAGAGAACAGCCCAAAAAATGATCCATTATAAGAAAAAAGGAGAACAGCCCAAAAAATTATCCACTATAAGAAAAAAAGAGAATAGCCCAAAAAATTATCCACTGTAAGAAAAAAAAGAGAAAGCCCAAAAAATTACCCGTTAGCCCAAAAAATTATCCACTATAAGAAAAAAAGAGAAAGCCCAAAAATTGTCCACTATAAGAAAAAAAAAAGAGAACAACCCAAAAAATTATCCACTATAAGAAAAAAAACAGCCCAAAAAGAGAACAACCCAAAAAATGATCCATTATAAGAAAAAAAGAGAACAGCCCAAAAAATTATCCACTGTAACAAAAAAAGAGAACAGCCCAAAAAATTATCCACTATAAGAAAAAAAACAAAAAAAACATCATTCACCTTTTCAATTAAGGGAGCGCTCTTTACCCAAAAGGTCTCTTGCTTTAGAATTAAGGCCACCACAATAAATAAAAGCATAGGCTGAAAATTTTTAAGGCCTCCAGCTAATGTCGCTAATGCTAAGGAAGTAACCCACCAGAAATGGAGATCGGTGAAAAACAAAAAATAAAGTTATTTTAAAAATTTATAGTGGATGATTTTTGGGGCTGTTCTCTTTTTTTTCTTATAGTGGATAATTTTTTGGGCTAATGGATAATTTTTTGGGCTTTCTCTTTTTTTTCTTATAGTGGATAATTTTTTGGGCTAATGGATAATTTTTTGGGCTTTCTCTTTTTTTTCTTATAGTGGATATTTTTTGGGGCTAATGGATCATTTTTTGGACTCTCTCTTTTTTTTCTTATAGTGGATATTTTTTTGGGCTAATGGATAATATTTTTGGCTTTCTCTTTTTTTCTTATAGTGGATAATTTTTTGGGCTTTCTCTTTTTTTTCCTATAGTGGATAATTTTTGGGGCTAATGGGTAATTTTTTGGGCTTTCTCTTTTTTTTCTTACAGTGGATAATTTTTTGGGCTAATGGATAATTTTTTGGGGCTTTCTCTCTTTTTTTCTTATAGTGGATAATTTTTTGGGCTAATTTATAATTTTTTGGGCTTTCTCTTTTTTTTCTTATAGTGGATAATTTTTTGGACTAATGGATAATTTTTTGGGCTTTCTCTTTTTCTTTCTTACAGTGGATAATTTTTTGGGCTAATGGATAATTTTTTGGGCTTTCTCTTTTTTTTCTTATAGTGGATATTTTTTTGGGCTAATGGATAATTTTTTGGGCTTTCTCTTTTTGTCTTAGAGTGGATTTTTTTGGGGCTAATGGATAATTTTTTGGGCTTTCTCTTTTTTTTTCTTATAGTGGATAATTTTTTGGGCTAGTGGATAATTTTTTGGGCTTTCTCTTTTTTTTTTTTTCTTATGGTGGATAATTTTTTGGGCTAGTGGATAATGTTTTTGGGCTGTTGCACCTCTGGACCACCGTACTATTGGTTCTGCAAACAACTAATTTTTTTAAAAAAATCATATAAAATGACTAAAATGGCTTCTGTCCCTGTAATTTTATGCTGTTTAATTTTTTTGCTGTTTAATTTTTTGCTGTTAAAGTGTAAGTTTATCCAATGAGCCAACGGGCTGTATGTTTAACACCTGTGTTTTAGAAGAACACTGTTTATCCCTCTGTTACAGTTCACAGACTGTAGAATGAGTGCAGCTACTCTGGCAGAACAAGGTTTTAATTTTTCCTTTAATTTGTCAACCATCTACACATGTATACAATGCCTCCTGGATGTTTAGAACAGCGTAATTTAAAAGCTGTCATTAAACTCCAGCTGAATTATTGCTTTTCATATACATTAGAGATGCAAAGTAGCAAAACAGATTAATTTATATGCTAATTTCACATGAATTAATTTAATGTAAATTATTAGACTGGGAGTATGCTCAAGGAGTGGATGACAACAGGAGGTCTGCGATAAAATAACACTAACTGGTAGGCCTGTAACGGTACACGTACCGAACCGAACCGTTTCGGTACACACCTGTTCGGTTCGGCACACAGCTGTACCGAAACGGCACAGTATGTTGACAAAAAGAAAAAGGAACGAAAGATGTCGTTTAATGCGGAACTTTAAATCCGCGCAAGTTTCACACGGACATATTAAAGGACACGCACATTGACCCAAAATACCAAATAGCAGCTGATATAAGGTAAAAAAAAAAAAAAAAAAAAAAAACAAAAAACAAATATGATGTGAACCTGGAAGGAAGAGACTGCAGACCCTCCACCATCAGTACAGTCCAGTTTGGATCACTTCAGGTCCCGGTGAAAGACAACAACGAGGAAAGAGACGGAGATAAGACGGACGTTGTTTGGCCCCTAGGAACTACGGTAGTTCTAAAACACACTAGCTCTCTCTCTCTCTCTCTCTCTCTCTCTCTCTCTCTCTCTCTCTCATGCACGCTGTATAACAGAGGAATAAAACTCGGAGTTGGCCACTGACAGTATATAAAATAAAGTTTCACTTTCGTTTCACGCCAGCGTTAGTTACGTTAGTTATGGACCGGACCGCACCCCCCCACCCCCCGGCTCCGACCAAAAAAAACAAAACAAAAAAACAACAAACAAACCATCCCCCAGACAAATCGGACGTTCCATGCGCGCGCACACTCAAACACACACACACACACACACACACACACACACACACACACACACACAAGTACACACAGTGTCCTAAACAATTTATTCTCTGTCCTAAAATAAATAATTTGGTTCAGTTTGTTGTCAATGTTGCTCTTCAGTTTGTTTAAACAGAATACCAGTTTACCCTCCTGTTGATGTTGAACTTCATGCAGAATTTTTTTGCTGATATTTTTCTGCAGATTGTGAACTGACAGAACTGTGATTAGATTTTTCTTGTTTGTTCAAAACTACCTGTCAGAGAAAAGTGCAATACTAATGTTTAAAATACATTTAGTCATATTAATAATTTCTTTTATTTTCTATTTGATTTATAGCAGCAGAATTATATTATTCCTGTTTTTCTATATTCTATTGTGTCCAAAAATTGGGGGAAAAATGTTAAAAAATTCATAAATGTATTAAAGACATTTTGAGGGGTTTTCTTTCTTCCCGTACCAAACCGAAAAAAACCGAACCGTGGCTTTGAAAACCGAAAACGTACCGAACCGAAAATTTTGTGTACCGTTACAGGCCTACTAACTGGTAATAGAAAGGCTTTTATTCATAATTTAGTTTCATTTTCCATACAAACATTTTCTTCCCCTACAGCGTGCTGTGATCCCTCGCTCCTTTTTAACCCTCGGTTTCTATTTTTCTCCACAGCCCCTCCCCTCTCTTTCACCTCAGGTGCAACGCTCACTGTCATTATACATCAGCCGGAACCATGTTGTCACCGTTTCCATGGATACGCACATCACAGCGAGTCCACAAATGATATGGACCTGTGAGTGCATGGTCCACTGTGAGCATCTGTCTGTCTAAAGGAAGACGATTAGCATTATTCTGTTGCAAGAACAAAGTGATGGAGGTGGCTCGGCTTTTTCAAAGCTTCGTCTAATTTTTTTTAAAAGAAGAACTAAATGACATGTGACTGCGCACACATAGAATGGAGCAGCACACTGTTATCTGCACTCACCGCTCAAAGGCTTCCTGTCTTTGATTCTCAGCCCGCGGACGTCACATCAGGTTCACCGGCCGCTCATTTCTCTCTTTTTGACCTCCATTTCACTTCAGTTTCCCATCAGTCTTTGCTCTTCACTCCTCTCCTGTGTTTTTATTCATTAACTTCATATGTCCTTTCCAGAAGAGTTGACTAATGTAAAACTCAACTATATGTGGCTACATGGTCAGTCTCAGGCTCCAATGGGAACTGTGAAATGCTTCATAAATTAGAAATCTGGAAAAAGTACTTTGTGTATTTGTGGACTCAATAAGTGGATCTGTTTGCCTTCAGAACTCAAACTGGACACTGACTGGAATCTATCTATCTATCTATTAGGCCTGGAACGGTACACAAAATTTCTGTTCGGTACGTTTTCGGTTTTGAAAGCCACGGTTCGTTTTTTTTTTTTGTTTGTTTTTTTTTTTTCTTTTCGGTTCGGTACGGGAAGAAAGAAAACCCCTCAAAATATCTTTCATACGTTTATGAATTTTTGAAAAATTTTCCCCTAATTTTTGGACACAATAGAATATAGAAAAACAGGAATATAATTCTGCTGCTATAAATCAAATAGAAAATAAAATGAATTATTAATATTACTAAATGTATTTTAAACATTAATATTGCACTTTTCCCTGACAGGTAGTTTTGAACAAACAACAAAAATCAAATCACAGTTCTGTCAGTTCACATTCTGCATAAAAATACCAAAAAAAATTCCACATGAACTGCAACATTAACAAGAGGACAAACTGGTGTTCTGTTGAAACAAACTGAAGAGAAACACTGACAACAAAAAATTAACCAAATTATTTATTTTAGGACAGAGAACAAACTGTTTAGGCCACTTTGTGTACGTGCATGTGCGAGTGCGATTTGTCGGGGGGATGTTTTTGTTTTTTGTTTTGTTTTGGGTCGGAGCCAGGGGTGTGGGGGTGTCCCATAACTAAACGTAACTAACACTGGCGTGAAACGAAAGCGAAACTTTGTATACTTTCAACGCCCAACTACAGGTTCTATTCCTCTGTTATACAGCGTGTGTGAGAGAGAGAGAGAGAGAGACAGACAGACAGACAGAGCTGGTGTAAGTGTTGTAGAACTACCGTAGTTCCTAGGGCCCAAACAAGGTCCGTCTTATTAACGTCTCTTTCCCCGTTGTTGTCTTTCACCTGAACCTGAACTGATTCCAAACAAGACTGTAATGATGGCGGAGGGTCTCCAGTCTCTTCCTTCCAGGTTCACATCATATTTGTTGTTGATTTTTTTTTTTTTTAACCTTATATCAGCTGTTATTTCGTATTTTGGCTCAATGTGCACGTCCTTCAATAAGTACGTGTGGAACTTGCACAGAACTTCCACATCAAACGTCTTTCGTTCCTTTTTCTTTTTCTCAACATACTGTGCCATTTTGGTACAGCTGTGTACCGAATCGAACAGGTGTGTACCGAAACGGTTCGGTTTGGTACGTGTACCGTTACAAGCCTACTATCTATCTATCTATCTATCTATCTATCTATCTATCTATCTATCTATCTATCTATCTATCTATCTATCTATCTATCTATCTATCTATCTATCTATCTATCTGGGTGCTTCTATGAAACTGGTCCCTAAAAACAGGACATGGAGGCTAAAAATTCAAACCAGATGTAGACTAATGTTATGAAGCAACTTTGGGTCTATTTTAAAAATAAACACGTACTGAGATAAAAGAAAAACTATTTTTCAGATAAAACACATTTTTATATATTTTTTTCATTATATTTAAGACAAAAATTTGCATATAACATGGTCAAAAGGATGTGCTACTATTGTTTTGAATAACTCTTTATTCTCTCACAGGTACATTTTGGGAATTTAACTAAATTTGCAAGGCAGAGTGTTCCACAAAAATGACAACTGTTGCAAAATCATTTGCGATTTACATACATTTAACTGGGCAGGTTCCGCATGTAACGCAAGTGGACACGATGAGTTACATACAAAACCTGGAATGAGACTAAGATTCATGAAAAACCCACATGTCTGGGTTGGAAAAAAACACTAGGATCATTAAATTTAACACAGTGTCTTTATTTATAGTGCTATGTAATACCATTTACAGCCATGTGTTCCAGATCAAATGGACTGACACCTAGGTAGCTTTTCATGTCCCAATTTTGGTCCTATTTTTGGCCCCAATATTTGATTAAAAATTCATTAATTTTGGGATGGCTCAGAGCCAAAGTTTTTTTTTTTTTTTTTTCATCTATCTATCTATCTATCTATCTATCTATCTATCTATCTATCTATCTATCTATCTATCTATCTATCTATCTATCTATCTATCTATCTATCTATCTATCTATCTATCTATCTGGACACTCTTGCAAAAATTGATTTTTACTTTCCTTGTTAAAGATTAAATAAAGTGAAATAAAATAAATATTCTGATTATCTGTGTATTTTCTACAGTTTTTATGTCAGGATTGATCTACTTTAACCCATAAAGACCCAAATAGTCACTGGTGACTAAAACCATCTACTGATGTAAACTGTTTATAATACCTGCTGATCCACTAATCCTATCAATACATGTCAATAATTACGGTAAAATGCAGTTTGTCATCTTTAAATCATAATCAGATATGCCCCATTTGGACGTTCAGAGGCTCCGTAGTGAACACGGAAACACCGTCATCTTCTACAACATTGATTCACCAGTAAAACCCATGGAGTTGGATCAATGACAGTGGATGGAGATGCTTGTTTTTATACTCAGTTATTAATATCTTTGCTGAAAAAGTCACTTTTTCTTCGGGTTTTCTCAGTTTTTGATATAATAACCTTCAACTTTAATCTGAGTTGTAAAAAAAATAAATAATGTACAATATACAGAGGATGAAAATATAATAACTGGTGATAAACCACTTAAGAAAGGTTCAATAAAGAGAAAAAATAATTTGGGAACTGACACAAAAGCAGCACTGAGTCTTTATGGGTTCAAAGCCGAGATAGGAAGTGACATTACAAATCTGTCTGTCTGGTCAATGACAACAATATGTTTTACACACTTGTCCCTATTCAAATAAACACTAAAAAAAAAAAAAAAAAAATCCACTTATTTTCCAGAAACTTTTTTTCCCTGCTTATGTCATTGTTACTCATACTCATCTTCTCTGTAATTCTGCACTCATCCACACAACTCTGTTCACTCTGCCTTCACCTTTTGCCTCTTTGGTGCTTTTAAAACGGTCTTACTTTCTACTCTCTTTTACTCTTAACCTCTGTTGCACTTTTCATTTCATCCGCTTTTCTTTTGTTCTTTTTATTTCTCTTCTCTTTGGTGCATTTGCATTGTTACTTAATATTCTCCTTCAACGTCTACACACAAACACTACATGCAAATTAGCTGCAACTCAATCCATTAAATACATTTAGGGAATTACTGGTTGGTAATTGTTGCTTTGTATTAGTTTTAATTATCTAACTGCTTTTCCTCACTTTCACTTTCTGTTCTTTACATTTCCCAGAAGGCCTTCATTATCAGAACTTTTTTTTTTTTTCTTTTTGTATTGTGATCAAGTGTTGGCAACTAAAACAAGAGATTATAAAATGTGTGATTAAAAAGATCTTCCTGAATATTAAGCTGCTTGACAGTGAGGGAACTTGTTCAACATTACAATTCTTTTGGAGTCATAATTAAACTGGTCTACAGTCTGTTTTTGTTTGTTTGTTTGTTTGTTTGTTTTTTAAATAGAAATTATCTGCCTCAGAGATTAAATGTGCTCCACATCTAGAACCCATGGATCCCCACAGGTCAACGCACTAGTTTAACAATATTATGCCTCAGACCTATTTTACATATTTTGTAGGAATACACCGATACCGATACGAGTATCGGCTCCGATACGCGGTGTGTGTACTCGTATTCGTACTCGCAAAAGTAATCCGATACAAATGCACCGATACCACTTACGGTCGTGTGACATTCACAGTTCAGTGCAGCAGGTACGTCACAGTGGAATAATGTGTGTGGAGTGTGAAGAGTGTGGAGATTTTTCAAAATAAATGACGGTGATAAAAGTAACACTGACTGCAAGTAACGTTAAAGACACAGACAGATACGGACGCAGCACCCTGTCCGTCCTCTGCATACATTCCATCTGTTTTCCAGGTGCTGGCAGATGCGTACCCAGACGGAGAGGGGTACGGAACAGTGCAGACCGCCGTCATCGGAAGTGAAAACGAAACTTATAACTCATTTCTCTTTTCTAAACCTTACTAGCAAAAACGCTGCAATATTAGTATCACATTAGTGTTACCTCTGTCGTCTCCATGTTTGTTATTGCTGACTTTCTTCTTCTTCTCATTAAACTTTACTCTTCTTCATGGTATTTGTCCAGTATGGTTAATTCAGAACAGCGCCCCCTGGTGGATTAATTGAGAAACGCTCATTCCAACACATTAAATGTCAGTAGCAGCACTTTGTTCCAGTCAGACTAATGACAACAACAATAAAGCACATTTACAAAAGGAACTAAGAACTAGAATGGGATTATTAAGTACTCGTATCGGTACTCAGTATCAGCAAGTACTCAAATATAAGTACTCATACTCGGTCTGGAAAAAAAGTGGTATCGGTGCATCCCTAATATTTTGCGTTTGTTGCCCCTTTCTCACTTTCATCCTATACTGTTGACATTTCCATTTTGTGTTCTTGCCTGTCTGAAGCTCTAGGGTTTGTTTTGTGCCTCTGTGTTTTCTGTTCACCTCTCTGTGACCTCCTTGTGCTTCTGTTTCCAGACAGTGAGACAATAACACAGTACTTGAGGTCAAACTGAAAGCACCACAAACCTGCTCAGTAGTCTGTGGTGAAATCTGAACTGTGCAGTTACACTGGTGCTGCTGAATGGGCAACACCCACAGCTTCAAAGTCAAACCAGTGACGAGTGTTGTAGTCAAGACCAGCTAGACCAGGGGTGTCAAACTCATTTTAGTTCAGGGGCCACATTCAGCTAAATTTGATCTGCAGTGGGCCGAACCAGTCAAATAATAACATAATAATATATACAGGGTGGGGAAGCAAAATTTACAATCAACATTTAGTTGTGTTTTCTCAGCAGGCACTACGTCAATTGTTTTGAAACCAAACATATATTGCTGTCATAATCATACCTAACACTATTATCCATACCTTTTCAGAAACTTTTGCCCATATGAGTAATCAGGAAAGCAAACGTCAAAGAGTGTGTGATTTGCTGAGTGCACTCGTCACACCAAAGGAGATTTCAAAAATAGTTGGAGTGTCCATAAAGACTGTTTATAATGGAAAGAAGAGAAGGACTATGAGCAAAACTATTACAAGAAAGTCTGGAAGATACTATTAAAGAAGAATGGGAGAAGTTGTCACCTGAATATTTGAGGAACACTTGCACAAGTTTCAAGAAGCGTGTGAAGGCAGTTATTGAGAAAGAAGGAGGACACATAGAATAAAAACATTTTCTATTATGTACATTTTCTTGTGGCAAATAAATTCTCTTGACTTTCAATAAACTAATTGGTCATACACTGTCTTTCAATCCCTGCCTCAAAATATTGTAAATTTTGCTTCCCCACCCTGTAATGTCAACTCCAGACTTTTTCTACGGTGGCCCAGAGGTGCAACAGGCCAAAAAATTATCCACTAGACGAAAAAAATTATCTACTACAAGAAAAAAAAGAGAACAGCCTAAAAAAATTATCCACTAGATGAAAAAAATTATCTACTACAAGAAAAAAAAGAGAACAGCCTAAAAAAATTATCCACTAGACGAAAAAAATTATCTACTACAAGAAAAAAAAAAAGAGAACAGCCTAAAAAAATTATCCACTAGACGAAAAAAATTATCTACTACAAGAAAAAAAAAAAGAGAACAGCCTAAAAAAATTATCCACTAGATGAAAAAAAATATCTACTACAAGGAAAAAAAAGAGAACAGTCCAAAAAAATTATCCAGGATAAGAAAAAAAAGAGAACAGCCTAAAAAAATTATCCACTAGATGAAAAAAATTATCTACTACAAGAAAAAAAAGAGAACAGCCCAAAAAAAATTATCCACTATAAGAAAAAAAGAGAACAGCCTAAAAAAATTATCCACTAGATGAAAAAAATTATCTACTACAAGAAAAAAAAAGAGAACAGCCTAAAAAAAATTATCCACTAGATGAAAAAAATTATCTACTACAAGAAGAAAAAAGAGAACAGCCCCCAAAAAATTATCCACTGTAAGAAAAAAAAAGAGAACAGCCTAAAATAAATTATCCACTAGATGAAAAAAAACATCCCCTATAAGAAAAAAAAGAGACCAGCCAAAAAAATTATCCACTAAAAGAAAAAAAAAAAGAGAACAGGCAAAAAAATTTATCTACTAGCCCAAAAAATTATTCACTATAAGAAAAAAAAAAAAAAGAACAGGTGAAAAAATTTATCTACTATGAGAAAAAAAAGAGAGCAGCCCAAAAAAATATCCACTATAAGAAAAAAAAAAAACATCATTCACCTTTTCAATTACGGGGGCGCTGTTTACCCGAAAGGTGCCTTGCTTTAAAATTAAGACCACCACAAAAAGTAAAAGGATAGGCTGAAAAATTTTAAGGCTTTCGGCTAATGTGGCTAATGCTAAGGAAGTACCCCACCGGAAGTGGAGGTCGTGCGCTAAAAAATAAAGTTATTTTAAAATATAGACATTTCCATTAATATAGTTTGCAAAGCAGTTAAATGATTAAATACGGTTCCAGTGTCTGCTCAAGGTTAGGCATGGGCGTTAAATGGTTAAGGTTAGGGTTAGGGTATGGTTGGGGTTAGTTTTCAGTGGTAAATGGCCCTTGTGTGCACTGTGTGAAGGTTCGTTGCTAAGCTAATGCTAACGCGAAAAGTTGACGGCAACTTTGTGTTATTTTATTTTGAGAGGAGGAGAAGAGGAGCTTCCTGTGGAGCTCCACTATCATGGCATTGCCCATTTGTTTGCAGGTAGACCTCTCCTCCTCAACTCAAACGGAGTGTCTTCACTAACACTAGATCAAGAAGGACATTTTGTGGAGATAAAGATGTGTGCCGTGGTACCGCAGTGCCTCGGCACCTGGCAACGAGCTGAGCTGTGGTACCGAGCCATGGTACGCGGTGCCGTGCTGGGGTACCTGGCACCGAGCCGTGGTACCGCGGTACGTCGCGGCACCAGCCGAGGTGCCACGGCACCTCGCGGCATCAACCGTGGTGCCGCACCAGCCGAGGTGCCACGGTACCTCGCGGCATCAACCGTGGTGCCGCACCAGCCGAGGTGCCACGGCACCAGGTGTCGGTGCCGCAATATGCACTTGCTGTCTCTCAACAAATGGGCGATGCCATGATAGTGGAGCTCCACAGGAAGCTCCTCTTCTCCTCCTCTCAAAATAAAATAATTTTAGAACTTCTTGTAGCGAATATTCATCAAAAATGATATTGAATGTCAGGCAGTTGAACAATTCAACACCGTAATCACACAATTGTTTACTCGCACTGGTAGTTCACAAAGTTGCCGTCAACTTTTCGCGTTAGCATTAGCTTAGCAACGAACCTTCACACAGTGCACACAAGGGCCATTTACCACTGAAAACTAACCCCAACCATACCCTAACCCTAACCTTAACCATTTAACGCCCATGCCTAACCTTGAGCAGACACTGGAACTGTATTTAATCATTTAACTGCTTTGCAAACTATATTAATGTAAATATCTATATTTTAAAATAACTTTATTTTTTAGCGCACGACCTCCACTTCCGGTGGGGTACTTCCTTAGCATTAGCCACATTAGCCGAAAGCCTTAAAATTTTTCAGCCTATCCTTTTATTTTTTGTGGTGGCCTTAATTTTAAAGCAAGGCACCTTTCGGGTAAACAGCGCCCCCGTAATTGAAAAGGTGGATGATGTTTTTTTTTCTTATAGTGGATATTTTTTTGGGCTGCTCTCTTTTTTTTTTCTCATAGTAGATAATTTTTTTCACCTGTTCTTTTTTTTTTTTTTCTTATAGTGAATAATTTTTTGGGCTAGTAGATAATTTTTTTTGCCTGTTCTCTTTTTTTTTTCTTTAAGTGGATAATTTTTTTGGCTGGTCTCTTTTTTTTTTCTTATAGGGGATTTTTTTTTCATCTAGTGGATAATTTATTTTAGGCTGTTCTCTTTTTTTTTCTTACAGTGGATAATTTTTTTTGGGCTGTTCTCTTTTTTCTTCTTGTAGATAATTTTTTTCATCTAGTGGATAATTTTTTTAGGCTGTTCTCTTTTTTTTCTTGTAGTAGATACTTTTTTTCATCTAGTGGATAATTTTTTTTTAGGCTGTTCTCTTTTTTTTCTTATAGTGGATAATTTTTTTGGGCTGTTCTCTTTTTTTTCTTGTAGTAGATAATTTTTTTCATCTAGTGGATAATTTTTTTAGGCTGTTCTCTTTTTTTTTCTTATACTGGATAATTTTTTGGGGCTGTTCTCTTTTTTTTCTTGTAGTAGATAATTTTTTTTCATCTAGTGGATAATTTTTTTTAGGCTGTTCTCTTTTTTTTTTCTTGTAGTAGATAATTTTTTTCGTCTAGTGGATAATTTTTTGGCCTGTTGCACCTCTGGGCCACCGTACTTTTCCCTATGTTTTAGAGCAAAAAAAGTAAATTTACATTATGAGAATGTTCACATCTACAAACTATCCTTTCAAAAGATGTTAATAACATGAACAAACTGAAAAAATAAGTGTAATTTTAACAATATTCTGCCTCAGTTTATCATTTCCACATGTACATTATAACTTACAGATCACAGTGGATCTACAAACACAAAATATTTAGTAACAGGCAGAATCTTGTTAAAATTGTACTTACTTCTCTTAAGACATTTCAGATTGTTCATATTTGTTCAGGTTATTCACATTTTTTGTGAAATTATACTTTGTTTTAGTGTAAATACATGAAAATATTTACATTTACAAAGAGAAAAAATTGGAATTGTCATTATTTATATGTTATTATGATAGTATTTTACTGATTTGACCCACTTGAGATTGAATTGGTCTGAATGTGGAACCTGAACTAAAATGACTGTTAATCTCCGACTGTAATTTTTGCATTTCACAAATTCATCCCAAGGGCCGGACTGAACTCGTTGGCGGGCCAGACTTGGCCCCCGGGCCACATGTTTGACACCTGTGGGCTAGGCCGAGACCATGACACTGCTGAGACCAGAGGGTATCGAGACCAAGAGAAGACCAAATGAGTTGAGTCCATGACAAGACCAAGACCACAAAAAATTGGTCTGGACACCCATCTCGAGAGCAAGACCGGTCTTGAGAACTACATCCTTGGTGGATTGTGGAGGGCTGGCATTGTCAGTTGAGAAAATTTAAACAGTGTAATATGTTTTTAAAACAGATGGATCTGACTGGTTGCATTTGAAGGGGGCGTGTTATAAATAGGGATGGGAATTGTTAAGAATTTAATGATTCCGATTCCATTATCGATATTGCTTATTGATCCGATTTCTTATCGATTCTCTCATCGATTGTCATTGGGTGAGGAAATAAAAGAGTACAAACGGGTGTGTTTGCATTAACTGTCTTTTATATTTCCATCTCTGCACAGAAAATATAATATATACAGTATGTACAAATAATAATAACGGATGACGTTGGGCCTGGTTCGGGGGGGGGGTGCAGTGAAAGTGAAACTAAAGACGCTTTACTAATTCCTCTATTGCTGCATTTCTACTTCGTGGAACCAGTTCGACTCGGCTTGTCTCCCATTGTTGTGCACCTCATTTCCTTTCCCCTACCTTCGGAAACTTGTATTTGAGGAGTTACAACATTTGTTGCCCGCACTGGAACTGGCCCGGCGTTCATTCTGCAGCTACATTCACAAGCGCCGCTAGGAAGCATATCAAATACGTGACATTCCTGTAAATGAAACACATGATGTGGACAAATGTTTGAGGATATTGGAGGGATTCCACCCTTTTGAAGACATGGAAGCTTTGCAAGTGTTCCATGTAAGCGGACCTGGTGTCGTCAGTTTCTGCCTCAACGTAGCCTTTCTGGCTACGTTCTGACCAAAACAATGCTGCATACGCGTGACCTCATCATGCATGCACAACGAAGGCGGAATCGATAAGCAGAATTGTTAAGCAGGCAAGCAAATGATTCCAAGGAATCGAGCTACTGGGAACCGGTTCTCAAAAAGAACTGGTTCTCGATTCCCATCCCTAGTTATAAATAATGATAATATTCTACGATGATGCAGTTTTTGTACAAAACCCATCGAGACTGCTATATCCGAGACCAAGACAAGACTGAAACCAAATGAGTTGAGTCTGTGGCAAGGCCGAGACCACAAAAAATTGGTCTCAAGACCAACAACATCACTACCAGTAGCTATCTTATATTGTAATACCAGCGACGACCACTAGGTACTGGCTTCAAAAAGGCCTGGCTCCTGTTGACTGAGTTTCACTCTAAAAATACTAAGTTAATATGTTTTGTTTTGATCATTCTAATTTAAGGCTTAGTGCTAGGGTTATGTGGATATGTATAAGGGTCTTTCCATGAAACTGGGTTCGTTTTGGTATCTGGCACTTTACCGCTTTTAGACCCAATAATAAAAGAGAAATTTAGACCTACTTCCCCCCAGGATGTACCTAATAATGACCTCAGATAAATGCAAAAAAAAAAAAAGAAAGATATTGAATGAACTATCCCAAAATTAATACATTTTTAATAAAATATTGAGGCCAAAAATAGGACCAAAACTGAGACATGAAAAGCTACCTAAATTTTATCTTGAAAACATGTCTTGAAATGGTCTTATATACTACTATAAATAAAGACACTGTGTTAAATTTGATGATCCAAGTGGTTTTTCTAATCCAGACATGCAGGTTTTTCATGAATCTCAGTCTCATTCCAGGTTTTATGTGTAACCCATCGTGTCCACTTGCGTTACATGCAGAACCTGCCTATTTAAACACAAATAAATCGCAAGTCATTTTGCAACAGTGAAACATTCTGCCTTGCATATTTACAGTGATTCCCAAAATAGTAGCGCGCAATTTTTGCGTCCTTTGTATCTTGGTTACACTGGGGTAATCATTACATGCAGAATCTTTCATGTACTGCTGGAATACTGACTAGTCCTAATTTCAGGGGAAAACTCAGATATCACTGAGTTGTCTGTGGATTTGCCTTGTGTAATAGTGTGGGAATTGGAAAAAAAACCTGGAAGAAAAAGATGAAAGAGTTCATTATAGAAACCTGGTGTCCGTGTTATATGTGAATTTTTATATATGTGTGTCAAATAAAAATGTGTTTTATCTGAAAAATAGTTTCTCTTTTATCTCAGTAAATTTTCGTTTTTAAAATCGACCCAAAGTGCTTCCAAATTTGCTTCATAACATTAGTCTACATCTGGTTTGAATTTTTAGCCCCCCTGTCCTGCTTTGAGGGACCAGTTTCATAGAAGCACAAGCAGCAGAAGAGAAAATGAAGGAAGAACAAATTCTCTGGTGAAACAAATGACAGAAAGATGAAGAAAGCAAACCACGGTAACATGATGAAGCAGTAGGAGGTAAAACACACCAAGGTTATAATAGTTTGGGATTTTTCATTATAGTTTAGTTTTACTTAGTTTGGACTTTTTTTCTCTTATCAGTTAGTTTTAATTAGTTCTTTGAGCAGATTTGCTATTTTTTATTAGTTTGCGTTATTTTCTGAATCCTTAGTTTTAGTTTAGTTTTAGTTTTTTCATATCTTTTCTCTTCTTCTCTGTCGTTTTCAAATAAATCCCTTACAAGACTCTGCTGCTTTCTCCCAACTTTAGTCTCCATGTTTCCAGGTAGAGTGGGGACGAGAAGACGACTCTAAACGACAGGTGACGAGAAGTGATGGACCGTGAAGTGTCGTATGGTGCCGCTAGCTAAAATTGCTCGATGGAAATAAATCGATTTCGTATCAATCCGACTTTGACAAAGATGAAAACGAAGGGAATTTTATCCATAATTTTTATACGTCTTAGTTAGTTTTGTAAACACACAATACAGTTTCAGTTAGTTATCGTTTTTTTCTTTTAATTATAGTTTTTATTTATTTCAGTTAACGAAAATGTTTTTGCAATTCCAGTTAGTTTTCGTTAATGATAATAACCTTGAAACACACCTGTACCTCAGCAGATTTTGGAGTATCCTGACACACCTACAGCACCATGGCGCCACCCACTGGCCGACACACAGTACATTCATAGCTTTATTTTTCGAAATATTATGTCCAAATACCAGTTTCAACATCAACATTTCATCGTGTCAGTAAGCTAGTGTTTAGTATCAGCTGATCCATGACTGCTCACACATGGCTCTGACTCCTATCCTGTCCATCTTGTCCAGATATGATCACTTTTGGCTCCAAAAAACACAACAACACAAGAATCCATCATCTCCTGGGTTCAAAACAACAGATCAACAACCGATGGATGACATCATATTAGCTGTGGATACTTTTTATATACAATCGATCATGTCCTTGTGCCCCGATACCACACACTATTAGTCATGTTGTGCAGCGGTCATCTTTGAACTCTGTAGTTTTTACCTCAATGGCTGATAGGCCATGAGCTATTGTGCGGTGTCGTCTTTGTCTTCATCGTTGTCATCTTTGTTTGCAATTTCTTCAAACATCTGTGACTGGTTGGATTCATTTAAAATTTTGTATGTTGATTTTTTGGGACAATATCTGCAAAATTTGTACAAATTTCTGAAATATCTAAAATGTGCCTTTACTTATAAATGGTCCATATTTTGATGGTTTATAACATGGAAATGGTTACAGATATCAATATAGTTCTTATTGAGCACTGATGGGAAGTTATATATGGGCTTCCATTTAGGTCCATGATCTTTGACCTTCAATGACCTTGAAGGGTCAAACTCAAGGTCACCATTGTCTACATGTCAACAGTCTTCCTCTCCAAAACTACTGATTGGATTCATTTCAAATTTTATATGTCGTCCTTGGGACAATGTCAACAAAGTTTTTTCACAGTTTTGAAAAAATTCATTCATTCATTCATTTTCTGAACCTGCTTTATCCTCACTAGGGTCACGGGGGTCGCTTGGAGCCTATCCCAGCTACATAGGGGCGAAGGCAGGGTACACCCTGGACAAGTCGCCAGTTCATCGCAGGGCTAACATTTTGACATTTTGAAAAAAATATTTTAAATTTTTTAAACTTTTTTGAAATATTTAAAATTTGCCTTAATAATAATGGTGCATATTTTGATGGTTTATAACATCAAAATATGCACCATTATTGATGGTTTATAACATAGGAATGGTTACAGATATCAATATACACTCGCAGATTTTTAATTTTTTTAACTTTTTTTAAATATATAAAATTTGCCGTAATAATAATGGTGCATATTTTGATGGTTTATAACATCAAAATATGCACCATTATTGATGGATTATAACATAGGAATGGTTACAGATATCAATATACACTCGCAGATTTTTAATTTTTTAAACTTTTTTTAAATATGTAAAATTTGCCTTAATAATAATGGTGCATATTTTGATGGTTTATAACATGGGAATGGTTACAGATATCAATATACACTCACAGTCGATGAAAACTTTGAGACCATATTTTTCTCGTAATTTTTATTTTGAAACCCTAAACTGGAATTTTTTCATATGAATCATTTGTTTAGGATATTGGCATACAGAAACAAAAATATAAAGTTTCAAGAATAATTTCAAAACAAAAAACTTAACAAAAGAAAGTGGCACCTGCCAAACACAAAGTCATAACAGTCGTTTGCTTCAATGCAGGCGGTGATCTGTTGGCGCATGCTTCGGAGCCTGTCACATTGTGGCGTTCATCCAGGTTTCTGATTGTGGGTTGGGAACAGCCCATACATACGCCTGGCTATATCACTGTAGCTCAAACCGGCCTCCACCATACCCAGTGCCCGGAGACGTTCACGTGATAGACGTGGCGTGATGCCGTTCACTGGACTAACAATGGTGGCCTTTTTTGGGCCTTTATATAGGCCTTCAAAACCAATCCTCAAATTGTGCAGATACCCACTGAGTATTGCTCAATGTGTATTTGGTCCACTTTTGAAAAGACCAACCCATGTGCAATGAACCGTGACAACATGACAACTCATCATTATCTCAACTGCCCGAGCACTAAGTCATCAATAAATCCACAATGAATAATAACAACCCCCCTACAAGTCAAAATATGCAGACATTTCTACCTCAAAGTTTCTATTGACTGTCAGTATAGTTACTATTGAGCACTGATAGGAAGTCATATATGGACTTAGATTGAATTAGTTGAGTTCTCCTCCAGTGAAAGTACCACCCACTTCTAATGAGAGATTGATCTCCTGCATCAAGACCACAGGAGTCTAACGTAGCAGCAGAACCTGACAACCTCACAAATCCAAGTTGTTCCTGATTCTTGATAGAACATCCTGGTGACATACAGGGACATTGGTCCTATTTTTGTGTATAATATCCATCTACCACCTTAACAGCTTTTCTAAAGCATAATCATGAGCCACAACATTGCTTGTAGAAAGCAGCAGTACAGCTACTAGCACCCAGGATGCTGACTTAAATCTCATTTAAGTCATGCTGTGCCTCAGCAGGTCTCAAAGCGGGTCAGCCACTGCTCATTCCCATCTGACTGTTGGCTGTGGATTTACAGTCAGAGGTCCACTTGAAGACCTGAACGGATAAACTCAGAGCTGCAGCAGTTTTCAGTGGGAAGTGTATGTGTTAGATGTTTGGTGATTAACACATAAAGACCCAGTGCTACTTTTGGGTCAGTTCCCAAATGAATTTTTCTCTCTATTTAACCTTTCTTAAGTGGTTTATCCTCATTTATTATAACATTATCCTATGTGTTTTGCTTTTTTCACTGTAAATTATGTATTTTCCTGTATTTAATTTAGATGTTCATGAAAACTTAGACAGTTTATTATATCAAAACAGAGAATACTGAAGAAAAAGTGACTTTTTCAGGAAAGATATTAATAACTGAGTATAAAAACAAGCATCTTCATCCACTGTCATTAATCCAACTCCATGGGTTTTACTGGTGAATCAATGTTGTAGAAGATGATGGTGTTTCTACATTCAGTAGGGAGCCTCTAAACATCCAAATGGGTCATATCTGATGACCATGAAAAGATGAAAAACTGTATTTTACACCAATTATTTACATGAATTGATAGGATTAGTGGATCAACAGGTATTAAACAGTTTAGTCCAGTAGATGCTTTTAGTTGCCGTTGGAGGTTTGGGTCTTTATGGGTTAATATGGCATAAATGGGGCTTGTTTGTGTTTTCTTTGTCAGACAGAAAACATCAACTATTGGACTGGAACTCAGATGTATGTGCACCACATTCAGTCCAGAGCTCTATTTGTTATCGTTCTTACATAGGAAGTTTCTGCAAAGATTAAAGACTGGGACACCTGCTATGTTATTGAAAAAATCTATTTCAACCCCATCTAAACTTCTGCTTTGTGTTTAATTGATTCACCCTCGCTGTGTGAAGGAGAGATTCTGCAGGTCTTTCATTCCTGCTGCTGTCAGATTCTACAACAGGGGTGTCAAACTCATTTTACTTCAGGGGCCATATCTTCAGTAAAATAATAACATAATGATATATAAATAATGCCAACTCCAAACTTTTCAATGTATTTTATAGCGAAAAAAGTCAAATTAAATTATGGAAACATTTATATCTGTAAACTGTCCTTTTAAAAATGTGAAAAACATGAACAACCATGAAAAAACTGAAATATTAAGAAAAATAAGTGCAATTTTAACTCTATTATGCCTCTGCTTATCATTTGTAAATGTGCATTACAACTTACAGATCACAATGGATCTGCAACTACACAAAATATTTTAGTAACTGGCAGAATATTAGTAAAATTACACTTACTTCTCTTAGGACATTTCTAATTTTTCATATTTTTTTTTTTTATGAAAGGCTAGTTTGTAAATGTACACAATTTCATGTAATTTAACTTTTTTACACTAAAACAAAGAGGAAAAATTTGGAATTGTCATTATTCGCAGGTTTTTATGATAGTATTTTACTGATCTGACCCATTTGAGACTAAAGTAGGGCTTTGTACGACCCTTAAAGTAAAAGGATTGACTGGTTATATCTTGAATGTAATTTTTGCATTTCACAAATTCATCCTATGGCCGGATTGGACCCTTTAGTGGGCCGGATTTGGCCCCCGGGCCACATGTTTGACACCTGTGCTCTACAACGAACATTATTAGCTCTGTCGTCCATCTGCAGTCACCCTGTGGAATACTTTTAGTCACTCACTGCTGATCACTCACAGTACATAAGAGATTATTATTCTAATTTCTGTCGTCAAGTTCGAGATAGGTAGATGTGCAATCTGGGACGGATCTACTAAAGGTTTGCGTGTATAAAAACGTATAAACTCATTGCACAGGCAAAAAAATGCACAAACTGATTTGCTAACAGTGCATCTGCGTCCAGTTAGTACGTTTGCAGAAATGAATATGCAATACGGGGCGTTTACATGCAATTGTGCATGTGCTGAGAAAAGAAAATGAAAATATACAGGGTGGGGAAGCAAACTTTACAATGAACATTTAGTTGTTTTTTCTCAGCAGGCACTACGTCAATTGTTTTGAAACCAAACATATATTGATGTCATAATCATACCTAACACTATTATCCATACCTTTTCAGAAACTTTTGCCCATATGAGTAATCAGGAAAACAAACGTCAAAGAGTGTGTGATTTGCTGAATGCACTCGTCACACAAAAGGAGATTTCAAAAATAGTTGGAGTGTCCATAAAGACTGTTTATAATGTAAAGAAGAGAATGACTATGAGCAAAACTATTACGAGAAAGTCTGGAAGTGGAGGAAGCAACAAAAAACGTACCAAAGCTTTTATTTAAGCTCTCAAATCCAAAATCCTAAAGGATCCAACCAAATCCATGAGAAAAATGGCAATTGAACTTGAGGTAGACAACAAGACCGCTAGAAATGCAGTAAAATATGATTTGAAGTTAAAATCTTACACAAGAACACCAAAACACTTGTTGACAACAGCAACAAATCCAACTTTATCAATTTTTGGGAATCATGTTTATGGCCGCCTTCTAGCCCAGATCTAAACCCTCTGGATTCTGCTATTTGGGGCGTTTTAGAACATGCTACCAATAGAACATCACACAGCAATGTGGACTTTCTTAAAGATACTATTAAAGAAGAATGGGAGAAGTTGTCACCCGAATATTTGAGGAACACTTGCGCAAGTTTCAGGAAGCGTGTGAAGGCAGTTATTGAGAAAGAAGGAGGACACATACAATAAAAACATTTTCTATTATGTACATTTTCTTGTGGCAAATAAATTCTCATGACTTTCAATAAACTAATTGGTCATACACCGTCTTTCAATCCCTGCCTCAAAATATTGTAAATTTTGCTTCCCCACCCTGTATTATTCTAGCACACGCTAAGTGATTAATCAAACCTGAAAGCAATTTTGCTGATAGAAACTGCGTCTATATTTAACACGTCTCAAAGGGAGGTGCAAACGGTTTGGATGTGTAATCGCGCACACATGGCTGAGGTTACTGTTGCAAGAAGGAGACATCGAAACAATGAAACAAGACGCAAAGAATGCACCCCCCCCCCCACACACACACACACACACACACACACACACTTTAGTGGACTTTTGTAAAGTCTACTTTTCCACTTGATCTGACAATTGAGATTATAAATACACGCCGACGTTAGGCTACAGTGTGACAAAATGATGTGCGTCTGACAGTCATTCAGTCCAACAACCCCCATAGCCCCCCCACCTCTAAAATGAATGCCCAGCAATGTCATTTTAGAACTTCTTGATGAAATAGGGGATGATTTGGGGCCAGTCACAAGGAGGAGTCATGCAATACCTTCTATGACAAAACTCCTCATTGCATTTACAGTTTAGTTTATTTAGTTTACAGTTTTTCCTGCGTATTGTCTCCATGACAACAACCAGTAGCGCAGGCAAAGTCCTCATTTAAATAGGGCAGTCTCCAAGACTTTGCACCTGTTGTCATGTACGCAAGCAATCTTAGTACCATACTTTCCAGACTATAAGCCGCTACTTTTTTCTCGTTTTGAACCCCGCGGCTTATACAGCGATGCAGCTCAAGTATAGATTTTTACGGGCTAATGGCCTCCAGGGGGCGCTCTAGCAGGAAGCGCAAAAGTGAGAGACAGGTGGAAGAGGTGATGAAGAGGAGAAGTTTGAATCTTAACTTTTAACAATCATTTTGTGTGTCATGCACAAACCCTCATCATGGAAAACACACGAAGAAATGCATATTTTGCTGCTTTTTAGTTAAAAGCAATCGATGTGTCTGTCTAAGAAGGAAATAGAGCTGCAGCATGGAAGTGCCATTGAGCAACAACAGAGGAGAGACTGAGAAGGAGTGTGACGGAGAATTTGAGGCTGTTGAACTCCAACACGGAAGAAGACGACTGCAGTGGTTTAATGACAAAAGGAAGATGAAGATAGCGATCACTGACTTTTCTGGGTTTTTGAACCAGTCATGTTCCTGCCGTTTAACTGCCGTGTTACAGGTACTGTTTGGAAAAAAGCACTTAAGGTATGGAAATAAATACTTAAATAATCTTTCTGTTTACCATCTTTCTGTGTAAATATCTCATGTCACAACGTGGACATCTGCGGCTTATAGTCAGGTGCGACTTAAAGTCAGCCTCAGCTTATAGTCAGGTGGGGCTTATATTCCAGTGCGCTTTATAGCCCGGAAAGTACGGTAAATCACTCGCAAACCGCGGTTCAACCCCACACACAAAATTCTTCATTGTGCGTGCAAATTAGTACAGGCAAATTGGGGATTTAGTAGATCCAGCCCACTATGTTTATGTTTATTTTTATATTTTTTATATTTTTTATTCTACTTATCTTAAATATTTTTGATCCTGGAACTCTTTTCTACTGCATCTCAGCTGTGGGACAAATAAAGGTTTTCTTATCGTATCTTATCTTATTTTATCTTAATCTTATTTTATCTTATTCTATCCTATCTTATCTTTTCTTAATCTTATCTTTTCTTTATCTTATCTTTTCTTACTCTTATCTTATCTTACCTTACCTTAATCTTATTTTATCTTATCCTATCCTATCATATTGTATCGTATCCTATCTTATCTTTTCTTAATCTTATCTTTTCTTAATCTTATTTTTTCTTACTCTTATCTTATCTTACCTTACCTTAATCTTATTTTATCTTATCCTATCCTATCCTATCCTATCCTATCTTATCTTTTCTTAATCTTAACTTTTCTTTATCTTATCTTTTCTTAATCTTATTTTACCTTACCTTTATCTTAATCTTATCGTATCTTAATCTTATCCTATCTTGTCTTTTATTTTCTTAATCTTTTCTTATCTTATCTTCTCTTATCTTACCTTACCCTTATCCTATCTTAATCTTATCCTATCCTATCCTATCTTATCTTATCTTACCTTACCCTTATCTTACCTTACCCTTATCTTAATCTTATCCTATCTTAATCTTATCCTATCTTGTCTTTTCTTAATCTTATCTTATTTTATCTTATCTTATCTTACCTTACCCTTATCCTATCTTAATCTTATCCTATCCTATCTTATCCTATCTTATCTTATCTTATCTTATTTTATCTTATCTTACCTTACCCTTATCCTATCTTAATCTTATCCTATCTTATCTTATCTTATCTTACCTTTATCTTAATCTTATCCTATCTTAATCTTATCCTATCTTGTCTTTTATTTTCTTAATCTTTTCTTATCTTATCTTATCTTCTCTTCTCTTACCTTACCCTTATCCTATCTTAATCTTATCCTATCTTATCTTACCTTATCTTACCTTACCCTTATCTTACCTTACCCTTATCTTAATCTTATCCTATCTTAATCTTATCCTATCTTGTCTTTTCTTAATCTTATTTTATCTTATCTTACCCTTATCCTATCTTAATCTTATCCTATCCTATCTTATCCTATCTTATCTTATCTTATCTTATTTATCTTATTTTACCTTACCCTTATCCTATCTTAATCTTATCCTATCTTATCTTATCTTATCTTATCTTATCTTACCCTTATCCTATCTTAATCTTATCTTATCTTATCTTATCTTATCTTATCTTATCTTATCTTATCTTATCTTATCTTATCTTATCTTATCTTATCTTATTAAGTTTGCATGGTCAACACTAGCATGTGACTTTGCATTAACACTGATTACCAGAAATCATTCGTCAGATATGGAGTCGATCAACATCTAAAAATACCCAGTTCCAAGAAGACACTCCAGGGATGTACCTATTGATTTTTACGGTTTAAAGCATGTTGTGAAGCCCATGAAGTTAAAGTATTTTATGTGTTTGTCATAATGTTTCATTTCAATTTCAGGCATGCAGTTTAGGCTTCCTTTGACAATATAATCCAGTGTAATAGGCTTAAACGACACATGGGGGAAGAATTCTGTCAAAAATAATAGTGTTAAAAATAGCCAGTGGAAAACGCAACAGCATAAAGAGATAAAGTTCACAAAATGTCCCACACCATGTGTCATCAGTGTGTTTCTGGCCTGCTTTGTTTGTGCGAGGATAAAGTGTAAGTACCATACTTGATTTTGTTTGTCTAAATTTATGTGTTTAAGTGTGTGTGATAATGAATGTGATAATGAAATGATGTGGCTGAGCACATAATTGCACATCCCCCGGCAACTCAAGATGGATTATTGTGATGAGTCACATCCAATTACAATTTACATGCACAAATCAACTTGTCAGGTGCTCATCTTGAGAGCAGAGGTTGGAGGGACAGTGGAGGGGATGGGGGGTGGGGGGCTGCAGACAAAACAAAGACAAAGAATAGATGCAGAGGAGGAGGCAAAGACTAAAATTAGTGTCATCCTTATGTATAACACTGCAATGCATGGGAACACACACAACAGTCAATCATACATTATATAAAGATGTGGATGTGGGTGGAAGGGACTATTGTTTTATTAATGACTAGTTTTATAATGTTCTTATGCCGTTTCAAAAAATCTGTCAATTTATTTCTACATCTTACACAAATACACACCAAGGAACCCTCAAGGAAAAACAAAGCTCCTTCCAAAGCACTTCTAATGAGTTATGACATCGACTGGCGATCCTCAGGGAACGTTTTCAACATCTACTGTAATGTAGAGCATTAGCAACCAAAATAAAAGCTTCGAAGTAAATAGTCCCCTGAGTTAGCCGCCCTCCAGAACATCAACTGCTTATTAGTAGCTTTCAAACAAAACCGCCAATTAACAGTTCCATTTTTCTGTTTTATTTTATTACTGATCATCTTGTTACCGTATATGATTTTATATGATTTTTTTGACATTTTGAGGGAGATCAGTGCATTTCTTTTGGAGTCAGTATTAGCGTTGGATTCAAATGGACTGGACTTGGATGGACATCAGAACTGAACCAGGCTTTCGAATTGTGCCAAATGAGACTAGACTTTAGAGAAAAAATGGTATTACAGTCAATGGCAAGAGACAAGTAACTTTTTGATTCAGTTTTAATTTAACCATCATGGACACATATTATACTTGTCAGTTTAAATGAAGTTCATGAAGATCAAGTAGCAGTTTGTGGAAAAACTACTAACTTTCAGCCTACGTCAACATAATTTCCCTCTTCAGTCTGTTTAGAGTACAGGATTCAAACAATCCAGTCCGGCCTCTGGGATGAATTTGTGAAATGCAAAAAATACACTGAAGATATTACCAATCAAGGGTGTTAAAATCATTTTAGTTCAGGTCACATACATAATAATCTATAAATAATGACATACATAATAATCTATAAATAATGACAACCACAATTATTCAAATTTGTTTTAGTGTAAAAAAAAAAAGTAAAATTGTGTGAAAATGTTTACTTTTTTTTTTTTGCAAAACATGTGAATAACTTAAAATAACTTACAATAACCTAAAATTTATTAAGAAAAATAACTTAATTTTAACAATATTCTGCCTGTTACTAAATGTTTTGTGTATTTGTAGAAACAGAGGCATAACATTGTTAAAATTCCACTTATTTTTCTTAATCCATTTCAGGTTGTTCATGTTATTCAGATTTTTAGGAGTTTTTTTTTAGGAATCTATGCAGAATCCATGCCAGTGGCTCCATATGTGCACTACATGCTGTGCTGCGTCACCGCCCCTTTGATTCCAGAATGCAGGTCCGCTGTGTAAAAGTCCATCCTGTCTCACCTCTGTTATTCCTTTGGCTTGGCTGTGGAAATTGGTCAATGGTGGAAAAAACGGAAGGATCACCATCTCACCTTTTCTCTGGGATCTCTGTGTAAAAGTAGCTAATATCTGGTGTGACCTTCATTTGTCTCACACCGTGCAACACATCTCCATTCCTGCATTCAATGTGCCAATTGCACGCTTCCTCAAAACTTGCAACATCTGTGGCATTGTGCTGTGTGATAAAACTGCGCATTTTAGAGTGACTTTTAATGCCGCGTTTCCACAACGTGGTACCAGCTTGACTCGAGTTGACTTGACTCAGCCTGTTTGTGTTTCCATTTCAAAAAAGGACCTGGAATCTGGTTCTAGTTTTTTGGTATCACCTCCGTTGAGGTTCCAAGACTGGGGAACAGATACTAAAACGTGATGTGGAAACACTGCAGAACACTGATTGGTCAGAGAGTTGTCTCTGTGACTCGCGGATTTACAAAAAATAGGAAGTTTACAGTAAATATAGGGGTAATGTTATGACTCTAGGTCATAATTTGCCTATTTGCATGTCTCAAAAACTAAAGACATGATCATCGATTTCAGACACAACAACAATGACCACAAAATGAGTGTGATCCATGGTGAAGAGGTTCAGATAGTGGATTCATACAAATATCTTGTCATGCGTCGACGGTTGTGTTGATTTTTTAGGGGTTTTTGGTCTCTTCCTGTTTTATTTTGGTGATGGTGGTCGCTTTCCTGTTTTTTGTCGGCACGCTGTCAGTCTTGTCTCTGTCTTGCCTAATCCCATCATTGCCTGCACCTTGGTGTTCCTCATGTAACTGCCCACTCCTGTCTGTGATTCCTTCCTTCCCTATGTATTCTTCCCCTCTCCCTTTGTCTGTTGTCAGTGCGTCGTTTCTGTGATCTAGAGAAGACCAACTAAATGTTAAGTATCTTGAATCTCATGTTATCTACCTCAGGCTTTTTAGTTTGTATAGAGTACGTTGTACTTCTCTTTTAGTTATTAGGATTTTTTAGAGCACGTTGTGCTTTCTCTTTTTGTTTATCCATTTTTTGTACTTTGAACTTTTGGTAAATAAATCCTTTTTTGACCATTGATCATCGTGTCTCGTTGCATTTGGGTCCACACCAAGAGTCGTGCCTTGACATATCTTGGCACTATTATTGACTGTAAGCTCAGGTTTGATGCCAACACTGAATCTGTGGTAAAGAGGGGCCAACAGAGAATCCATCTCATGAGGAGACTGAACTCTTTTAATGTCAGTGAGAAGATTTTAAGAAACTTTTATTGTTCATTTATTGAAAGCCTTTTAACTTTTTCTTTTATCTGTTGGTTCAATGTTTTAACTTTGAAAGACAAGAACAGTTTGCATGCTATTGTTAAAATATGCTCCAAGATCATTGGAGTCAAACTTAGAGACTTGTCTTCCCTCTGGGAGCTTCAGGTGGTGAGAAAAGCTCAGTCCATCATCAGGGACCCTCACCATGTGTTGCATTTGAAGTCTGCCTTGATGCCTTCAGGCCAACGTTATCATGCTCCTCAGAGGCGAACCAACAGATATTCTAAATCTTTTATTCCTTCACATATTACTAGGGATGCACCAATACCACTTTTTTCCAGACCGAGTACGAGTATGAGTACTTACATTTGAGTACTTGCTGATACCGAGTACCCATACGAGTACTTAATAATCCCATTCCAGTTCTTAGTTCCTTTTGTAAATGTACTTTATTGTCGTTGTCATTAGTCTGACTGGAAAAAAAAGTGCTGCTACTGACATTTAATGTGTTGGAATGAGCGTTTCTCAATTAATCCACCAGGGGGCGCCGCTCTGAATTAACCATACTGGACAAATACCACGAAGAAGAGTCAAGTTTTTTGAGAAGAAGAAGAAGAAAGTGAGTAAAAACAAACATGGAGACGACAGAGGTAACACTAATATGATACTAATATTGCAGTGTTTTCTCTGGTAAGGTTTAACAGCTTAGCTTCAGCAGGAAGAGAAAAGAAAAATGAGCGATAAGTTTCATTTTCACTTCTGTTGGTGGCGGTCCACACCCTCCATACTCCCGCTGGTATTCTCATTCTGTTTACGCATCCGTGAGCACCTGGAAAACGGATGGAATGTACGCAGAGGACGGACAGAACACTGTGTCCGTATCTGTCTGTGTCTTTAACGTTACTTGAAGTCAGTGTTACTTTTATCACCGTCATTTATTTTGAAAAATCTCCACACTCTTCACACTCCACACACATTATTCCACCGCCGCGTACCTGCTGCACTGAACTGGGAATGTCACACGGCCGTAAGTGGTATCGGTGCATTTGTATCGGATGTCTTTTACGAGTACGAGTACAAGTACACACACTGAGTATCTGAGCCGATGCCCGATACTCATATCAGTATTGGTGCATCCCTAGCTATCACACTTTTAAACTCTGACAGAAGCCATTTCAGTCATTTTCTATGATTTGTTGTTGTTGTTTTTACTGTTAGCGGAACCAATAGGGTCTTTTAGTCTGCATTGGTATTTATTGATTATTTATTATTGATTATTTAAATGCATTTATTCGTAGTTGTATTCAGTAGTCCTGTATTTGTGTACTGATTTATTTATGTTTGACACATTGCACTTTGGATGTGGGCTGATGTCTGTGGTAAGCTGCAAATGAATTGCCCGTATGGGATAAATAAAGTTTTCTGAATCTGAATATTTTTGTGTATATGTATATATGTTTTCTGTTTAGTGTGTGTGTTCTCCCCCTAGTCCTGTAGGTGCGCTGTGACCTTTTTGTGTCTGTCTTGTTTTTTGTATGAAGCTGCTGATTGGTGGAGCGTGATTGGCCAGCCCCCTTCAAAAATGGCACCAATCCTCCAGTTCGTTCTCTCTCTTGCCTCCTGCCAGCTTCCAACTGTGTTTCCTGTGTGTGATCGTCAGTCTTAATGTGTTCGTGTGTTTATTCGAGACTGTATATACTTGTAAATAGAGTTTTTGTAATTGCATCCTTTTTTCTGGTAGGGGAGGTCGGCTCTTTTATTTTCACCTTTTCTCCTGTTTTTTGGTTTAGGAGTTTAGGTTAGTTTGCTGTATTTTATTTCTTGCATTTACTTTGGATTAGGCAATTTAGTTTGAACTTTGGAAGAAGATATTTTGTTTGTTGTTTTAGCTGCCTGTCAATCTCACGCTCCATCCTTCCCTCACTCGTGAACAAGACCCCAGCAGCAGTCACTGTACCGGTCGGTTGTGGTGAAGAAGGAGCTGAGCTGAGAGGCGAAGCTCTTGATTTACCGGTCAATCTACGTTCCTACCCTCACCTATGGTCATGAGCTTTGGGTCATGACCGATAGGACAAGATCCCGGATACAAGCGGTCAAAATGAGTTTCCTCCGTAGGGTGGCTGGGCGCACCCTTAGAGATAGGGTGAGGAGCTCGGAGTAGAGCCGCTGCTCCTCCGCATCGAGAGGGGCCAGTTGAGGTGGCTCGGGCATCTGTTTCAGATGCCTCCTGGACGCCTCCCTGGGGAGGTGTTCCAGGCATGTCCCACCGGGAAGAGACCTCGGGGAAGACCCAGGACACGTTGGAGAGACAATGTCTCTCAGCTGGCCTGGGAATGCCTCGGGGTCCCCCCGGAAGAGCTGGAGGAGGTGTCTGGGGAGAGGGAAGTCTGGGCATCCCTGCTTAGACTGTTACCCCTGCGACCCGGCCCCGGATAAAGCGGAAGATAATGGATGGATGGATGGATGGTTTTAGCCGCACCCTCCCCTAACCCTCCTTCAGTTGTTTAAACAAAATTAAATATTGTGAACTTTTGTTTTTTGACTGACTTGTGTGCTTGGGAGTTGGGAGGGGACAAAAGTGAGCACATTATGTTCGCCCTGGTAAACCCCTAGGCTGGGGCATAACAGTAGGTTCATCCACATGATGACAGCCCGAAAATTACACCATGGTCGATCGCGGAGATTCAGTCTTTGGTGGCCGATGTAAAAATTCAGCATGTGCTTGACGAGAGAACACGCAACGAGCGAGTTTATCAGCAACTCTCTGAGTAGACGACACAGAAGTAACGCGCCACATCGCTATGAAGTCCAGGTACTCTAAAGTCGGTACTATCCTGTAATGGAAACGGTCTTCAGGAATAGGACCCGGTACCCGAGTTGAGTAGAGCCGAGACGAGTGGAGCCGGTGTTCTGTCGAGTTGAGCTGCTCCGTCAAAGTAAGCTACCAGTGGCTTATATCGACAGCGACGTCTATCGATTGATGCTACCCCGTCAAAACATGCTACCTTATGTTTCGACACGCCTATTTGAAAATGAAATAACGCTTCGACTGTAGAAAAACACCAGTATTTACTTATTCATCTGAATATGGCTAGAGGAAGCTCACTTCGACAGGCTTATAACTTCTATCAAATAAAGCTCCCACTACAGGTAACATATTTATACAGGCTTAAAACTTCTATTAAATAAAGCTCCTACTATAGAAACACCATTATTTATGTTATTATCATCTCACTTCAATATTCTACGTCTATCCTTCGTGCCAGGGCCAGATTAACACTTCATTGTACCCTGGGCAACAATATTCAAGGGCCCCATCATCACAACCCCAGGATCCCTATAATCTGGCAAAATGCAGAATAAGTTCCAGGAATATATGTAAATATACCCAATACTTCAATATCTCACTATCATCAAATGCATTTTGATGTACAAATGTGTAAATGCTTGTAGAACTACAAGTGCACCACTATAGCCTCTTGTCAAGGCCAATTTTCATCTTTTTTAATGTCCCTCTCCTTTTTTAATTTTCGTTTGGCGCTCCCACTTAGCTGCTTCTCCATGTTTGCAATATTTTGATACACGTATGTCGCGTAGTTCTTGACGTCTCACATCCCGCTCAGTACACACACGTTGATTTGCGTCACCGCTGATTCGCTTTTTGGACTGACCAATGAGGAGAGGGTCTCAGCTCACGGTCAGAGACAGCAGGAGCAGGGTTTCTGTGCAGTGCAATGGCTCCGGGCAGCGGACAGTTTCATTTATAAGCAAAAGATAACCAGATATTTTCGTTATGCCCGAGCTACCCAGGCCCTTCAGAGGTCGCGGGCCCCTGGGCAATTGCCCAGTTGCCCATATGGTTAATCTGGGCTTGCTTCGTGCACATGTAATTGCTTACAGCAGTGATTCTCAGTCTTTTTCTGTCAGGCCCCCCTTTGGAGCACGAAAAATCTCCAAGCCCCCCTCAACCCCAACAACATTGTACCTGTGGTGCAATTATTGCTTTTATTGAAAGAAACATCAATATCGTAAGAATACTTTTTGCTTTTCCTTGAATAATTTGTTGTGCAAATTAAAAATAACGTAGATTTTTGATTGAACAATACAAATGAACTCAACAAGACTGCTCCCTGAGACATTATTTTTCAAAATAAAAATAGGAAATGTGTAATTATCTTACAACTATGACAATAAGGTACTTTTTTTTTTTTTTTTTTAGAACAACAAACACATTTTGGTAACAAGGATGAACATTTTAATAACATCACTGGCTGCAATGAGCCTGTTTACGTGGCACATCTGACAACATCTAAGTGCAAACTGTACAAACTGTGCAAAAACAGAAACATTGCACATTTTTCTTTTCCAGTCCAGTCCTTGTCCACTCTCCAAACCTAAACTCTTTGTCTGGTCTAGTAACAGATCACCATGGCAGTAGATTTGTTTGTTGTACGTCCTTAAAATGAGTCCAGGGTGCTCCAACGCTAAAACATTAGTTCCACCTGCTACATGTTCGAACCTGAAGAAAAAATAAACACCTAGGAATGATCCCATGTCCCCCCTGGCAAGCCTCCGCGCGCCCCCCGGGGGGGCCCGCCCCACTTTTTGAGAAACACTGGCTTACAGGAACTGTTAGCATAGATTTAGTCAGTTAAATGGTAGGCTACCATTATTGGCGTCTGTTGAACTAACTTAAACAATACGCTAAACGCCATTAACACCCACCTGACCCACGTACTTAACGCTAATATCATACAATGAGAACTTCCTTACGCTATTATCATCTCACGTCAGTATTCTACGTCTATCTTTCGTGCACATAATTGCTTCCATGCTTACTGCTCAAAAGGCACTATTAACCCTTTCATGCATAGTGGTCACTACAGTGGACAGCTATTCTACAGCTGTTCTCTTGTATATTCATGGGTTTTGTTGTTTTAGTTCATATCAGCCAACACAGTGGACACTTATACATCATCCCATAAACTGCAATTCATCCCATTACTGTAACTTTGCTGTACTTGATAAACCTGATCTGCATTAACATGTTTTAGTGTAAATCACTTGTTATTTGTTAGACAAAAAGTTTGTGTGGTTTTTTTTTTTTGCATATTACCTCCATGAAGTGAGTAATAACTCACAGTAGAATATGTTAAAATGTGAGAAAACATCAGATTAGTAGGACTAAAATCTTTTCATTTGTTTTTATCTCACTTTCTGATATTGGGTTTCTTTAGTTCAAAAATTAAATGCATTGGACATTTTTGTAACTTCATTAAAAAAAACTCAATTGCCTTTTTTTTTCATGCCTAAGGGGGGATAAAACGCTTAGGGGCATGCGCATGCTCAGTAGCGCTAGGTAGCTCAACTCGACAGGTAGGGTGGCTCGACAGGACACCGGTTCCATGTGGTGGAAACGCGCCATTATTGTGTCCAGCCTAAGGCCCACCTGTGCAATAATCATGCCTCGTCATCATCTTGATATGCCGTAGCTGTGAAGTGGACGGATTTTCTCAGCAAAGGAGAAGTGCTCACTAACAGATTTGTGAAAAATATTTGAGAGAAATAGGCCTTTTGTGAACATAGAAAAAGTTTTAGATCTTCGAGTTCAGCAAATGAAAAATGGGAGCAAAAACAAAAGCGTTGCGTTTATATTTTGGTTCAGTGTATTTACAGAGACCAGCTCCTTCAGTTTAATCTCCTTCTGTAGGTTGTTCCAGGCAGTGGGAGCAGAACATTTTAAAGCTTTCTTTCCCAGTTCGGTTCTGACTTTTGGAGATAACAGATCCTGGGACCGGAGACTGTAATTATTAAAGTCATTCCAACAGATGTAGACCAGCAAACATGGTGGAAACAGACTGGGATGGACGTACACACAGGGTAACATCTCTACAAACATACTATCACCTTATTAGTTTTCATGTCTTATTTTTATAAGTTTGGTTAGGAGCACATGGTCTTTAGTTAACATACACAGTTTAGTTTATTTTGATTTTTTCCTTATTTTAATCGCACACTGTGGTATAGGTGCACATATATTAACAGTGTAGGGCAGGGGTGTCAAACATGCAGCCCGGGGGCCAAATGTGGCCCGCCAAAGCGTCCAGTTCGGCCCCTGGAATGTTTTTGCCAAGTGCAAAAATTTCACAGTCTTGAATTGAATTAAGCAAAAAAAAAATAAATTAGCTTGAATTAGGGAAAAAATCTTGAAGTAAGACAAAAAAAAATACAAAAAAACTTCAATTAAGCCAAAAAATATGTCAAATTTGGCAAAAAATCTTGAATTAAGCCAAAAAAAAAAAAAAAAAAAAATCTTCAATTAAGTAAAAAAACAAACAAACCTTGAATTAAGCCTCCCCCCCCAAAAAAATCTTCAATTAAGTAAAAAAAATCTTCAATTAAGCCAAAAAAAATCTAGAATTAACAACTTAATTTTTTTTTCTTTGTTTTAGTGCAAAAAATAACATTAAATTATGAAAATATTTACATTTCCAAACTATCCTGTAACACTAAAATGTGAATAATCTGAACAAATATGAACCTGAAATGTCTAAAGAAAATTAAGCACAATTTTAACAATTTTTTCTGCCTGTTCCTCAGTGTTTAGTGTCTTTGTAGATCTGATCCATAATGCACATGGAGAAATGATGAGATGAGGAATAATATTGTTAAAATTGCACTAAATTTCCTTACGTTTTTTAATTCAGGGTTTGGTTTGTTTTTTTTGATAGTTTATAAAAGTAAGTATTTTCATATTTTAATGGTTGAAACAAAGGCAAAAATTTGGAGTTGTCATTATTTATAGGTTATTACGTTATTATTTTTCTGGTTCGGCCCACTGCAGATCAAATTTAGCTGAATATGGCCCCTGAACTAAAATGAGTCTGACACCCCTGATGTAGGGTGACGATTAAATTTTTTTTTGTTATATTAATCCTTGGTTCTTTTGTTTGAGTTACCGTGTGGTGGAGTGTCCTGTCACCATCCTGATGCGGGGAAAAGGTGCGGCTAAGGGTGGAGCAGATCTATATACTGCAGCCACCTCATCAGGAGAAACCATGGGCTGTGTTGCCATGGGGGGATTTAATGTTACCGGAGCTTCAGTTGTATTTAGTTATAGTTAGTGTCCATTTTGTTTTCCCCTTGTTTGTTTAATGCAGGGGTGTCAGACTCATTTTCTTGCGGGGGCCACATTCAGCCCAATTTAATCTGAAGTGGGCCAAACCAGAAAAATAATAGCATAATAGCCAATAAAATAGCCAATAAATAATAACTCCAAATTGTTTTAGAACAAAAAATAACATTCAATTATGCCGATATTTACATTTACAAACTATTCAAACAAAAAGGATGTGAATAGCCTGAAAAAAATTCAATTTGTTAAGAAATATAAGTAAATTTTATCAATATTATGCCTCGACTTATCATTTATATTTATATACATGTGCATTACAGATCAGATCAAAGGCACAAAACATTTAATAACAGGCAGAATCTTGTTAAAATTGCACTTAATTTTCTTTAGACATTTTAGGTTGTTCATATTTGTTCAAGTTATTCACATTTTATTGTTAAAGGATAGTTTGTTAATGTAAATATTTTCATAATTTAATGTTTTTTGCACTAAATCAAAGAGGAAAAAAAATGGTGTTGTCATTATTTATAGGTTATTATGATATTATTTTGGAGTTTGAGGTCCTAACTTGCACTTTGCAAATTCATCCCGCGGGCCGGATCGGAACTTTTGGTGGGTCGGTTTTGGCCCCCGGGCCACATGTTTGACACCTGTAGTTTAATGGTTTGGCCAAGCCACTATATATGTTCCCCCTTTGTCTCATTTTGTTAGGTCAGTTTTTGTCATTTTGTTTGATGCATCAGTTCGCGTTCTCAGCCTTAGTTGCTATTAATTTTGAGTACAGCTCTGTTATGTTGACGTCTTTTATATACTTAATTGTTAAAACTATCATTTGTAATCATTTTTTGAATAATTTTGGGTGAATAAAAACTCACATGTGAAACTTTAATCCTGTCTCCTGGTAGTCTTACTGCTTGGTCCCTAACACAGACCTAAAATACATTCATAAAGAATACCTGTGTTTTAGTCTGCGTGCAAAAAGGTCTGTCCATCCAACTGGAGCGTATAAAACAGGGGTGTCAAACATGCGGCCCAGGGGCCAAAACTGGCCCAACAAAGTGTCCAATCCGGCCCGCGGGATGAATTAGTGAAATGCAAAAATTACACTGAAGATATTAACAATCAAGGATATCTAAATAATTTTAGGTCAGTTCCATCTAAAGTGGGTCAAGATAGTAAAATACTATCATAATAAAGTATAAATAATGAAAACTGCTAATTTTTCTCTTTTGTTTTAGTGTTAAAAAAAGGAAATTTACACAAAAATGTTAACATTTACAGACTAGCCTTTTACAAAAAATGGGAAAAACCTGAACAAATATGAACAACCTGAAATGTCCTAAGAGAATTAAGAGTAACTGTACCAATATTTTGTCTATTACTAAATGTTTTGTGTATTTGTAGATCCACTGTGATCTGTAAGTTGTGACGAACATGTGAAACTGAGAAGCTGAGGCCAAATAATGGCATAAATTGTTAAAATTGCACTTAAAAAACAAAAACAAAAACAAAAAAAAATCATTTTGGTAATGGTTGTTAATGTTTTTCCACATTTTTTTGAAGGATACTTTGTAGGTATAAAAATGTTGAGAGTATAAAGTAGGCCTGTAACGGTACACGTACCGAACCGAACCGTTTCGGTACACACCTGTTCGGTTCGGTACACAGCTGTACCGAAACGGCACAGTATGATGAGAAAAAGAAAAAGGAATGAAAGACGTCGTTCGATGCGGAACTTTAAATCCGCACAAGTTTCACACGGACATATGGAAGGACGCACTCATTGACCCGAAATATGAAATAGCAGCTCATATAAGGTTAAAAAAAAACAACAAATATGATGTGAACCTGGAAGGAAGAGACTGCAGACCCTCCACCATCAGTTCAGACCAGTTTGGATCAGTTCAGGTTCAGGTGAAAGACAACAATGAGGAAAGAGACGTTAATAAGACGAACATTGTTTGGCCCCTAGGAACTACGGTAGTTCTAAAACACTTAGACTAGCTCTGTCTGTCTGTCTGTCTGTCTGTCTGTCTATCACACACGCTGTATAACAGAGGAATAAACAGAACGTTGTAAGTATGTAAAGTTTCACGACAGCATTCGTTACATTAGTTATGGAGCGCACCCCCAGGTATATAACTGCGCGCCCCCCCGACCCCCCAGCTCCGACAAAAAAAAAAAAAAAAAAACATCCCTCGTGCACACAGGCACACAACACAGTCTGTTCTCTGTCCTAAAATAAATAATTTGGTTCATTATGTTGTCAAAGTTTCTCTTCAGTTTGTTTCAACAGAATACCAGTTTACCCTCTTGTTAATGTTGCACTTCATGTGGATTTTTTTTTGTTATTTTTATGCAGAATGTGAACTGACAGAACTGTGATTACATTTTTGTTGTTTGTTCGAAACTACCTTTCAGGGAAAAGTGTAATACTAATGTTTAAAATACATTTAGTAATATTATAATTTATTTTATTTTCTATTTGATTTGTAGCAGCAGAATTATATTATTCATGTTTTTCTATATTCTATTGTCTCCAAAAATTGGGGGAAAAATGTTTAAAAAATTCCTAAATACATTAATAGACATTTTGAGGGATTTTCTTTCTTCCTGTACCGAACCGAAAAAAAAAACGAAATGTGGCTTTGAAAACCGAAAACATACCAAACCGAAAATTTTGTGTACCGTTACAGGCCTAGTATAAAGTAATTTTACTTTTTTCACTCTAAAACACAGAAATTAGACATACAAATTTTGGAATTGATATTATTTATGTATTATTGTGTTATTATTTTAATGATCCGGCCCACTTCAGGTCATACTGGGCTGTATGTGGCCCCTGAACTAACATGAGTTTGACACCCCTGGTATAAAAGATAATGATGACGGCTGTAATAAACCTCAGTCCACTGTGATAAACAGTATCAAGGGCATGTAAACACTGACTGAAATGGACTTTTAAAGACCTCGGAATGCCACTTATTGACTGATGAGAATCAATAATTCACCAAAAACCATGTAATAAATGTTCATAAAAGCACACGTGCATATAGTATGATTGCACTGTAGATGCTCCTTGGTCTTTGTGGGTGTATTTTTTTCCTTTTAATGCCTTACTGCCTGGGATGGAAACCATAAACCAGCTATGATTCACAAGCTCAAAATATCCCCATGGATTAGCTGACAAGCCGGACTCACAGCTGACACTCACACCTCCTTTCTACTTTTTTTTTTTTTCTCCTTCCATTTACCCATACACACAGATATATTAACTCTACCTTCTTTTTCTATACCTGGCTCACTCAGCTCAACAGGATTGGCATTCTGTTCTTTCAGTCCCCCTTTGTCCTGTCTTCACTCTTTCACTCAGACTCTTACAAGCTGTCAGGCTGCATTATGGCCTGAGCTGTAGAGAGACATGAGGAGACGACAGAAATGTACTAGGTCCAACATGGGGGAGTCTGAAAAAACAAACAGTACAATGGTGTTCCAATCCATAAATAACAGCACGGTTTTCAGAGGTAGAACTTAAAAAGAAATCAGGACCAAGGTTATTTTCATTAACGAAAACTAAAACTAAACTTTATTGACCCCACAACGGGGAAATTCAATGGTCACGGCAGCAACAGAATAAAGTGCAAGAAAAAGGGTGCATGCATAAAGATAGTCCAAAAATAATTGAAAAAATAAATAAATAAATGAATAAAATTAAAATAATAATAATAATAATAATAATAATAATAATAATAATAATAATAATAATAATAATAATAATAATTGTAAAAACTATACAGGGTGGGGAAGCAAAATTTACAATATTTTGAGGCAGGGATTGAAAGACAGTGTATGACCAATTAGTTTATTGAAAGTCATGAGAATTTATTTGCCACAAGAAAATTTCCATAATAGAAAATGTTTTTATTCTATGTGTCCTCCTTCTTTCTCAATAACTGCCTTCACACACTTCCTGAAACTTGCGCAAGTGTTCCTCAAATATTCGGGTGACAACTTCTCCCATTCTTCTTTAATAGTATCTTCCAGACTTTCTCGTAATAGTTTTGCTCATAGTCATTCTCTTCTTTCCATTATAAACAGTCTTTATGGACACTCCAACTATTTTTGAAATCTCCTTTGGTGTGACGAGTGCATTCAGCAAATCACACACTCTTTGACGTTTGTTTTCCTGATTACTCATATGGGCAAAAGTTTGTGAAAAGGTATGGATAATAGTGTTAGGTATGATTTTGACATCAATATATGTTTGGTTTCAAAACAATTGACGTAGTGCCTGCTGAGAAAAAACAACTAAATGTTCATTGTAAATTTTGCTTCCCCACCCTGTACATATTTACAACCGAGTGGAACAAGGTTATTATCGTTAACGAAAACTAACGAAATGACGAAAACTAGAATTGAAAAAACATTTCCGGTAACTGAAATAAATTAAAACTATAATTAAAAGAAAAAAAAAAAAAACATAACTAACTGAAACTCTATTATGTGCTTACAAAACTAACTGAAACCAATAAAAATTATGGATAAAATTCCCTTCGTTTTTGTCAATGTCAGATTGATACAAAATCGATATATTTCACTTAAGCAATTTTACTAGCGGCACCATATGATATTTAACGGTCCGTCACTTGTGGTTTACAGTCGTCTTCTGGTCCCCACTCTACCTGGAAACATGGAGACTAAAGCTGGGAGAAAGCAGAAGAGTCCTGTCTGGGATTTATTTGAATTTGACAGCAAAGAAGATAAAAGATATAAAAAAAACTAAAACTAAACTAAAACTAAGCACTTAGAAAAAAAATGAAAACTCATAAAAATGAGCAAACCTGCTCTAAAATCAAATTCAAACTAACTGAATTATAGAAAAAAAAGTCAAAACTAAATAAAACTAAACTATAATGAAAAATCTAAAACTATTATAACCTTGATCTGGACAACTTAAGTGATGAAACTGAGTGTATGTGAAACAAATTGTCATATAGTTGAGTTAATTCTGAGTCATTGCATTAGCTTTTCCTGCTTTTGTGCCATAAAGAATCCCTTTGTGCATAAAAAAAAAACAGTTAAAATCAATAATTTAAAGGGGACAGAGTGTTGATGTTTATAGGATGCTCTTTTTTCTTTTCAAAGCTTCCGGTTTTTCTTATTTGTGATCATTCTCGTTTACTTGAGTATGGGCTTTATTGTTATGTTTGTGTGGAGTGGGCTTTTTTTTTTTTTTTTTTTGCAGAAATAAATGGAGGTTGCACATATCAATCGATTTCATTCTCTCACTTTCATTTTGTATTCTAAAGTGTGCAATTGTGTAATTTGTGCTGACGCATGGATGCACTGAAAATATAGTCAATATCCGCTTAACAAGCTTGTCATTCAGTGAAAAAAAAAAAAAAGAAAAAGAAAGAAAAAGCTGACCTCTGATTAATTTGTAGCATTGCTCAGAATCGTTTCACACTATTTACTTTAACAAATGCAGCTCAGTCAAGGAGAAAATGGAAAGTTAATGGAAAATAAATTAGGCTGTGTGTGTAGACATGTGTACAGTGTGTGTGCATTAGGATTTTGTAATGAACCACTAGTGGGATGTGCAGCTGACAGTGAAGTGACAACTGTCAGGCTTACTGTACGTACGTTTATAAGAGTACATACATAAAACGTATATATGTGTCAGTGGTATTATTACCTCCGAGGTTATGTTTTTGTCAGCGTTGGTTTGTCTGTCTGTCTGTCTGTGTGCAAGATAACTCAAAAAGTTAAGGACAGATTTGGAGAAAAATTTCAGGAAATGTTGATACTGGCACAAGGAACAAATGATTAAATTTTGGTGGTGATCAGGGATGGGGGGGGGGGCCCACGGGGGCCTTGGCTGCCTTGGCGGAGGTCTGCGCTCTCCGACTGCTTTTCTAGAAAAGAGAGTGGAGCTCATTTTGATGGGCACTAAATATACAGGGTGGGGAAGCAAAATTTACAATATTTTGAGGCAGGGATTGAAAGACAGTGTATGACCAATTAGTTTATTGAAAGTCATGAGAATTTATTTGCCACAAGAAAATTTCCATAATAGAAAATGTTTTTATTCTATGTGTCCTCCTTCTTTCTCAATAACTGCCTTCACACGCTTCCTGAAACTTGCGCAAGTGTTCCTCAAATATTCGGGTGACAACTTCTCCCATTCTTCTTTAATAGTATCTTCCAGACTTTCTCGTAATAGTTTTGCTCATAGTCATTCTCTTCTTTACATTATAAACAGTCTTTATGGACACTCCAACTATTTTTGAAATCTCCTTTGGTGTGACAAGTGCATTCAGCAAATCACACACTCTTTGACGTTTGCTTTCCTGATTACTCATATGGGCAAAAGTTTGTGAAAAGGTATGAATAATAGTGTTAGGTATGATTATGACATCAATATATGTTTGGTTTCAAAACAATTGACGTAGTGCCTGCTGAGAAAAAACAACTAAATGTTCATTGTAAATTTTGCTTCCCCACCCTGTATATATATATATATATATATATATATATATATATATATATATATATATATATATATATATTTTTTTTTTTTTTTTTTTTTTTTTGCATATTTCATGGTTGTTTTTATTCAACACTATTTACCTTTTATATATTTTATTTTAGATTTTTTCCTTTTGTTTTTCTCATGCTACAAAAAAATGAGACCCTGGTAACTACAGGATATTTGTTTCTACTGTGCACTATTGACTGAATGACAATAAAACTGAATCTGAGTCTGAATAGTTAGACCAGTTCTATTACCGTCTGCAGAACACTGGTGTTGAACATATGTAAAGTCACTCTTCATTCACTCTCACTGCCTTCATCCCTCTGCCTTCAAATCCCAAATTTGAGACATAAAACATAACGAAGCCCAATGTCCTGATGAAATGAAAAGGCAAAACATACAAGTACTGTGACAGTGTGAGTACCTGCTATTTAAAGATGCATGATTTCAGGGTTTTTGCTTTCTCTGCGATTTATCCCTGAAACATTAGTAACTTTGCTGCAAAAGGAAAATTGGGCAATGATTGTGCACTGTAAGACCGGATAAGCTGAGTTTACTTAAAAAATCTGAGGTAACCCCGTTGCCTTAAAACATTTAAGTAATGAGTTATGAAAACTAGAGTGTATTAAACTTCAATGTTTGATTTGAATGGAATTGCCATTTTAAGTACAACACACTAAATGCCAGGTTAATTTAACTTAAAATTTGTTGCAATGTCAAATGCTTTGTATGATCATTAGACTGAAAGTCTTCAGTTCATTGGACTTAACTCCAAGTTGATTTTAATTAAAATCTTTTGCAATATAAATTGCTTTGCATAAGTATACAAGTCAATGTATTACAGAATGAAGTTAGGCAGGAAATTACCTCAGTGTAATTTGCTAGTTCAGGAAGTGCTTTCAATTTGACAAGGGATAAAAAATTTCATTAAACAAGAACATTTACAGATAAACAGGAAAGCCATTGTTTGGCCTCTGGCTCTCACTCATGGTGCAGCTCTCCAAAAATACAAAAATAAACACAAAAAGTCCAATAAACACTGCCATACACACATTCAGTCCAAATTAACACTAATTAATTAACACCACAACCCCGCTGAACCCCTGCACATAAAAATAACACATTTTCAACAACATGCCCAATACCCACAATGCAATGGGGAGCTAGAAAGGTGTGGTCATGACTAAAACTTAGTGATTTAAATCCATTCAATTTAAACTTTTTCGTACTTTCAACTATGTCTACAAATTAGTAGAATATACTGAACATTTCATAGTAATGGAATAAATCATTTAAGTACATTGTAATGAAAGTATTTTAGTAAATACAAAGTCCGGGCTTACAGTGTGTGTGTTTTCCTGCATATTATTACAGGGCAGGCTGCAGGTACAAATACCATCCATAGCACTATTGGCAGGTGTAATCTGGATTTTACTTTTGGATCCAAGTATCAACAAGAAAGGCTAAAAGGAAGCTCATTCTTTTTAGTTTTATAGTATTGTGCAACAAGGAGAGTGGCTCATCGGCCTCTGCACTCTCTGACCTTCCAGAAATATATATTATGTTGGTGCAACAGTGGAGGTCAGGACAGTTTATTGTTGTATTACTCTACTTACCTGTTATCTTGGGTTAGAACATGGTGCTTTATTTAACCCTTTCATGCATGAATTATGAGAACCTTAGTCAATATTTTTTTTCTTGAGTGTTTTTATTCCTCTTTAGGCATGAAAAAACAACGCACATTAATTTTTCTTTTATGAACCTATTTTTCATGGAGTTACAAAAATGTCCACTCAGCTGGAAACCATGAGTGAAATTTTTGAAGCAAAGAAACATGTATTTAAAACTCATCATCAGAAAGTGATATGCTGTGTGAAAACTATGAAATAAAAACATTTTTAATGCCGCTACTTGCTAAATTGCTAATGTTTTCTCACATTTTACCATACTCTAATATTAGTTATTATTCATTTCATGGAGATAAAATCCTCCTGAGACCCAGGAATTTGACAGTTTTAGCTTTTTTACATTAAAAAAAAAGTCTTGATTGGAAACTGCATAATGCAACAGTTTTTTCAAATACATTTTTAAAATAATTTTTACCTCCGCCAAGGAGGTTATGTTTTTGCCAGGGTTTGTTTGTTTGTTTGTCTGTTTGTTTGTCTGTCCGTTAGTGTGCAACATAACTCAAAAAGTTATGGACAGATTTGGATGAAATTTTCAGGGTTTGTTGGAAATGGGATGAGGAAGAAATAATTAAATTTTGGTGGTGATCGGGGGTGGGGGGGCCCACGGGGGGGGGGGCCACTGATCAGCCTTGGCGGAGGTCTGCGCTCTCCGAGTGCTTCTAGTTATTTACAGATTGATTTTTTTAATGGAATTTCCTCAGCAATGGACAGTATTTTTAAGTTAAACTGTCAAACTTTTGTCCCCAACAGAGGACAAAATGCATTGCTGGGTCTGAGGAGGATATGCAAAAAAAAAAAAAAAAAAAAAAACTAATTGTTTCAGAAAACTGTTAATTACAGTCTAATAACAATTAGCAACTGATTTACACTAAACATGTTATTGCAGATCAGATTTATCATGAGCAGCAAAGTTCCAATAACTGTATGAACTGCAGTGTTTGGGAGGATGCATAAACGTCCACTGTGTTGGCTGATATGGAACTAAAACAACAAAACCCATGAATATACAAGAGAACAGCTGGAGAAGAACTGTCCACTGTAGTGACCACTATGCATGAAAGGGTTAATATGGAGAAACAAATGCATTGCCAGAGAATAAAAGTAAAATGCTGACCTAGACCACCTGCTGCGATGACTCGTCCTCCCAGGCATCCTGCCACAAAATCAGCCCTCTTCTCCCTCATCCTGGACATTCGGCTCGGTTTGATCCAAATACCTGTCAGAGGTGAAAAGAGCCATGATAACATCACTCATCAGTTTCAGTTGGCTGCGACTGATGCCTCACATTGCCAAAGTGTTCAACTGTGCACAATGTAAAGGGTACAAGGGCAGAAGCACACGTTTTAGCACTTAAATAAAAAAGGTTGACGCTGCAGAGAGAGACAGAGACGAGGTCAAACATGAGGATAAACCAGAGCACAGCAAGACGCCCTCGGTTTGAAAATCTGGTAACAATATAGTTAGAACTTGGCATGAAGTGAAGAGTTGATTTTCATGAATGTAACCTGAATCTGTTGGGTCGCACACAGCAGAGCGCCCCCTCCTGTACAAATGCAGAAGGTTCTATCAGTATTTGTACAAGAGTTATGGCAGCGTTTTTCAACCTTGGGGTCGGGACCCCACATGGGGTCGCCTGGAATTCAAATGGGGTCGCCTGAAATTTCTAGTAATTGATAAAAATTAAAAAAAAAAAAAAAAAAAAAAAAAAGAAACAAAAACTAAACTTATTAATAAAAAAATATGTGGTGACTTGAGAGACAATCTCAATACATAAAAGACATGACAAACTCTGAAGCTGAAACTGAAGCTCTGTGGTACTGTTTATCTTTCAAATGTTCATTGTGGTCAGTTTCAGATGCTTCAGCTCTTTCATAACACTGGTCAACAACAAATTTATTGTTTAAGTTTTTTGAGCTGATTTAGGATAATTTTGGTGTGCTGAATCCAAAAATCACATTAATTTTGCTCAATCAGGTCAACTTTCTGAACTATGCTACATATTGGCTTTTTAACATTTTTACTTACATTTATGGGCATTTTCACATCATATGATACAAAATTCTTTCATATTTCTTGCAATAAACAAGTTCTGAAGATTTTACTTTTGCCAATTTATGATTAATGTTTTTTTAATATTACAGGTGAATGAAATGGCTTCGACTAGAAGATCTTGCAAAAATAAGCCATACATATTCTGCTACATCTGCGGTGAATACACCATTGTACCTAACAGGAATCATGTCACAAGTTTCATAAAGTGTGCTTACCAATCTTATTTTGGTATTAATTATTATATTTTGTGAGAAGATCAAATTTTTCAAAATCAAATTAGCAAAAAAACCTGACCTGATTGAGAAAAACAGATGTCATTTTTGGATTTAGCGGTGCAAAATGGTCCTAATTCAGTTGAAAAAACCTAGACAACTTGTAAAAAACATTTTTTTGTAACCCAGTGTAATTCATAGTTTGAGTTCTTGTTTGTTCAGTATTAATTGTCAGCCTTGTAAATACAAGCTGGAGTGACTGTACATATCCTGACCAAAGAAAATCAAATTCTCACTTTGTGCAGTAATCTACACCTGGCTTTTCTGCCTCAGTCCATAGTAATATACATTATATAGACTAAATGTCATCTAAAATTAACATTTGTTTGGAAAATAGTATAGCAAACTATTATATGATCAAAAACAAATTAATTTTAGCAAAAAAAAAAAAAAAAGTCACCATTTTGAATGTCTGGGATCGCTAGAAATTTGTGATGTTAAAATGGGGTCACAAGCCAAAAAAGGTCGGGAACCATTGAGTGATGATGTTTTCAGACGTTTGAACTTAGAAAAGTAGGTCACAAATTAGGTCAAGGTCACCCATTTCAGAACTTGTCCAAGCTTTATACATGATACATGCACTGTCCTGGACAAAAGTCTTGTTACATGTACTCATCATATTTATTAGGCCTGTAACGGTACACAAAATCCTCAGTTCGGTACGTTTTCAGGTTTGAAAGCCATTGTTCTTTTTTTTTTTTTGGGGAAGACAGAAAACCCCTCAAAATGTCTTTAATGCATTTATTATGAAATTTTGAACATTTTCCCCCCAATTTTTGGAGACAATAGAATATAGAAAAACAGGAATAATATAATTCTGCTGCTATAAATCAAATAGAAAATAAAATAAATTAAATATTACTAAATGTATTTTAAACATTAGTATTGCACTTTTTCCAGAAAGGTAGTTTTGAACAAACAACAAAAATCTAATCCCAGTTCTGTCAATTCACATTCTGCATAAAAATAACAACAAAAAAATTCCACATGAAGTGCAACATTAACAAGAGAGCAAACTCATATTCTCTTTTAACAAACTGAAGAGCAACATGGACAACAAAATTATCCTAATTATTTATTTCAGGACAGCTAAGAAACTGTTTAGGCCACTGTGTATTTGTGTGTGTGTGTGTGTGTGTGTGTGTGTGTGTGTGTGCAGGGTGTGATTTGTCAAAAACACAGAGGGGGTGGGTTTTTTGTGTGTGTGTGTTGGGGGGGGGGGGCATCAATATACGCTGGGGTGCAGTCCGTAACTAACGCTGGCGTGAAACGGAAGTGAAATTTTCCATACTTTCAACGTCCAACTTTTTTTCTTTTTTTTTTTTTTTTTACCTTATATCAGCTACTATTTCGTATTTCGGGTTAATGTGCGCTCCTTCAATATGTCCGTGTGGAACTTGCGCCGATTTAAAGTTCCGCATCGAATGACATCTTTAGTTACTTTCTTTTTCTCGACATACTGTGCCGTTTTCGTACAGCCGTGTACCAAACCAAACAGGTGCGTACCAAAATAGTTCGGTTCGGTATGCCGTTACAGCCCTAATATTTATAGCAGCTAATAACGTAATTGCTAATTGACCAACTGGAGTCATTAATAACTCCTAATGATGCTGAACAGCTGCACTTTATTTGTATTCTACCAAAAAGAAATTTCATAGATTTCATAAATATTCATCGCTTGATAATGATGAACAAATCAACTTCTAGCTGGATGAAAGTTTTGTCGCAAATTCTAATCAATCAAATTCTAATCAAGAAATTGTATCTTTTCTAAAGTTATACACAAAAACAAATAAAATTTCAGTCTAATACTGCATTATAGTCTAAAAATCCTTTAACCTGCAGAACAGTTTCGGTTTGGAGAGGAGGAAGAGAGAGTTGTAGAGGTTGTTGATGGAGTCATCAGAGACGGCATGGAAGGCTGCCTTGTATTCATCCCAGAGCTGCTCTAAGTTCTTTGGTTTGGTCTTCCACACTTCCTGCTTCATTCATTTATAATATACCTCACTTTCCATCTTTATTTTTTTCCCAACATCTTTGTTTCTTTAGCTTTAAAATCAATACCTAACAAGAGACTGAAGTTCTATTTTTGAGGCAATGATAGTCTTAACCCCTTTGTCCAACCCTCCACAGACTTCTTATCTCACATTTCTTGATAGAGTCAACAGTTCAACAAATCCACATGACTTTTGAGGCTAGTTACTACATCCTTATAACGTTCGATACCTTAGCATTAAACATTCCCTTTTTCTCAAATACATATAATCCAGTGGCGGCTGCTTGTCTTTCAGACAGGGGAAGCTCATTGTCGGCTTACATCAAAACAAAAGTCAAGTTATTTAAACATAAATTCAGCCCTCCGTTCCTTTTTAAGAAAATGGTCAGTGACCTTATCGTACCAACTAAACAAGACAACGTTGAAATTATGTTAAATTGAAACGAGGAAGTCCAATGAGTGTGTTTTATTTACAGTGCAAGAAATGAACAAGTAATTTCGTAGTGGTTTCTCTCTTGATTTCACAGCAGAATGTGCGACGGTATTAAACTGAACTGTGTCAGTGAAGGAGTAGATCTCAAACTAGCAGTCAATCAAACAGGATTCAGCCTTTCGACCGATCCTCCAATCAGCACGTGGAAGCCTAGCATCCAACCCGACTGAGCTCCGCCCACAGCTCCATTCACCCCCAGAGATGCCAAGCATCCGGGGGCGGGACAACATCGTGGCTTTATCCAATTACCGTCCAGTTTTGAGGCAATGAAAAAAACTGTTCCACTCAGTCCCATTGAAGTGCATGGACGCTGAGTGTCTGCGGACAAATGCACTGAGCAGAGATCGAATGAGAAAACAGCGCAACGGGAATGTATGAGAAGTGAACAACATCGAGTCTGTTGATTTGTGATAAAGCTGATTCTGAACGAACTCGTCTGTGAGATGAACGTGTTCTAACACATTTGTAGTCAATGAAATGTCAACAGAACCGTACATATTTAACCATTAAATTTTTTGTAATTTTAGGGGAAGCCGGGCTTCCCTTGCAGTCTGTGAGAAATCGCCGCTGCTATAATCTTTTCTGGTGCATTTATAGCGATGGTTGAGTTTTACTAAGTAGAATGTTGTATGCGCTGAGTTTCATGTTACCAGGCTTTACTCATCGTTATTAAGATGGTAAAATGCAACCGACTGAACACCCCTCATCATACCCTCCCCTAAGGTGGCCACAACAAATGCAACAGCTCGTTGTTCAGACGCTCCATCATAGTAGGTGAGGTGTTGCAGGATTTGTGAGACCAGATATATTTAGGATCAATAATGGTCTAGTATACAACTATTGCTTTGGTATGTGGGCTAATGAAACCACCAATGTACAAATGTACCTGTGAGAAGAGATTATTTCAAGAAGTTATTGTTTAGAGTGGAATACATTTGATCTTCTTTTACCTCTTTGGATTACTGGATGCTAACAGAACAAACAACACCATCACCAAGTCCAAGTCTACTAACTGGATACATGCTCAACCTGACAATACAAAACCTGCCGTGGATAAAAACACAGTTCAGGCTACTATAACCACCAGAACACTCATCTCACCAAACACTAAAGGTGTGGCTGTAACTGTGCTCCTCAAAGATAGTCAAGCCTCTGGGACCGAAGGAAAACTTAGACAGATTTAGTGAAATGGCATTAGATATGCAACACAACTGCTGAAGTTAGAGGTCACTACTGTTTTATGTCTGTTCTCTGAAGTTTCATACAGAAAAATTGCTGACGCTTCCCTGTTTACAGAAATGTCCAATTTCTGAACTGCTGTTGAATTTGCAATGCATCACTAAGCAAGAGAATTAAAAGAAAACATCACTCTGATGAATAAAAAAAAAAAAACTTATTTTTTCAGTTAGTCAGCATATTTTCAAAGGTGTTCCTCATCATGTTCTGACACTAAATACAATTAACATGAGGGGAGAGGGGAGGAGAGGAGTGGAGAGGAGAGGAGGGGAGGGGAGGGGGGGGGGTAGGAGAAGAGAGGAGAGGACAGCAGGGGAGGGGAGAGGAAACGAGAGGAGAGGAAACAAGAGGAGAGGAGGGGAAGGGGAGAGGAGGGGAGGGGTACGGAGAGGAGAGGGGAGAGGAAACGACAGGAGAGGCGAGGAGAGGACAGCAGGGGAGGGGAGAGGTGAGGAAATGAGAGGAGAGGAAACAAGAGGAGAGGAGGAGAGGGGAGGAGAGGAGAGGAGAGGAGAGGAGAGGAGAGGAGAGGAGAGGAGAGGAGAGGAGAGGAGAGGAGAGGAGAGGAGGAGGGGAGGGGAGAGCAGGCCAGGGGAAAGGAGAGGAGGGGAGAGGAAATAAGAGGAGAGGAGAGGAGAGGAGAGGAGAGGAGAGGAGAGGAGAGGAGAGGAGAGGAGAGGAGAGGAGAGGAGAGGAGCGGAGAGGAGAGGAGAGGAGAGGAGGAGGGGAGGGGAGAGGAGGCCAGGGAAAGGAGAGGAGGGAGAGGAAATAAGAGGAGAGGAGAGGAGAGGAGAGGAGAGGAGAGGAGAGGAGAGGAGAGGAGAGGAGAGGAGAGGAGAGGAGAGGAGAGGAGAGGAGAGGAGAGGAGAGGAGAGGAGGTGATAAGCCCACAGTGTGCACCTGTAGTGCTGCTCTCAGACAGTACTGGCCGGTGCAGCTGCTCCATGCTAATCTCAGTCAGATGAGTGGCAGCCAGAGCCAACAGCCGCTCACTAATAGATATGCTCGCTGCAACAGATCAGCTGTTCGGCTGAAAATGGAAAGGCCAGATAACATGCAAATATACTGAAAATATATGGAAAGAGCAGAGTGAGACTGACGCTTTAAAAAAGTATGAAAGTTTGTGCATTTATTTCCGTCTTCTTCGTGCTGTCTGTAGATAAAGTGGCTGAAACCTCCCTGACAGAGCTGTTGTTTCGGTGTCTCTATAATATCTGGTCACAGTTCAGCGCCTGCACTTGTTTGATTGAGTGATAAACACAGCTTTGGAAAAATCAGAACACCATATTTTATAGGTATGTGTTTGAAATTGGCAATCGGTCAAAATAACAACAGAATGCATTGTTTTGAGACCTTGAAATGTGGAACGAAAATAAATTCACATCACCTATTTTTCTTGTTTTCTTCCAGTTCTTGCGTCCATATTAAAAACTCTTATCGAAATGGGGGATGCCATTTGCCTTGTAAAGTTACAATGTTAATACCAACACTTTCTGAGCCACAGAGTAAAATAAAAAGCCGTTTTGTGCATCTGACTTAACAAAGAACACAATGGTGATATTCTATTTGTGAACAACTTTTCATTTCTCATGGCTGCATTGCATTCATAATACAATAGAATACTCATGGTTTAATTAATAAGAGTTGGGGTGTCAATTTTTTTTTTTTTTCCAACTATATTTATTGAACATTTTCAATGAACACAACAGACATTATATCAATTCGTAACAGTCAATGCGCAATCAAGAATGACATATCTGACTGTCAACACCCATCCCTTCCCACCCAACCCACAGGCCAAAAAATAAATAAATAAATACATACATACATAAATGAGGAAAAACATAAAAGAAAATCAAAAACAGAAACCATAAATAATGATAAAGGAACTCAAATCGTAAAAAAAAAAAAAAAAGGTAGTATAGTATATAGAAATAAGAGAAGAAAGGAAAAGACTACACATAATTTCTCATTCCCTCCTTTCCTCTCCTTTCCCTGGGTTGTCAATATTTGTTGAAAAAGCCCATCATGACATATTAGATCAACTGCCACCTACACCCTATACAACATATGTGTTTGCAGATTTTCTGGCGTAATGTGTGTCTCTATGACGATGGGTAACCACTTCTACAGGTAACACAAAACCCCCAAGATAATATTAACCCATAAAAACTCAAACATCCACTGGAAACCAAATTATCTACTGATCTAAACTGCTTAATAACTGTTTGTCCATTAATCCTATCAATCCATGTAAATAATTGGCGTAAAATGCAGTTTGCAATCTTTTCGTGGTCATCAAATATGACCCATTTGGATGTTCAGAGGCTCCTAGTTACCGTGGAAACACCATCATCTTCTACAACATTAATTCACCGGTAAAGCCCATGGAGTTGGATCAATGACGGTGGATGGAGACACTTGGTTTATGTTCAGTTAATGAAATATTTTGCTAAAAAAGTCACTTTTTCTTCATTTTTTTCTGTTTCTACAGTCTACTCTCGTTAAACCGCCCGCCGTTATACCGCCATCTCCGCCTATCGCCATCCGCCAGCCCAGTTCCATGCACAAACAACACTTATAACATTGATTTCCCGACCGTTATACCGCCAGCGTGATTGCCATTGAGTACACATAAATTTTAACAATGCACTGAAACAAACGCGCCAGACGCTGATCGCGACAAGCTACGAGTAGGTCTACGGAACGGCCACCGTTCATTTATCGCAGAATACTCAGTAGGTCAGGATGTCGGGAAGAGGACGTGGGATTAAGCCAAGATGATGGGGTGTCATTTCCCGACACGGTATAATAATGCACTATAAAAACACTGTAATAGTAGTTATTACTCACTCAAATGATGTGCAAAAAACAACAAAACAACAATGTAAAAAAACCCCAAAACTGTTCATTACAGTCTAATAACAATTAGCAAATGATTTACACTCAAATATGTTGCTGCAGATCAGGTTTTTATCAAGAACAGGAATGTTACAGTAATGGTATGAATTGCAGTGTATTATGGGATGGTGCATAAGTATCCACTGTGTCGGTTGATAATAATAATAATAATAATAATGGATTGGATTTATATAGCGCCTTTCTAGACACCCAAAGCGCTTTGCATTATTGACCCATTATTCATTCGCTCTCACATTCTCCCTCTGGTGGTGGTAAACTACATCTGTAGCCACAGCTGCCCTGGGGCAGACTGACAGAAGCGTGGCTGCCATTTTGCACCTACGGCCCCTCTGACCACCACCAAACATTCATACACCAGTGTGGGTGGCACTGGAGGCAAGGAGGGTGAAGTGTCTTGCCCAAGGACACAACGGACTGACTAGGACAGAGCGGGATTCGAACCGCCAACCCTTCGGTTATTGGACGACCCGCTCTACCAACTGAGCCATGGCCGCCCCCATTGATATGCAAGTAAAACAATAAAATCCATAAATATACAAGAGACCAGCTGTAGAATAACTGTGCACTGTAGTGACCACTGTGCATGAAAGGGTTAAAGGGCCAGCACTCAAAACGACCTTTCTGGTGTCATTACTCAGAAATATTGTTGAAGATGGACCTGCGGAGTTGAATTAATGAAGAATTCAGACCCAAGCATAACATTTACAGTTTATGTAGACCACATGGAAATGTTTTAAAATGAATAATTCCATTTTAAAAAGCAAAGTATCACTTCTTTAAAACTGTGTCCAGTGGTGAAATAACAACTTTGCACTTTCTTTGACTCTAAAAGTTGTTTTTTATTGCTTCTCATCACTCACATTATCACATTTGGTTAAACCGGTCATATCAAATTTGGGTGTTAAAATGGACCCCAATCTTAAACTCGACCGACAAATTAGTGGTGTGGTCAAGTCCAGTTTCTTTCACTTAAGACAGCTTGCAAAAGTAAAATCTGTTCTGCCCAGGGATCTGTTTGAAACTGTGATCCATGCTTTTGTAACTACTAGACTTGACTATTGTAATGCACTTTATGCCGGGTTGAGTGAAAATGCACTTTCCCGACTGCAGCTGGTCCAAAACGCTGCAGCTCGGCTTTTAACAGGGACATGGAAACATCAACATATTTCACCGGTTTTAGCTTCACTCCATTGGTTACCAGTGCGTTTTAGAGTTGATTTTAAAATTCTTTTATTTGTTTTTAAATGTTTGAATGACCTTGCCCCCTCCTACAGGGTGGGGAAGCAAAATTTACAATGAACATTTAGTTGTTTTTTCTCAGCAAGCACTACGTCATTTGTTTTGAAACCAAACATATATTGATGTCATAATCATACCTAACACTATTATCCATACCTTTTCAGAAACTTTTGCCCATATGAGTAATCAGGAAAGCAAACGTCAAAGAGTGTGTGATTTGCTGAATGCACTCGTCACACCAAAGGAGATTTCAAAAATAGTTGGAGTGTCCAAAAAGACTGTTTATAATGTAAAGAAGAGAATGACTATGAGCAAAACTATTATGAGAAAGTCTGGAAGTGGAGGAAGCAACAAAAAACGTACCAAGGCTTTTATTAAAGCTCTCAAATCCAAAATCCTAAAGGATACAACCAAATCCATGAGAAAAATGGCAACTGAACTTGAGGTAGACAACAAGACCGTTAGAAATGCAGTAAAATATGATTTGAAGTTAAAATCTTACACAAGAACACCAAAACACTTGTTGACAACAGCAACAAATCCAACTTTATCAATTTTTGGGAATCATGTTTATGGCCGCCTTCTAGCCCAGATCTAAACCCTCTAGATTCTGTTATTTGGGGCGTTTTAGAACATGCTACCAGTAGAACATCACACAGCAATGGCGACTTTCTTAAAGATACTATTAAAGAAGAATGGGAGAAGTTGTCACCCGAATATTTGAGGAACACTTGCGCAAGTTTCAGGAAGTGTGTGAAGGCAGTTATTGAGAAAGAAGGAGGACACATAGAATAAAAACATTTTCTATTATGTACATTTTCTTGTGGCAAATAAATTCTCATGACTTTCAATAAACTAATTGGTCATACACTGTCTTTCAAACCCTGCCTCAAAATATTGTAAATTTTGCTTCCCCACCCTGTACCTGTCTGACCTGATCCACCCCTATGCCCCCCCTCGTGCTCTCAGGTCAGCAATCAGATGCAGCTTGTGGTTCCAAAAACTAAAAAGAAGCTTCGTGGGGATCGTGCCTTTTCTGTTGTCGCCCTAAAGTTGTGGAACCAGTTGCCCTTAGTTGTTAGACAGTCTCAGTCTGTACCTGTCTTTAAATCATGTCTAAAAACGCACTTTTTCTCACTAGCTTTTAATCAGTGAGTGATATGTCTGGTTTTTTTTTTTTTTTTTTTTTTTAATACTGTTTTTAACATATTTTAATTTGTCTTTGTTTTTATGATGGTTGTATTTTGTTGTTCTTAGCCCGCTTAACACCCTGTGTTATCACTAGTTTTATTTACTTATTTAATCCCTTGTTTTATGTTTGGTGTACGGCACTTTGGCCAGCTGTAAAGTTCTTAACCCTTTCATGCACTGTCCACTCCAGTGGACAGTTCTTCTCCAGCTGTTCTCTTGTGTATTAATGGGTTTTGTTGTTTTAGTTCCATATCAGCCAACAGAGTGGACGCTTGTGCACCATCCCATACACTGTAATTCAGATCATTACTGTAACTGTACTGTTCTTGATAAACCTGATCTGCAGTAAAATGTTTGAGTGTAAATCAATTGTTATTTGTTAGACAAGAAGGTTTTTTTTTGCATATTATCTCCATGAAGTGAGTAATTACTAGCATTAGAATATGTTAAAATGTGAGAAGACATCAGATTAGCAGCATTAAAAATGTTTTTATTTCATTGTTTTCATATCACTTGCTGATATTGGGTTTTAAACACGTTTCTTTACTTCAAAAATTAAATGCATGGATATTTTTGTAACTCCATAGAAAAAAAAAATTGATCACATTGTTTTTTTCATGGCTAAACACTGAAGAAAAAAATCTTGACTAAGGTTCTATAATTCATGCATGAAAGGGTTAAAGTGCTTTATAAATAAAGTTGGTATGGTATGGTATGGTACGGTACGGTATGGTATCACTCATTCTCATCAAAAGCCCTGTGGCGTTAGTTTTCGTCACCATGGGAGACTGTCAGAGTGACTCACTACTCCCTCTAACGGTCACATAAACAGACCAGTCCGTCATTGTCAATAGATAAATAGATGGCTGTAATTATAGACTGCTGATGCGCTTCTACTGTTCTACTTCGTGTCGCTACACAACAGAACATAACTATAGTCTGGTCTGAACCTGTTTTCCAGTCCTTCACATAGTTGCTGATGCTTTATGCCACTATTGATGCACACATACAAGCAGCCTGGCCCTTTGTTTGATGCTTCATGACCATCCATCTTCCACTTGATCACATTCCAAAGGTTTTCAGTGGGGGTTTGGCTGTGGAAATTCAGAGCTGTGTGTGTGTGTGTGTGTGTACCTGTATGTGTGTAGGTGAAATTCTCTGCAGAGGGGGAGGTATTGTTCACTCACAGCTTCTCAAAAAACTTGTCAAGCAGAAAGTGACCAAGAGGTGGAGCGAGTAAGACTCTCACAGAAAATACAGCTCAGACGCAGCATTCTCAGCTCCACTGATCTATACAAGAACAAATGAGCCACTTTGGGGAGGGAATTCTGCCATTTGTCACATGTATTATTAATTAATATTGCCCTAGCCAGCTACAAACCTTGGGGAAAAGGGGATAAAGAGGGGATAATTTACTTGAAGCCAGGATTCTTCTAACTGTTTTTGGACCAGGTCGATGCAGGGGCTGCAGACAAAGCCAGACATATATATATATATATATATTTATACACACACACACACACACACATACACACCCTGTGTTACACGAGGAGGTGAGATGAGTGACATGTGGGGCAGATATGTGTCTGGTGGGCCCAGCTGGAAGAGAGAAAAGTGTGTTTATTTAAAGCTCAAAATCAATCCTCTTCCTTCTCCTGTTCTGCCCTCTCAGACACCAGCAGTTCACTCTGTAGCTATCAGCCTGCTCAATACGACACACACACACACACACACTCACACACACACACACACACACACACATGCACACACACATTTAGAGAGGCATATGAAATGAAAACACAGCACACACACACAGTCAAGGACACAAGCCCTCCTACAGATGTGTCTGCACCAAATCACAAATACGAATATTCTACCGCATGTGGACACTGTAATAGACAATTAATGCACAATTTCACAATAAACTCTGATACACACATCATGTCCAAATAAAAATAGACAGTCATACTCCCCCTCACCCCATTTCCAAATGTCATCACAATGTAGAAATGGGAAGATGCTGGCAAGGAAATGAGGCAATTAAGACAGCGTGCTCATTCTGATAAATCGCCAAAAGAGCACTGAGTGTTTCAGGTAGAAATCACACAGCCTTAATGTGATCACAAACTAAAAGTCAGCATGTGTCCATTCTGTTAATACATTCTGAGAGATGTTTGTCTGATCTATGTTTGGTGCATTGCAGCAGCCCCGGTTTGAGGGGAATTCAGGTTATGTAAAGTTTATCCTACTGCCCTGTAAAACCAAAACTCAAAAAAAAAAAAAAAAAAACCTTCACTGTAGATAAAATAGGAGTCTGACATCTTTCTTTCTTTTTCAAAATGGTATGCTTTCACAGTATATTTCTATAGAGCACTTAGTGACTAAAACAAACTTTTACTGCACTGTGATTTTACATCACACTGCGTTGGCTGCTGTAGTCTGAGTCATGAGTGATAGAGTCACTGTCACTGCCACAGGAAAAAGCTAACTAGAAACTAAATGCTCAAGTTAACCCAGTGGTTCCCTACCTTTTTTGGCTTGTGACCCCATTTTAACATCACAAATTTCTGGCGACCGCAGACATTCAAAACGGAGACACGGTTTTTTTGCTGAAATTAATTTGTTTTTGATCATGTAATAGTTTGCTATACTATGTTGCAAATAAACAATAATTTTAGACAACATTTAGGCTATATAATGTATATTATTATAGACAGAGGCAGAAACTATTTAATGTACTGCTGCCCGTCTTGGCCAGGACATGCTTGAAAAAGAGATTCTTAATCTCAGTGAGGTTTTCTTGGTTAAATAAAGGTAAAATAAAAAAAATAAAAAAAAAATAAAAAGAAAAGCCAGGTGTAGATTACTGCACAAAGTGAGAATTTGATTTCCCTTGGTCAGGATATGTACAGTCAGTCCAGCTTGGATTTCCAAGGCTGACAATTAATACTGAACAAACAAGACCTCAAACTATGAATTATGAAAGAGCTGCAGCATCTGAAACTGACCACAATGAACATTTGACAGATAAACAGAACCACAGTGCTTCAGTTTCAGCTTCACAGTTTGTCATGTCTTTTATGGATTGTGACTGTCTCTCTCAACTCACCATATACTTTTTATTAGTAAGTTGTTGTTTTTTTATTTTTATCAATTATTAGAAATTTCAGGTGACCCCATTTGAATTCCAGGTGACCCCACGTGGGGTCCAAGGTTGAAAAACACTGAGTCAACCCATAAAGACCCAAACATCCACTGTTAACCAAAAGCATCTACTGATTTACACTGTTGATCCACTAATAAATAATATAAAAAAATAAAAAAATAAAATAAATAAATAAATAAATAAATAATAATAATAATAATAATAATAATAATTATTATTATTATTATTATTATTAATTAATAAATGGTAGTGAACATGGAAACACCGTCATCTTCTACAGCATTGATTCACCAGTAAAACCCATGGAGTTGGATCAATGACAGTGGATGGACACACGGGGTTTATGTCCAGTTAATGCTATACCTTACTGAAAAAGTCACCTTTTCTTCATTTTTTTCTGTTTTAATACAATAATCTTTGACTTTACTCGAACTTTTATGAACCTCTACATGATCAGTCCATTAAACATAGGAAAATAAATGATTTTTACTGAAAAAAATGCAAAATTCAGAGGATAATATTATAATAAATGGTGATAAATCACTGAAGAAAGGTTAAATAGAGAGAAAAATTCATTTGGGAACGATCACAAAAGTCACACAGGTATCTTTATGGGTTGAAGATACCTGGTAAAATGACTAATTTCAGCAAAAAGCAAAGCTAAATACTCTCATTTTCCCAGCTCTGTTTGTGTTTGAAAGATAATCAATGTGAAACAAGCTGGCATCATTTTAGTGTAATGTGTTGTCGTATTTAACTGAGTAGAGCAGCAGCTAAAGCTTGTTGAAAAAACAACACAATTAACATAGTTTAGATGCAGCAATTAGCTCAATTTACAGAAACATATTAGCACTAAATGCCTTTTGGACTCACTGAAACACAGTTGCAAGAAAAAGTATGAATCCTTTGGCATTCTCTATTTTTCTGTATGAATTGGTCGTAAAATATGATCTGATCTGCATCTAAGTCACAAGTATAGACAAACACAAGGATCTGAACCTAATATCAAACAAACAATTATAATATTTCATGTCTTCATTGAACACATCTAGTCTGACATTTTGCAATTCCACTCCAAGGTTCTAATAGTGTTGGATTTTTCATTATAGTTTAGTTTTATTTAGTTTTAACTTTTTTTTTTTTCTAATTCAGTTAGTTTGAATTCGTTTTTAGAGCAGGTTTGCTAGTTTTTATTAGTTTTCGTTATTTTCTAAATGCTTAGTTTTAGTTTAGTTTTAGTTTCTTTGTATCTTTTATTTTCTTCTCCGTCGTATTCAAATAAATCCCCGACAGGACTCTGCTGCTTTCTCGCAACTTTAGTCTTCATGTTTCCAGGTAGAGTGGGGACCGGAAGACGACTGTAAACCACAAGTGACGAGAAGTGACGGACCGCGAAGTATCGTATGGTGCCGCTAGCTAAAATTGCTAGAGCGAAATAAATCGCTTTCGTATGAATCCGACGTTGACAAAGACAAAAACGAAGGGAATTTTATCCATAATTTTTATATGTTTTAGTTAGTTTTGTAAACACACAATACAGTTTCAGTTATCGTTTTTTTCTTTGAATTATAGTTTTTATTTATTTCAATTAACAAAAATGTTTTTTCAATTCAAGTTTTCGTCATTTTGTTAGTTTTCGTTAACGATAATAACCTTGTTCCACTCTGTTGTAAATATATACAGTTTTTACAATTATTATTATTATTTTTTAAATTTTATTTATTTATTTTTTTCTATTATTTTTGGACTATCTTTATGCATGCACCCTTTTTCTTGCACTTTATTCTGTTGCTGCCTTGACGATTGAATTTCCCCGTTGTGGGGTCAATAAAGTTTAGTTTAATCTAATCTAATCTAATCTAATCTAATCTAATCTAATCTAATGCTGATTAGATCATAATTCATGAATAATATGTGCAAAAAACTATGAATTTGGAAAGGGTTAACTCATTTTAATATATAATTTTATAGGATAGTCTTAAAATCACAGTTGATGTAAAAGCATAAAAGTAGCTATGTACTAAATAAAACCCCCATCCCACCAACAGCCTAAAAGCACTTTTGTGTATTTTTTGACTCGCATTTCCCATAGTTTTTCTTTTATTCCTTTAAAATGTGGTTCGTTTTGCTTAAAAGTAGGACATCTATCATTTGCAAAAAGCTGCCAAGATTCTAAAAGGCAATAATGGAATGCTGTTAGACCTAAATTAGACTTAGTTTAAATAAGTACGTACATATAAAACTTGGATTTCAAACATCCTCCTCTATGAAAAGCAGGATACAGCCCAAGAAAAATTGAAAAACGACATGCATTATGAGGAGATAATTTCCCATTATCTTATCTAGAAAGCAGTATGTGGCCATTCAGCTATTTCACAATAGGATTCACTGCTCAGGTATTCACTGCACTAATCATCCCAGCATGTGAATCATCCCTGCACTGCTCACAGAATGAGAAAAAATGACCTTAATATATCTAAGGTGTGGAAAATAAGGTTCATTACTGTCACAAAGTGTTTTGTTGTCACTACACACTCAAGTGAATCACATCAAGGTCTAGATCCTGTGTGGTGGGGGCCGTCTCCTTCCCATATGGTCGAGTGCATCTGCATCTGCTGGCTGACATTTCATCAGAGTGATATAAAAGATGTAGGCAGCCTCTGAAGCGCTTGCAGTCATTCAACCAACAACAAGCAAACCAAACTAAATGCTCTTAAACACCCACATACATACAAGCTGTTGAGTTCTAACAGGATGCCAGGCAGGCAAGTAAGCGGTCGTACAACAGACTTTAAGGCCAATCCGATCGCAGCAAATAAGAACGGGGTGTAGTCAAAGTGTGTCAGCTTTATAAGCATGGCTGCGTTTTAATTAACCAAGACTAATATTGAAATAAAGCCAATCAGTCAGTTTGTCAGATACCTAGCAGAAAAAAACCCACAAGGCTCTATCTCTCCTTCCATTCACACTCCCTGTTGAATCACTTGGTTCATGATGCTCTAAAAATCCTTCACAACTCTCCTCGTATTAGCCTGGTTTTTCTTCTACCAGATGTTCTCTTCCTGGTCTCCCCTCTTCCCTCAACATATTTTATCTTTCTCACTGATAGCGAGTATTTTTTCCTCCTATTCTGCAGTTGCATTTGCAGGTAATCACATCCACTCACACAGCCACACACACACACTCACAAATCCACCAGTGTGCAGCTCGAGGTAGTTGCTGCAATGCAGGTTTGATTAATACCACTCTACCATCGATTACATGGATCAATGCGCTAATCTGCGTGTCTTATGAGGATTGAGAGGATGTGCAGAGCAAACAATAAACCCCAGCGGTCTTAGAAAACTTCCTCGGGGCGCAGAGGTAGAAGTGCATGTTGTGCAGCTTCAGAACCATGGACAGCTCCGCGTGACGAGATAAAAGACCATGTGGATATGCAGTGGTGATCCTCAACTGGTGGGTCGCAGCCCAAAAGTGGGACGCAAACCGGATTTCAGTGGGTTGTGGGCCTTTGTCTGGGTAAAAAATAATGTTAAGAATAGGGGTGTAAGAAAATATTGGTTCTGCAATATATTGCGATATTTCATTTCACAATATTGCGTCGATATTAAAAAGTACTGTATCGTTATTTTCGGTACTAATTCAAACGCAGATATTGTGGAGGTTCATTTTTGTTTTTGTTTTTTCTTTTTTGTTTATGTTTTATTTATTATTATTTAACACTCTTTTATTAAATAATGTTAGTTCCTTTGTTGGGACCGTACCAAAATAATGTTCTGATGTTAGTTCTGAACTAATAGAATATGAACATTTGAACAGGATCTTAAACTGTAATGTCTATAAAACATAATTAAAGTTTTAACACTGGAACATTTTGTGATATAACATTAGATCCTGTTGTGATCAAATAAAAATGTGTTTTGTATTTGTGCATATTTCTGGTGTAATTCAATTCTTCAAGGAAATAATAATTTTAAAAAAAACAAACAAAAAATCGCCTTTTTAACAGTAACATGATATATCGTGATATATCGTATCGTGATCCTAGTATTGTGATTTGTATCATATAACCAGATTCTTGTTAATATACACCCCTAGTTAAGAAACCAAACCTGTTATGACGCAATCAATAAATTTTACAAAATATGCAAGCCTCTTTCACACTGCGTGTATATGTTACCTGGCCTGGAACTTTAAATACATTTTAGGTGTTTATATTGTTATTAACCTGTTTTGTTTATTTATTTATTTTCTTTCTTTCTTCAACGTTACCAGAATGCACTGTCTTGACTGTCTTTTTATGCGTGTCTTGTTTGTATTGCCTTTTTTTTTTTACTTGGGTTCTGTTTGGTTATCATGTCCGGTGTCAATCTCTGTATCATGAATACTTTAAACTTTAAAAATACTTTACTTGAAATTATAAATGTTATATGTGTTAAATGAAGAGTTCTATAAATGTAGAAAAGCTCTATAAAAAAAAAAAAAAAAAAAAAAGAAACCAAACCTGCGCTTTATTTTTTATAGAGCTGAGCGCTGCCCATTCACAGTCCCATACAGTAGGTGGCAGTAATGCACTATAATGCTAATTAACACCAGATATTTCACAGCATAAAAGAAGAGCCAAATGTTTATATTCAAATCATGGCAAAACTCAGGTACGACAACAACTACATCAGATACAGTTTCACCTGCACTGAGGACAAAAACCTCAGTGTGTTTAATGCTTCAATAAGTGACTGAATGCACTTAATTACCCCACCCCCCAAAGGGGAGGCAAGGGGTATTGTTTTTGGTTCAAGGTTCAAGGTTACTTTATTTGTACCCGTGGGTAGATTTGTTTTGCAGATGAAGTGATTCCTTTTAGCGTTACAGTAAGACATACATTGAACCTGTTAGGCAGGTACTTGGTTCGGTTCGGTTTTAACTTTTTATTTATTCCACCCGTATAAAACACATGGAGATGTACAAAAATCACACCAGCCTCAGTCTATAAATCACTCGATCCATATCACATTACTTTCACTCATAACTACTTATACTACGCCTTTAACATATAGGTCAAAAACATGTCAAGGTCATATATATTTTACACAGATACCAACAACATTCTTGAAATCTGACTTCTAATATTCCACCAGCACAAATAAATGTATTTGCAAAACCAAAACAGGTGTTACTGAGGAAAAGAAATAGAATAAAATAATTGAGTTACAAAAAAAAAAAAAAAAAGCAATATTAAAAACAAAAAGAGGTATTTAGAGCTCTTGTATCAGCTTGAATTAGTTGGTTTCATCTTCTCTCAAATTTTTCTAGTTTCAGTTGTAACCTTGCAGTAGTTTTTTCCATAATAACAACCTTTTTTACTTTGTCTATCCATTGCGTTATGTTGGGGGGGTGTGGTTTCAGCCAGTTAATTGTGATCATTTTCTTTGCTATTACAAGTAAGACTTTCAATAAAAAGCTACAATCTCTGTCTATCAGATCTTCAGGTAATATTCCAAGTATATACAGGGTTAAATCAAGATGTAAGTCAATACCAAGTAATCTTTTTATTTCTGTTTTCACACACTTCCAAAAATCTTTGATCTGTGGGCAATCCCAAAATATATGAGTGAAGTCACCCACCATTCCACAGTTCCTCCAACATAAATCTGATGTTTTACTATATTTTGCAGTGACAAATGGAGTGTTAAAGTAACGCATCTTCACTTTCCATTCAAACTCCCTCCATGTTGGACTGTTAGTTTGTGTCCAGATTTGAACGTTTCTTCCCAATCATCATTTGTTATTAATACATTTGCTTCCAGTCCCATCTCTCTTTAACATCTATATTATTGTCATTGGATTCATATTGTAGTGTTTTATATATTTCTGAAATCAGCCCCTTTTTTGACTCTTCTTCTGTAAACGACATGAACTGCTCTTCAACCTTGGTTGGTATCTTTCTTATTCTTTCCCATTCATTGTGTTTCTGGAGGTAGTGTCTCAATTGTAAGTATTTATAAAAATCATTATTTGCTAAGTTAAATTCCTGTTTGAGTTGTTCAAATGATTTCTTGTTTGTTTGTTTGTTAACACTCTGGCAGCAAAATTATTAGTTGAATTCATACCAAATTGGGTTTATAGATTGTCAGTGACCCAAAATAGATGTGATTACATTCTAGGAAAAGTAGGTCAAAGTTCCAATTTTTTTATGAATTTTTAAAATCTTTTTGTTTCTTCCCATTTACCCAATGGCTTCCCAATGGCTGACATTTGTCTATGCTGTCTGTGTCTATGTTTACATCAGCACACGCATAAACATAATGACATCAGATGGATCGATGCCAAAATAAGCTAAAAGACGTGTTTTAAACTGAGTTCACTTTTTAGTTTTGGTTCAAACGTACCCAATTTAAAATATTTCCCTCTTTAGCATCGCCACCTGCTGGTCATTTTTGTTCATCATTACCTCCGCCAAGGAGGTTATGTTTTTGCCAGGGTTTGTTTGTTTGTTTGTTTGTCTGTCTGTTTGTCTGTCCATTAGTGTGCAACATAACTCAAAAAGTTATGGACAGATTTGGATGAAATTTTCAGGGTTTGTTGGAAATGGGATAAGGAAGAAATGATTAAATTTTGGTGGTGATCGGGGGTGGGGGGGCCCATTTCCAACAAACCCTGAAAATTTCATCAAAATCTGTCCATAACTTTTTCAGTTATGTTGCACACTAACGGACAGACAAACAGACAGACAGACAAACAAACAAACAAACAAACAAACCCTGGCAAAAACATAACCTCCTTGGCGTGGGGGGGGGGGCACAGGGGGGGCCACTGATCAGCCTTGGCGGAGGTCTGCGCTCTCTGAGTGCTTCTAGTTACCTCCACCAAGGAGGTTATGTTTTTGCTAGGGTTTGTTTGTTTGTCTGTCTGTTTGTCTGTCCGTTAGTGTGCAACATAACTCAAAAAGTTATGGACAGATTTTGATGAAATTTTCAGGGTTTGTTGGAAATGGGATAAGGAAGAAATGATTAAATTTTGGTGGTGATCGGGGGTGGGGGGGCCCACGGGGGGGGCCACTGATCAGCCTTGGCGGAGGTCTGCGCTCTCCGAGTGCTTCTAGTTAAACTTGTCTTCTGTGTTGGCATACTATGATATTCTGTATTATCTCTGGTTCAAACATTTCAGAAGTTTAACGTTTATCAATTTGGGTCATGTCTTGTCATTGAGGGCTGATAGTGGGTCCTGAAGTCAGACCAGTTGAGAACCACTGATCTAGAGATTGAGGAACAGCCTTACCCAGCTCATTCATAGAGATGAGCCTTTACAGACTGATTATCACAGCTCAGTCTTATCCAACAGACTGTTAGAAGCAAAACAGAGAGAGGCAAAAGATACAAGCTGCAGGTTTCATCTAGGTCTGGTAATGAGGCTCACTGGCTTCTCTGTGATCCTATAAATATTCACAGTCAGTGGGTGGGCCTTCGGGTTGAAGTAGGTTTTAATCAGTTCCAAAGTCATGACCATATTACATATGCTGTCTCTTCCAAACCACCAGGAGATCTACAAACCCTCCCCAAGATTATAGTCCTCTCGACCCTGAGACTTATTAATCCTGTTGGTGCAGGTGATGGGCAAGGACAGTGAACCTCTGAGAGCATAACCATGATCAAAATCAATCAGTCAATATGATGATGATGATGGAAAGAATACTAAAAAGCATCACCTCTGTGAATAACTATAACTACATGGAAATGTCAAGATCATATCTGTATTATAGTATCATTAAGGTGTCTTCCTTAAACTTTGCTTTAAAATCTTCACATGCTACATTAGCTGATAGTTTACATCACAGGTGTCAAACATGTGGTCCGGGGGCCAAAACCGGCCCGCCAAAGATTCCAATCCGGCCCGCGGGATGAATTTGCAAAGTGCAAGTTAGGGCATCGAACTCAAAAATAATATCATAATAACCTATAAATACTGACAATACCAATTTTTTTCTCTTTGATTTAGTGCAAAAAAACATTAAATTATTAAAATATTTACATTAACAAACTATCCTTTAACAATAAAATGTGAATAACTTGAACAAATATGTACAACCTGAAATGTCTAAAGAAAATTAAGTGCAATTTTAACAATATTCTGCCTGTTACTAAATGTTTTTTGTATTTGTAGATCTGATCTGTAACGCATATTTATAAATGATAAGTAGAGGCAAAATACTGATAAAATTGTACCTATATTTCTTTACAAATTTCATGTTTTTCAGGTTATTCACATCCTTTTTTGTTTGGATAGTTTGTAAACGTAAATATTGGCATGATTTAATGTTATTTTTTGCGCTAGAACAATTTGGAATTGTCATTATTTATTGGCTATCATGCTATTATTTTACTGGTACGGCCCACTTCAGATTAAATTGGGCTGAATGTGGCCCCCGGAAGAAAATGAATTTGACATCCCTGGTTTACATTATAGCTCTGTTAGCATAGCTTTTTTTTTTATTATTTTTTTTACACAAAAACAGCCACAATAAAGCCACACATCACTTCCATTGTCTGTGCAGTTTGTGTTGTCAGTAGCTGCACTAAAGATCTGTGTGGGATCCAACAAACCAGGTCCAAACTGTCACAGTTCAGTCTGAGCCGTGGATCAACAAACGGCCAATTTAGTGAAGATAACATGGTGCCAGGCACAACAACACCCCCCCCGCACATATTTTGCCCATTATAAGTGAATGAGAAGATTTTTAAAATTCATAAAAAATTTGAACTTTGACCTACTTTTCACAAAATGTAATGAGATTCATTCTGGGTCACTGGCAATCTATGAAGTCAGTTTGGTATTAATTCAACCAATAGTTTTGCTGCTACAGATGTGTGAAATTTCAACCATTATAAGTAAATGGGGACAAAAAAAAATAGAAAAAATTCATAAAAAAATGTGAACTTTGATCTACGTTTCCCAAAATGTAATTACATCTATTCTGGGCCACTGGCAATGTATAAACCAAATCTGGTATGAATTCAACCAATAGTTTTGCTGCTAGAGTGTTAACAAACAAGCAAACAAAGAAACAAACCGAACCAAAAACAATACCCCGTACCACCCCTTCAGGGGGCGGGGTAATAACTTCATACTTTCATTAGACTCATGATCAAACTCATCCAAGTAGAAGAAACACTGTCATTTCATCATCAACCTCAGTTCTTTTCATTTACAGCTGTGTGCAGTACTGAAAACAACAACAGTGCTTCAAGATATTATCACTTTGTCACTTTATTTCCAGTGGTTCTCATCCCATCTTGTCACTTTCTGATGCTTTGGTCAAAAGCCCCTCAGCATGGGAGGCAGCTGGACTCGCAACTCCCTCTGGTAGTCAAATAAATCCCCCACACTGTCGGTGCAAATGAATTCAGTCCATATCTTTACAATCCAATACATTGGCATCTTCGTACATAGCTCTTTTCATTTATTTTCAACATTCTAGGCCATTTTTTTAATATGTAAAAGTTGAAATACCATATCTAGCCCCTTTAACTGTGATGCATTATGGGAGAGGAGTTTGTAACATATCCATCACATCTCTTAGTGTGATTCTGACAGGAGGGTTTCTCTGAATGTCTTTTTTAGGAGAACATGTAACAGAGGTAGGAAGTGAAAACATGTTTTGAATCCATGAATCCACCTGGGTGAATATTTCACTCACCATCCTTTTTCTACTGCTTTATCAAGGCTTTTAGATTAAATCTTAATCATCCCCCATGGGAAAATGTGTCATTGCTAAAGTACAGAATGTTAAGCATTAGAGATGAATGATAGTGTAAGACAGAGCCGAGAGCAGATGATCTGCAGAAGTACTATGTTTTAAGGTTTATTTGGGGGTGTTTTTTTTAAGGGACAGTGCATATTAATAAATACAATATGTGCCAATATGCAAGATTATAGCAAAAGCTGATTTCAATTTTTACTCCCTACAAAAACACGTTGATGATTTTAACATAGCAACATGGATTCATTTTTTCCATCTTTATCTTTTTTTTTTTTCCCCCAAAGAGCATATACAAGGGTCAAAACATATTTGTTTTTCCCATGGAGTATGTCTCACTTTTACATCTGAGCATGGTGAGGAAGATCAAAAGTGATGGAAAAACACGTTAGGAAGGAAAGACCTGTGCGAGTGCGTACAGATTTCAAACCAGCAGGGAGAAAAATAAATCCAATATCCAATATCTAAGCATCAAATCTTGAAATCTGCTCACAGAATAGCGAGGAGGTGAAATGCAGGAGAGAGTGTAAACATGACAAATATGATTCAGAGAAAGAAAAAAAAAAGGTATTTGGCTCTGAAGGTCTGACGGCGAGCTAAGGGTTTGAATCATCATCTCTGAACACCTCTGCAGTCGCTACTCTCACTTTGGATTTGTACACGGTAATTATTCAGCGAGACAATACTTTAACAGAATGAGATGTAATCATGGGGTATAACAAATCCATTTGGTGATCAAAGTTATCACAGGGAAATGTCAGCATTAGCACCAGCAGAATAACACGGGTGGAGATGATGGCTGCTGTTTTTATGGCCACATCTCAGTGCAATAAAAAAAAAAGAGAGATGATATGAATCTCTTGACATCTTTAGCCTCTGTACATCTTTTGATTGCCTGTAATTCTTCAGGTCAGTCCTATAAAAGGTTGTAAACATGCTGCCTGTCCTCCTTTACTTTCACTTCCACCTAAATGCAGGCCTGTGAGAGTGTGGATAAAGTTGAATGTGGTTCAATTACTAAGTGAAACACAGCTCACAGGGGCTAGCAGATGTCTGAGTCCAAGGCCATTAGCTTCTCAGCATGCGTGTGCTCAGTACCTGGGTGGGTAAAGACATATGTGAGATATGAGGGACACGGTGTACTGTGTGGGTTTCACAAAGTCTCAGCTTGGAGAGTGTCCGACTGCAGCTGTGGCTAATATTTAATGCAATAAACCAGCCATGCACAGTGCAATGAAAAAAAAAAAAAAATAGGACCAATGTCCCTGAATCTCACCGGCATGTTCTATCAAGAATCAATAACTAGTTGAATTTGCGTGGTTGTCAGGTTCTACTGTTATGTTAGAGTCCTGTGGTCTTGATGCAGATCAGTCTCCTTTCACTGGAGTACCACAGATGTCATGGATTCAGACCTGAATTTTAAAAACCACATACAAACAATTACAAAGTCAGCTTACTATCACTTCAAGAACATTTCTAGGTTTAAAGGACTGATGTCGCAGCAGGACCTTGAAAAACTTGTCCATGCATTTATCTTTAGTCGAGTTGACTATTGTAACAGTATCTTCTCTGGTCTGCCTAAAAAGTCTATCCGACGACTGCAGCTGATCCAGAATGCTGCTGCTCGAGTCCTCCCTAAGACCAAGAGAGCGGACCACATCAGCCCAGTTCTGAGGTCTCTACACTGGCTCCCTGTCTCTCAGAGAATAGACTTTAAAATTCTCTTACTAGCATATAAAGCACTGAATGGTTTAGGCCCAAAATCCATCAGAGACCTTCTAGTCCAGTATGAACCATCCAGACCACTCAGGTCATCTGGTGCAGGTCTGCTCTGTGTTCCTCTGTCTGAGTCTAGAGTTTTTTTAAGTCAAGGTTAAAGACTCACCTGTTCACTGCTGCCTTTGACTAAAAGGCTTTTACTTATTAAATTTTATATTTTATATTCTCTTTCAAAACTCTGCACTGCAACTCTTCCTTTATTATGCGTGTTTTTATATTTTTGGATTTTATGTGTTTTTTTTTTTCTTACTTGCTGTTTTTAATCACCTTTTACCTGTTTCTTTTATAATGTTTTAAATGTGTTTCTTTTTCCCTGTCGTTGTATTTCAATGTCCTGTGTGAAGCACCTTGAATTGCCTTGTTGCTGAAATGTGCTATACAAATAAACTTGCCTTGCCTTGGAGGAGAACTCAACTAATTAAATCAAGTCCATATATGAATTCCTATCAGTGCTCAGTAGTAACTATATTGATAACTCAAACCATTTCCATGCCATTCCAGCCACATGAATTTGGGCCATTATAAGGAATATTGGAGTTAATATTTCAAAAATGTGTAAAAAATTAAAAAATCCAAATTTTTCAAAACTGTGAAGAAACTTTGTAGACATTGACGCAACTACATGACAGTAGTTTTTCCATCACCAAAGCAGTTCTTTCACTGCCATAATTTGTTAGTAAATCTGGCTTCTATTTTGCTTGTTGAAACCAGTGAAAGTGGAAATCAGCCACATTAAAAAGTTGACCCGAAGAGCCAAAGGATACTTCTTCTAATCCACTTGCCCAAAGAAAACTGACGACAGTGTGGACTGCACAGAGAATCATTTAACTTGCTTTATTGAGAATGTTCTCAAATGACCCAAGCACCTATAGTCAAGACTTCAGCTCACAGTATTTGCGTTTATGTTCATCTAGAAGAGAAATACTGCATGAGAGAGAAGACTATGCGAAACAGAAGCTCTCAGAGAAAACCGGGTCAAGGAGTTAGCCCATTTCCCTTGACAGTCTACAAGCTAAAAGGAGCCTGAAGGAGGATTGATGGTGCGATGTAAACACTGGCCTGTATTGTACAAGAGTTCCTGCAAGGTACCGCAGTTAACGCGAGGCCAAATCACTTCACTTCAACAAGGTCATTTTGGAGAGAAGATGGAGCTCTGCCTATGGAGAGATGAAAAAAAAAGGTGGTGTTGGAGTCAGCTGTAGAGTTCGGTGCCTATGAGTAAGTACTTTAGTCTGTGGGGCGTGTCAGGGGTTTCCCTAGACCTTGCAATAAAACCTTGAATTTGTCTGGCAAGTCGTTCTATCACTTTCCTTTTCTCCATACGTGCTGGACCATGATACTTGCCCACAGTGAACCCAACTCTAGTGGGGGATCTGACAGTCACTACGTCAGACACTGCTGCTTTAATAATGGTTTGGCATAAAGGTGCACAAGAAAAGTCTCATAAATATTGGGGCATAATATTTCTGTTTTTGTAAGTGTGTGATTGAACAAGAAGAACTCAGTGCCATACGTCATTGACAGATAAAGGGCTTTTTTTTAAGGACTTGCATTTTTAATTTCTTTTTTCCAAACATATTATATCATCACGCATCAAATACTAACATTAGAGCACCGGTAAATTACCTGTAACCAGAGGGGGTCTTCATATCGATATAGTGGCTTTTTATCCCTGTAAGGTGGTTAGTTTGTGTGTGAGATGATAGGTGGAGGTGAGAAAGTAGCCAGAACTAAACTCTACATATGTATGTCAACCAAAGGAATGTGGGTAAAAACATTAGACATGAAATCCAGTTCTAGATGATAGACTGGAAGGAGGCCAAGGGATTTTGGAGACCCAAGTCATCAGATATAAAAGGACAAATATAACAAAGATTCAAAGAGAACTTTGCTGCATGTCTCCCAGTGCTGTTTGAATAAAGACTGACCAATGAAAAATTAAAGAATCAGTGTCTTTTGTTCATCATATCCAGAAGTTGATCTTATCAATCTCACACACATCACATGGATGGCTGTGGCTCAGTTGGTAGAGTGGGTTGTCCAATGACCAAAGGGTTGGCAGTTCGAATCCTTGCTCTGACTGTCCTTGGGCAAGACACTGAACCCTAAATTGCTCCCAGTAGGGCCAGGCAGCGCCTTGCATAGCAGCAGTCACCTGCTGTATGAGTGTGTGTGTGAATGGGTGAATGTGAGGAATTGTAAAGCGCTTTGGGCGCCATGAAGGTGTAGAAAATGTGCTATATAAGTTCAGTCCATTTACCATTTACCACATCAACTTTGAGTATCCATATATATATACACCATAAATATGTACACAGAGGTGTCTTATCGTAATATACACACATACATACTTAAGATAAAGGGCTTTTTTATTGATATAACAAGATGGGATTTGTATGACCTGCACTGCAGAGAAGATTTATTGTGCTTGGAGGCAGTGGCGATTTCTCATTGACTACAAGGGAAGCTCGGCTTCCCCTAAAATTACGAAAATTAAATGGTTAAATATGAACGGTTGTGTTGACATTTCATTGACTACAAATGTGTTAGAACACGTTCATCTCACAGACGAGTTCGTTCAGAATCAGCTTTATCACAAATCAGCGGACTCAGTGTTGTTCACTTCTCATACATTCCCGTTGCGCTGTTTTCTCATATGATCTATGGTCAATGCCCAGCGTCCATGCACTTCAGTGGGACTGAGTGGAACAGTTTTTTTCATTGCCTCAAAACTGGACGGTAATTGGATAAATGCCACGATGTTGTCCCACTCCCGGACGCTCCGCATCTCTGGGGATGAATGAAGCTGTGGGCGGAGCTTGGCCGGGCTGGACGCCGGGCTTCCATTTGTTGATTGGAGGATCAGTTGAAAGGCTGAATCCTGTTTGATTGACAGCTATTTTGAGATCTACTCCTTCACTTGACAGAGTTCAGTTTAATACCGTCGCACATTCTGCTGTGAAATGGAGAGAGAAACCACTACAAAATTACTTGTTCATTTCTTGCACTGTAAATAAAACACACTCATTGTACTTCCTTGTTTCAATTTAATATAATTTCAGCATTTACTTGTTTACTTGGTATAATAAGGTCATTGACCATTGGTCATTGAGGGCCGAATTTATGTTTAATAACTTTTTATGTAAGCAGACAATGAGCTTCCCCTGTCTGAAAGACGAGCAGCTGCCACTGCTTGGAGGAACATGTAAACCAAGAATTTTTCATGTACCAAATTAGTCCTTTATGTAATTATTAGTACTTCGTAATCTATGTGATGTTCTATTATGTTGGTCGTTTGTCCAGGACAACAGATGGAAATTAACTTCTCTACTAAATCTGGTGCATGCATCTTGTTCTTTGCAACTAATGCCAATACACACTGTCCTGTTACTAAATAAATAAATGCAAAATGCAAATGAAGCTGGGTCTCTGGATTCTTGTGCAATTTTCTGTTACCATGTTATGGAGAAATGCCTGATTGAGATCACAGCTCTTGATTAGGCATTTTAAAGTTTGCACCATGAAGTTTGATTATTGCTTGATTCGTGATTAGACATTGTGATTCAGTCTTTATATTTTTGGAAAAACTGACTTTAACCTCAGGCAAAAGTAGATGAAATACATGTGAATACCACCAATAGGGATGTAAACATATACGGTGAATGTTCTCCATCCTTGACAGATTAGAACAGTACATAAGAACTGTTAGATAACACTGGTCAACAACAAATTTATTGTTTAAGTTTTTTGAGCTGATTTAGGATCATTTTGGTGTGCTGAATCCAAAAATCACATTAATTTTGCTTAATCAGGTCAATTTTCTGAACTATGCTACATATTGGCTTTTTAACATTTTTGCTTACATTTATGGGCCTTTTCACATCATATGATACAAAATTATTTCATATTTCTTGCAATAAACGAGTTCTGAAGATTTTACTTTTGCCAATTTATGATTAATGTTTTTTTAATATTACAGGTGAATGAAATGGCTTCGACTAGAAGATCTAGCAAAAATAAGCCTGACGTATTCTGCTACATCTGCGGTGAATACACCATTGTACCTAACAGGAATCAAGTCACAAGTTTCATAAAGTGTGCTTACCAATCTTATTTTGGTATTAATTATTATATTTTGTGAGAAGATCAAATTTTTCAAAATCAAATTAGCAAAAAAACCTGACCTGATTGAGAAAAACAGATGTCATTTTTGGATTTAGCAGTGCAAAATGGTCCTAATGCAGTTGAAAAAACCTAGACAACTTGCAAAAAACATTTTTTTGTAACCCAGTGTAATCCATGTTTACTTTTAACCTTACTGACCTGGAAGTTTAATTTCAGTCAATTTCTTGTAAAAAGGTCAGAAAAAGTGTGAGAGATGCTACACTGTATTTTATTCCTATTCTCTTCCTGTTGGACTTTAGATTGTTAGTGCAAGCCAACATTTCCTTAGCCTGATAGCATAATTACTAAAGTCATACATTATATCGACAAAAATACTGGGACACATTGAATTCAGGTGTTTCTTTTCTAACAGGGGTCTGGGATATAAAACAATAATGACAAATGCCATAATACAGTTTTATATTCTGATGAATATCATTGCATTAATTAGTTTTGTTTAAATTATTATCTTTGCTTCCAAAATGCCTCAGAGATAGTTTTTACTTAATTTCTCTCAATATTGATTTTTTCGTATCCATGTTCTAGCTCTAAATTTCTAAAATATTTTTCATGTTCTAACTGTAAATAATAATTTTCTACCAAAACTAACCATCTACTTTCTTCACATCTCACTTCAGAAGAAAAATCTCCCATTAAACTTTAAGGAAATGCTGACGTTTATAAAATATATGGACAATCACATTATAACAATATGAGATTTGTTGTTATTGTTTTGTATCCCAGACCCCTGTTACAAAAGAAACACCTGAATTCAACGTGTCCCAATACTTTTGTCCATATTGTGTATGACTTTGGTAATTATGCTATGAGGCTAACGACTTGTGAGTCTGAGACCATGATGCTGATGAGGAGTATGTTACAGTGAAAAGAAGTAGCCGAGCTAAGCTAAGCTAACTGTCGCTATCATTAAAAGACAGTCCGTTGTTTCTCTCCCTGTACAGAGGAGAAGAAACAAGACACTAATATTGTCACAAGTTTAAATTGTGGAACAGCTGTGTAGAGCTGTGGATATTGGACTACTGCCGCAGCTGTGTTTTCCTGCTGGTTCATCCTTGTTGTAATTCCTGGCTACACACTGTTGTTTTTGAAGATGAATGTTATCCTGCATAATCACATAAATAGATTTCACAAATTCTGGTAGGAGCTTCTCTTGCTCTACACAGAAAGCAAGGCTTAATTTGAGCCGGATCCAGCTGGGTCGGGATCCGGCACCTCCAAAGTCGGATCTGGAACCTATTTCATTGGATCTGGTACTACTATGGAAAAATAAATAGCCTAAATGAAAAAAAAAGGATCGTTGTCTGTCTTGTTAATCTTTATTACCCATTGAAGTTACACAAAAATCTTGTGTTCAGATGCATTTTAAGGGAAATTTTAAGGGAAAGACAAGGACATTCTACAACACAGGTGTCAAACATAAGGCCCCGGGGGCCAAATCCGGCCCTCCAAAGGGTCCAATCCGGCCCATAGGATGAATTACACTGAAGATATTAACAATCAGTGGTGTTAAAATCCTTTTAATTCAGGTTCCACATACAGAACAATTCATCTCAATTGGGTCAGACCAGTAAAATATTATCATAATAACCAATAAATAATGAAAACTACAGATTTTATCTTTGTTTTAGTGTAAAAAAAAAAAAAAAGTAAAATTACATGAAAATGTTTATATAACAAACTAGCTTACAAAAAATGTGAATAACCTGAAATGTCTTAAGAGAAGTACATGCAATTTTACCAATACTCTGCCTGTTATTAAATGTTTTGTGTATTTGTAGTTGTAATGTAAGTTGTAATGTACATGTGTAAGTGATAAACTGATAAACTGAGGCAGAATATTGTTAAAATTGCACTTGTTTTTCTTAAGACAGTTCAGGTTGTTCATGTTATTCAGATTTTTAAGGAAATGTTGTAGATGTAAACATTATCATAATGTAATTTTACTTTTTTCAATGTTGTTATTTTACTGGTCCGGCCCACTTGAGGTCATATTGGGCTGAATGTGGCCCCTGAACTAAAATGAGTTTGACACCCCTGTTCTACAACACTTAATGTAAAACAGCCTAATGTAGCTTAATGTCTGAAAACTGTGATCAATTACCACCAAATTTTGTGTGAACATCTCTAGCCATGCCCACTTTCACCTCTGCCAAAATCAAAATGAAAACCCCACTTTTATGGATGCTACATGCATTAAAATTTTCATCTCTATAGGCGCACATTATAGATAATGTAAAATAATATAATTTTACCGCGGTTTATCATTATATCGGTAATCGTTACATACCTACTACCTACAAGAAAAGACAACAGACCATAAGAGCCAAGTCGTCCCTTGAGAATCAGCTGGTTCTATGACCACTTTTCCTCATTTTGAGAAAACGGCGTTTGAAAATTTCACCTGTCTGATCTCTGATATTTGGAGAGTGATCAGTCATCTTTTGTGTGGAATAGTGTTGACTGTGGAAGGTACCCTAAACATATTGTTAACATGTTCTAAATCTTCATAGGCTTAGAGATATTTAAAAATGGACATTAAACTTTGTGATTCCAAATTATCTAAGTTGCCCCTGGTCAACAAATTCTATGTCCTGGTGCCTTTACAGGTGTCACTTATGATCCAAATCAGGAAGTTCTATGTCCACCAAAGTTGTTTTTAAAAAAGTTATGAACAAACTAAGAACGTTTTAGTCAGTGATTACATGTATTTTATACTGATGTCACAAAATTCAACATTAAAAACCATCCCTTGCTAGTGTTTTCCAATCCACCTGTATTTAAGGTTGACAACTAAAATGAGCACATCTATCCTTTTTCATTAAAGGTAGAATGGTGAATAAACGTGTAAGGACACCTGGAGGACCTGAGGAAATTGTGTTAACTCAGTTTTCATGGCAAACAACCATTTTCCAGCCATACTTCAATCCTCAAAGGCAGAAGAATTAGTTGTGGAATGTAGGCAAATGATGTGGAACACCATGAATGACCTTTTTAAGACTGAGGATTGATGAGGATTGAAAATTCTTTGTACACTCATAGATAAAAGTCGATGAATGAGCCACATTCTCATTTGAACCTGACACCGGACAACATTGCCCACTTGACCAGAATCTATAACATAAAAAATTAAAATTAGAAAGTGTATAAAATGCAAAAATTGCATCAAAATTAAATTTACATTCACAGATAAAATGATTATATCAAACCAATGACAAGTCTGTAAATGAGCCAAGTTCTCATTTGAGGCCGGGACAATATTGACCAAAATCTAGTATGAAAGAATGAAAGTATGAAAAATAAAACTTATCCAGAAATGCCAAATTTTGCGTCAAAATGCCTCATACACTCAAATATAAAATGATTATCAAATAGACAAGTTTATCAATGAGCCACCTTCTCAGACCTGACTCCGGGACAGCCTTGCCCGTCTAAAAATGCCAAATTTGAACACTGAACTACTTTGAATAAACATTAACCCTTTCATGCATACTGGTCACTCCAGTGGACAAATATTCTACAGCTGATCTATTGTTTATTCATGGGTTTTGTTGTTTTAGTTCCATATCAGGACTCTTATACATCATCCAAAACACTGCAATTCATACAATTACTGTAACTTTGCTGTTCTTGATAAACCTGATCTGCAGTAACATGTTTTAGTGTAAATCAATTGCTAATTGTTATTAGACTGTAATTAACAAACTTTGTTTTTTTTTGTTTTGTTTTGTTTGCATATCCTCCTGAGACCCAGCAATGCATTTTGTCCTCTGTAGGGGACAAAAGTTTGACAGTTTTACTTTAAAAATGCTATCCATTACAAAGGACATTCCATTAAAAAATCAATCAATAAATAAAAAAAGTTTTAAAAATGTATCTGAAAAAACTGTTGCATTATGCAGTTTCCAATCAAGACAATTTTTTAATGTAAAAAAAGCTAAAACTGTCCATTTCCTGGGTCTCAGGAGGATATTATCTCCATGAAATGAGTAATAACTAATATTAGAGTATGATAAAATGTGAGAAAACAGTAGCAATTTAGCAATTAGCGGCATTAAAAATGTTTTTATTTCATAGTTTTCACACAGTATATCACTCTCTGATGATGAGTTTTAAATAAATGTTTCTTTGCTTCAAAACTTAAATGCATGGTGTCCAGCTGAGTGGACATTTTTGTAACTCCATGAAAAATACGTTCATAAAAAAAAAAATAATAATAAAAAAAAAAAATCAATTGCATTGTTTTTTTCATGCCTAAAGAGGAACAAAAACACTCAAGAAAAAAAAATATTGACTAAGGTTCTCATAATTCGTGCATGAAAGGGTTAAACAAAACTATCTACATGATAGCCCTGTTCAGACCAATCATTTCAAACTTTTACCAGTATCAAAATGACTTACTTAGGCATCAACGGCATAAAGTAAACATGTCTCAGTCAATTTGAGACCCCGTCCATGTGTTTTCTGAGCATACATCTTTTTTGAGCAAATGTCACATGATCCAGGTCTGGCCCCTGATTGGCTCCTCTTGGACACAGAACTACCTGATTTGAAACGAGTGCCACTCAGGACATAGAACTAAATGTTTCTAGGTGTAAATGTGTGTAGATGTTTAGCTTGGAGCTAAGCACTTTGGAGCATAAACTTAAATGATTTTAGAATGTCCTGATATGCTTAACTCCATTTCTGCAGAAAGTGGACATAGAACCAGCGAAATGTCATGTAACACGAGTAACAAAAGATGTTGCTTATTTATGTACTATCACCTGATTCAGAAGCTCCCCACACCTTTATAGTGCCTTAAAGGTTACTATTTTGCTTTTACAATCCGTGGCTTTGCTTTTTTTTATTTCACTTTTACAGCTTTGTTTTCAGCTACAGCTACTGAAAAGTTCCACAGTCACGCTTTGGGCTCATCACCAAACAGCAGACAGAAATCTGGCACATTATCCTGGAGAACACAGAACATTTAGTGTAAATAAGCACTTTGTAGAGATTGAGAACAGAGACAACAGCTGAGGAAATATTACACATGAGACTTAGGTAGTGACAGAAACATAGTTAAATGTATTTTGTGGATATATGAAAAAAAATCAGCTGTTAACATATTTGTTGGATCAAGTTCACAGTTAGTGGCGGTAAAATCTTCAGCTGCAAACCATCCACCCAGTCGTCTAAGATTGTCTCAGTCTACTGATCTTATTTCACATCCATTTTTTGCACTTTCAAGGCATTATTTTCATATGCAAAAAACCTAACTCTCAAAAGAAATATATAGAACACCTGTTAAGTTTCATTCTAAAACAGGGGTGTCAAACTCATTTTAGTTCAGGGGTCACGTTCAGCTCAATATGATCTGTCAGACCAGTAAAATAATAACATAACAGCCTATAAATAATGACAACTCCAGATTTTTCTCTTTTAGTGCAAGAAAGTAAAACTGAATGAGATAATTTTATTTACTAAACTATCCTTTCACAAAAAAATGTGAATGACTTGAAAAACCTGACATCAAGCTAACGAAAAATAAGTGTAATTTTAACAACATTATGTTTCAGTTTACCATTTTACACATACATTACAACTTAAAGATGACAGTGGATCTACAAATACACAAAACATTTAACAGGAATCTGGGGTGCCGTAAAGGGGGGGTGAACATGACAAATTCATGGGGCCCGGCATTTCCAGGGGGGCCAGTGGATATAGGTTAGAAGTTGTGAAAATTTCTTGTAAGCTCCGCAGTAAAAGAGAAGTATAGAAGCCGGGAGCAGGACGTTCCAAGTTAAGTTTTACTTTCATTTTCACACCCGTTGCGGTTGTCACGGCTTTTATGAAACACATGTTAGCGTGTTTTTTCGTTGGAAGCTCCAAGAATAAGTCCGTATTCTTTTAGGTCTCATTTCTATAAATGATCACAAACAAAATAGAACTCAGCTGAGGATCCACACCCCAAGTGGGGTAATGGATCCAGACATTCCAATGCACATCACTTTTATAATCCTTGTAAAGTGATCTTCAAACTATGGGCTGACCCCCTTGTGCTAGGTGGGCTGGGTCACAGAAAATAGATTGGTGTCATCAGACTCTAATGTCAAGCAGATGTGATTCCTCAACTCGGCAGCCTTCGTACAGGCGTGGACGGGCGGAAAAGGGCAATTAACCGACAATTAATAATTTAATTGAGCAAATTCTTATCGACAATTAAAGCTATACCTACCGATGTGGCGTTTCTCACAGCACTTAGTAAAAGTTTGAACATGAACAACCCGCCTCCCTCCAAAGCCCCGCCCCTTTCCCGCTGCCTGAGCTCTGAGGCTCCTCCTCCTCTCTCCTCCTCTCATCTGATGCGCGATGGAAACGGAGGAGGAAGCAGAGGTGGAGGTCCGGTCCGTTTTGGCGTGTCCGCGGACCCCTCCCTCAGTAATCAGATGCATCATCCACCTGCCGCAGGCCCGCGGCTCCTGTTCCATCAGTAGACCTGGTCTGTGCAGTACTGGGTCAGTGTCTTCACTGCAGTGCCCAGGGGATGGGCGTGCGCATTGTGAACGCGCGGCCTCCGCGAATTTTCCGTGGACATTTGAAGTTTCATAGTCCATACATTTATCATCCTACATCATCTTACATGTGTGACACCATGTACATGTACCTGTATGAGTCCCACCGTCATAAAAGCTGAGCTTTATGCAGACCTGTTCAGTCCAGTACAGCTGACTTCCGGACTTTTATCTCCATCTTTCACTAATCAGACTCCTGTTTGTTCCCCTCAGTTGTTGTTTCTGTTCATAAATCCGTTTTTTCCTTCCACATGTGCATGTCAGTTCTATCCGTACACATCCTAGACAGTAGACTGTGGTCAGTGACAGGAGAAGCAGCGCGAGTGAAGCGTCAGATTCAGAGGGACACATATCGGGTGTGAGACGGCGATAATGGATCGGATGCTGGACGGCCGTAATGGATGATTGACAGGAGGCTCAGACAGGTTCGGCCAATTATTTTATTCGGACCGAATAAAATGATTGGTCAGACTTTTATCAGAAATATATGAGAATTAAACATTTTTGAGTTTCAATACCTGGTGGATTTCTTTTACATTTTAGTTTGACACACACTTATTAGGAGCATTTTAAGATGACAAAAGAAAAGTGTAAAAATGCCACATCATACGGTATAGCTTTAATAATTAGTCGATTAATTGTTTACATCCCTAGTTTGGATCTAAAATGAGTTTGACCCCCTTGACTGTAAATTTTTTCACTCTACAAAATTCATCCCGCCGGCCGGTTTTGGCCCACGGGCCTTATGTTTGACACCCCTGTGCTAAAATCAAGATCCTTACTTGCCTCACAGAGCATCACATTATCCTAAACATATGAATCAACAGAACAGATGTTTTCATTGTTATTCTAAGTGCACTGCACGGCCACATAAATACATTTCATTTCATCACAGAAGGTATATGCTGTAAACGGCATGTGGTTGGACTAACTTAAGTTTCATTCTGCCTTGTATCCTACCATATGGCCGTACATAATATCTCTATTTTCCACTTCCTCTTCCACTCATCTCTCCCAGAGATGTTTAGACACATTGGACCACAGCAGGAAATCTCCTCTGCAATCACAATCGGGTTTTTTTTTTTTTTTCCCCTTGTCATCATTTTCGTAATGGAACAGTTGCTTCTTCCGGAACTTCCTGTCTCCGCAAAACATCATCCCACCCCTGCTATCAGCCTCTTACCACAAATTCACACACATAATCACACACATACACACTCTCTGCATCACCAGCGCTCCCTCGGGTTTATTTATAGGCTTCTTTCGACAGCATGTTCCAGCCAATAACAGTCTGAACAGCCTTTTAATCACATACTTGGACAAAAGAGTAACAGCTGCAATGAAACAGCTTAATACTTGCCGCATAATTACAGATGTTTTTGATGCCTATTAGTTAAAAATGCATGAGTATAATAAGCATAATGTATAGTAATATACAAGTGCAAATTCATTTAATGTGCCTGTGGCATCACATGCAGATGCTAGAGGGAAACAAATTACTGTGAGGACCTGTTGCATCTGAGCAGAGATCCAATCCTCTGAACAAGCTCTGGAAGGCCACTTTTGGGAATGAAACTCATTATCTGTGTCCTTTGAGGGAGGGGGAGGGGGAGGGGGAGGGGGAGGGGGAGGGAACATGATAGAAGTAAGATAGAGATAGATAAAGGGGTGAAGTAAACACAATAAGAGAGAGCTACCACTTTGCAAACAAATTCTCTCTCCTAATCAACGGACACTCCTAATAAAAAAAGACACTAATGTCAACTGAGCTGATTACTGTGTAATTGTGTGTAATCATTGTTGACACAGGGAGCAGAGTCAATGAAATCTGGATTAGTTCAAAGAAGCTCAGTGAGTAACAGAGTTATTATGATGGAACACTATCTGAGTTTTATATTATTAAGTCTTTAGTGTCAGGTTTGGAGTTTCAGTTCAATTTCACATTATTAGTGTTATTATTTTAAGGAATTGACTCATTTTAATTTTTTTTAATAGTTTTGCAGGTATTGTGACGAAAACCTTGACTTGAAAAAACCTGAAAAGGATAGGATGAATTGTTAAATGAAGGTCACTTGTGCAAAGATAGTCCGTAAAACACTAAAGGTCCACTACACAATAGTTCTTGGGTGTCATTGGGCAAAAATTCAGTCACTATCTGATGACATGAATTCAGATGGAAAAGAAACAAGACTTCTGCTCTACCTCTGGGCTCTGTTTACCTCATCTGGGGCTCGTTTCTGGGTTAAATAGTGAACGCAGCTGTTTGCGCGCCCTTCAGCGCAAAAAGTGAGCTAATGATGGGTTAGTGACCGCAGAGGCTTAACGAACGCAAAATCCGTTTCTGTGCTCGTTGCATTCGCTAAACCATCGTTAGCTCACTATTTGCGTTGAAGGGTGCGCTAAACAGGTGTGTTCACTATTTAACCCAGATTGAATGCCTCCGCTCCCACTGTTTCCAGTCATCTGACAGCATTATGGTTAGGATGAAGAAGTATTATAGGATATCTGTGAGCCCGGATCTGTGACCTCCTCCCTTACCCTCACCTGTCTGGATGGACCTCCACCCTCATCTGACTATAGATGGACCCCCTCAACTGTCTGTTGAGGGGGTCCTCCTTGTTGTTGCATGTGCCGCCGCCCCCCCCCGAACTGAACTGAATTATTTACACGTATCATGTGTCCGGCTGGATGTCTAAGGATGCAGTAATTCCACACTGGTGACTTGATTTTATACACACACACACACACACACACACGCCCGCTGGTGTGTGTGTGGCACCAGTTCACTGGCTCTGGCCCCATACGGTTCTCTTCCTTCCTTCCTTCCTTCCCTCTTTCCCTTCCTTCCTTCCTTCATTCATTCATCTCTCAAAGCCACACACACTTTGTCCTGAACTAATCTATATTTATCCATAAATCGATAGAGAATAAAATTCAGTGAGTGGATCAGTCCTCACTCGGTAAATTCGTTTTTATCAGTGTAAAATGTCCATGGGAAAAATCTGATACCATTAAAGATATTATCAAACTTATGTTAAAAAATCTTCTTTTTCAAATGTAAATAGTTCAAAGGAAATTCATGACGGAAATGAAGTGAAATGAAGCTACAAGAATACATCCTCCTTCTAACACGAACCTCTGAGGTCCATGTTAAAATCAACTCTTTAACGAGGAACTGGGTGAGCGCACACTTTTAACCAACTAGCCCAGAGATGGGACAGTGCATTTTGCATTGCGTTGGGGTTAAAGAACTAACGTGCCAATGTATTTTGCGTTGCGTTGGTTGTTAACGAACAAAGAGCGACCCCAGAAACAGGATAGCGCAAAATGCGTTAAATGGATGCATTTTGCATTGCGCCGGGCTTAACGATTTAATGAGCTAGTGCAGAAACGAGCCCCTTCCTCATAACTGAAGGGTTTGCAAGGACCTACTCCCTGGTTCTTCATAGAAGCAACCTGGCAGCTTGAATGAAGTGCATTAGGTTGTGGCATAATGGTTCTACCTCACAGCTAGAAGGGTCTGGGTTCAATTCTCAGCTGGACAGAGATCTTTCTGTGTTGTGTTTTACCTGTTGTCTCCATTATATAACCAGTCACGTAGAGATTAAATCTCTTGTCACTGCCCCTGATCACAGTGTTGATGAAGATATGGAGTTGGTCCCGGAATTGAAGTACAGTCCACTGAGTCCTATCGCCTGTTTCTGGTACTACGTACCACTTTAGTCTGTACATATAATTTACAATATCTAGTTTATTTATTCTGTTCATCACTATTCTTCTTTCTTTCTTTCTTTCTTTCTTTCTTTCTTTCTTTCTTTCTTTCTTTCTTTCTTTCTTTCTTTCTTTCTTCTTTTTAACTTGTCTTGTTCAGCATCCTAACAGCAGAATGGTAGTCTGGCTGCTTTTTGGTGCTGAACACATTTGCTTTGCCAAGGGAAACTTCATAAAGTATATGAAGCTCCCCTTGATATTCTACTCTCTTTATTATGAGTTTTGTTGAACCACATGGGGACCTGACATGGGGTGTGTGTGTGTGTGTGTGTGTGTGTGTGTGTGTGTGTGTGTGTGAAGGGGAGAGAGCAAGAAAGAAGAAGGTGGTGAAGACCCTCACAAGAAAGTATCAACAATATTAACAGTAACAACCACGGTGATAATTATAATGGTAACAATAACTACAACCAGAACTAAGTAAACTGGGCAGAAAGAGAGAAATAAAACAAAACAAACAAGCAAGCAAACAAAACTACAATAAAATAAAACTCATCTGTTCATCACTATTCACCCGGTGTCCCTTTCCCCACTCTCCTCTGGGGGAGGGGCTACTGTTTCAGTTGTAGCCACCTGGGGCTTAATGATGACAGGATCTGAGGTGACTCATCTGTGTCCTGTCCTGACCTGTGACCCCGGACCTCCTCCCCCACCCTCACCTGTCTGGATGGACCTCCTCACCCTCACCTGTCTCATCTGATTAGATGGAACCCCTCATGTGCCCCCACCGTACTACATCTTTACAGACTGGAACTACATCAGCAAATGGACATCCATCAGTCCTGTCTGTCAGTGGGAGTGGATCTCTCCTTGGTTCTTGGTTCTCCCCAGGGTTTCTCTTTCCCCACTGGGTTTTTGGAGTTTTTCTTTACTGAGAAGGAGGGTCAAAGGATAGGGGATGCCCGGTGTCCTGTCGAGTTGAGCTACCTAGCGCTACTGAGTATACGCATGCCCCTAAGCATTTTCACAGTTTGAATGCCCATCGATTTGTGCTACCCCAGGCAGAAGTGAGTCATATTTTGTACGTATATTTCTTTAATAGTGCCTTTTGAGCAGTAAGCATGGAAGCAATTATGTGCACAAAAGATAGACGTAGAATATTGACGTTAGATGATAATAGCGTGAGGAAGTTCTCATTGTATGATATAGCGTTAAGTGCGTGGGTCAGGTGGGTGTTAATGGCGTTTAGATTATTGTTTAAGTTAGTTCAACAGACGCCAATAATGGTAGCCTACCATTTAACTGACCAAATCTATGTTAACAATTCCTGTAAGCAATTACATGTGCACGAAGGATAGACGTAGAACACTGAAGTGAGATGATAATAACATAAATAGTGGTGTTTCTATAGTAGGAGCTTTATTTAATAGAAGTTATAAGCCTGTATAAATATGTTACCTGTATTGGGAGCTTTATTTGATAGAAGTTATAAGCCTGTCAAAATGAGCTTCCTCTACCCATATTCAGATGAATAAGTAAATAATGGTGTTTTTCTACAGTCGAAGCATTATTTCATTTTCAAATAAGCGTGTCGAAACGTAAGGTAGCATGTTTTGACGGGGTAGCGTCAATCGATAGACGTCGCTGTTGATATAAACTACTGGTAGCTTACTTCGACGGAGCAGGTCAACTCGACAGAACACCGGGACATTAATCCATTTCCTTCATCTACCGTTTATTTGACTGTTGTTTGTTTTCATATCCAGCTAATTCTGTAAAAGCCCTGTGAGGCAACCTTGTTGTGATATAGGACTCTACAAATAAAGTTGAATTGAGTTGAATTAAATACCTTCAATGGCAGCTCACTGATACTAATGAGTGCTACGTGCTAATGCTAAGTACTCTATGTGTGTATGTTTTACATTTATTTACATTTGTTCTTCTTGTATGTTTACTGTTTACATTAGTTATTGTCCACTTCTAGTATATTTCAGTGTTTTTAGGAATTAACTGAACTAGGACCCCTCCCATATGCATATGTGGAAAGCTAAAGCTAATAAGAGCCCACCTCGCAGAGCAGCCCTCAGTGACAATAATGCCATTGTTTAGACCAGATGCAACATGAAAATGAGGGGTTTTGGTGGAGGTGGGTTGGAAACAGGAAGGGTAGCAGGGTAATGTAATAAGGTTAGCCAGGATAAGGAATGTAAGGGTTATGACTTGAATGAGATTTTCCAGTCGGATGGCCAGACAGGAATCAGCTGAGCCATCAAATAAAGTAGGTTAATACCACGCTACTACTGAGTTGACCTGCTATTGACCTCCCTGAGCTAACACTATGCTCATATTTTATTAGCTACAATTATCCTGGTGGTACAGTGTAAAAGTAATAGTTACAGTTAAATATTTCATTATTAGATTAATTTCATGTCCGTACAGTGAATATAAAGGAAATGAAATTCATCCTTTACCATACTCTAGTACCAGGGGAATAGAGTTTTTCATGCTTTCAGCACTTTCAGGCTGACTCTTCAGTAGGTATGTACCACGAAAATTAGAATGTGAAATATGTGAGACCAGCAGAGGCACGAAGAATGGTGGCAGAAAGAAACTGTCAGAGAGTTCAGATAGATAGAAAAAGTGGGAGGCCAAGGGAGTTGGACGGAGAGGTAAAAGCATGAGCAGGAGGAGGACTGGGTGAGTGGATGAGAGAGGAAAATATGAAGGCACCATAAAGGACTATTCAAAGACGAAGAGATCTTTAAAACCCATCCAATGACACACATAAGAGATATGACTCATCCTCTGGTCTCAGTTGCTCTAGCAGCGTTATGGGCTGTCCTGTAATTCACGATCTAAAGCAGGGCTGTAAAACTCATTTTCTTCCAGGGGCCACATTCAGCCCAATTTAATCTGAAGTGGGCCGGACCAGTCAAATAATAGCATGATAGCCAATAAATAATGACAACTCCAAATTGTTTTAGTGCAAAAAATAACATTCAATTATGCCAATATTTACATTTATTAATAATAATAATAATAATAATAATAATACATTGATTTTATATAGCACTTTTCTAAGTACTCAAAGACTCTTTACAATAAACAACCAAGGGACGAACACTCATCAAATGGGTAAACAGATACGAAGTTAATACTAAATGGCATTCAAAGAACAAATACAGAGACAAATACAGAAAGAAGAAAGCACACAAGAGACATTTACAAACCATCCAAACAAAAAGGATGTGATTAACCTGAAAAATGAAATTGGTTAAGAAATGTAAGTACAATTTTATCAATATTATACCTCGATTTATCATTTATACGTGTGCATTACAGATCGGATCTACAAAGGCACAAAACATTTAGGAACAGGCAGAATATTGTTGAAATTGCACATTATTCTCTTTAGACATTTCAGGTTGTTCATGTTTGTTCAGGTTATTCACATTTTATTGTTAAAAGGATGTAGTGGTAATGTAAATATTTTCATAATTTAATGGTTTTTGCTCTAAATCAAAGAGAAAAAAATGGTTTTGTCATTAGTTATAGGTTATTATGATATTATTTTTGAGTTCAATGCCCTAACTTGCACTTTGCAAATTCATCCTGCGGGCCGGACTGGAAACTTTGGCGGGCCGGTTTTGGCCCCCGGGCCGCATGTTTGACACCTGTGATCTAAAGCGTACCTATAGTGAATTTACATTGTTAGGTATTTCAAAAGATCACATCTAACACTAGCGGTTCCGTCAGGTAACTTACGTCATAGCCCATTGTGAAGTACATGTGAGTACTAAGTTGTTGTCTCCTTCATGGGCTGTTCCAGCACCGGTAGTAATGAAGTAATGTTGTATAACCGATTACCTGGTTCCCCTGACCCCATGCAGCAGACACCAGTCTAAGATGACACATTATCGTCCAGTGCTGGGTCACATTTCTAGGACAATGTCAGAGTTCAAAGGTTACAGCTGCACAAACAAGTGTAAACTCGTGCTTTCCACTCAGTCTTGCTCACTGACTGCTGCTTGTTTACTTGCACTCTAACACCTGAAATCCACAAGGGAGCGTCACTTATGGCCGGCAGTGGCTGCTCCCCATAGGTTCTGCCCCTACCCGTGATTCATATAATGAAAAGGTCCAGCGTGGTGCATTTATGGTGATTTTTTTACTTAGTCGCTTTTCCATTCACCTTCAAATTGCGCGAATATAACTGGCGCATAAAAATTTACCCAACGGAAAAACGACAATTCCGCCAAAACTCTCATTTTTTGGTTAAAAATGTGCTGTCAAGAGGTGGTTTTTCAGGCGTAGTGCAAAACTACAATAGAAAGACCTTTTTCCGCAACTAGAGTCAGGTGAATTAAAAAAAATGGATGTTGACGGACGTTTTAAAAGAAACATGTTGTGGTATGTGTGGACGCTCCAGGAAACCGAATCATTTTTTAATTTAGTACGGAATAGAGGGGTAATATTTAATAATAATGAATATATCAGTGAATCAACACCATATTTACATTCGTCGCCATGTTTACGGAATGACTTCTCGTGTCATCTCGCAGTAATAAATAAACAAATTGTCGCATTTGTGATTTAATGGAAAAACTGACTTTACGGACTTTTGTGTTTTCGACGTTTAGTAAATATTGATAAAGTTTTGCGGAGTTGTCCAGCGGAAAAGCTACTTCTTTGTTATAAGTAATACACAAAACACAGTTAACGTCATAAGCATGATCAGTACAGGCTGGGGTGCTGTAAAGGGGGGGTAAACATGGCAAATTCATGGGGCCCAGCATTCCCAGGGGGCCCAGTGGATATAGGTTAGAAGATGTGAAAATTTTGTGTAAGTTTCGGCGTACAACAGGCATATAAGCCGGGAGTCAGACGTCCAAAGTGTGTTAAGTTTCACTTTAAGTTTACGCCAGTTACGGAACACATCCCTATGTATACCCCCCACCCCCCCCACACACAAACACACACACACACACACTCCGACACATACTTTGTTGTAGTAAGGGCCCACAGCATTTACCTTTCGGGGGGGGGGTGTCACATTTGCTAGCGAAACCCCAGTGTACAGGTAATACTTTAACCCTTTCATGCACAAATTATGAGAACCTTAATCAAGATTTTTTTTTCTTAAGTGTTTTTATTCCTCTTTAGGCATAAAAAAAAAAAAACAATGTGATTGAATTTTTTTATGAACCGATTTTACATGGAGTTACAAAATCATGCATTTAATTTTAGAAGCAAAGAAACATGTATCTACTGACTTACTGTGTGAAAACTATGAGATAAATTTTTTTTTAATGCAGCTAATTTGATGTTTTCTCACATTTCAACAATACCTGCATGGAGATAATATACAAAAAAAACAAAAAAAACAAAAAAAAAACAACAAAACAACTGTTAATTACAGTTTAATAATAATTAGCTTTTTTTTTTTTTTTTTTTTTTTTACAATCAAACATGTTACAGCAGATCAGGCTTATCTGGAACAGCAAATTTACAGTAATGGTATGAATTTCAGTGTATGGGATGATACATAAGCGTCCACTGTGTTGGCTGATATGGAACTAAAACAACAAAATCCATAAATATACAAGAGAACCCCTTTGAACAGCTGTCCACTGTAGGGACCACTATGCATGAAAGGGTTAAACAGAAATAGTGAGTCCAATAGTACTGGTCATAGTTTCATAGGGATTTACATATTATCTCTGTGTCTTCAAGTTTGTTTCATTTCCAGTGAGATTTGCCTCATTTATTGTCTTTCTTCCCCACATCCTGCAGCTACGGTATTTTCAGCACCATACCGCTAAAGATAAAAACATCACTCATTATATTTCAGTAATCTGTCCCTGAGGCTGCTTCAAATGTCTGGCATCTAAAACGGAAATCTACATATCTAAACTCTGTGTCTTAATTGTAATCCATTCTGACCAATGCAGAAAGGAAGGAACAAAGAGAAGTTTTTCATCTCGCAATCAAATCAACTTGGGTCTCCTGTGACTTTGATTGACAGACCATCTTACGGAACAATGTTTGCACTCGGATGGGGTTAAGACCGTATTCTCTGGGCAGACACGGAATCCATATTAACTTCACAAAAAAGTTTCAGTCAGACTGTCTATGACTTTTAAACTACCGAAACAGACAGAGAAAATCAAACCAACTCAATGACCTGCTTCAGACAACAGAGACATGGATGGGGATATTTTTAAACTGAACGGAGGTGTGACCATCTCAGGTAATGATTGCATTGTGAAGAAGGGAGAAGGAAACAAGACACAGACAGAAAATACTAGAGAGTGGAAGAAAAGCGGTGCAAACCTTCTCACTTCAGTCCAACTCAACTATGATTTCAAACAAAGGGCATCAGGAGAACACAGAAATCCAATGTCAACTTTCACTGACACATGAAAAATTGAAAAATCTGGAGTATCTTGCTTTTTTTTCTCTCTCTCTTACAATGCAATATTCAGCTCCATTTGCAGTGAATTGCTCTGCAGTACAATGGGCTCAAGTAAAATGCACCTTGTTGCTTTTATACTGTATCTTGTTTATTTCATTCATTAGATTTTGTACTTTAGAGTTTGTTAATTTTTTTTCAACTGTGTATTTATTTCTGTTCTTTATACTGTGATTATTATTTTTTATTTTTACCTTGTTAATTCTTTTTAATCCATAAAGACCCAGAGCTATCAAATATTTTTTTCTCTATTTTTACCTTTCATAAGTGATTTATCACCCTTTATTTGAATATTATGCTCAGTATTTTTGCATTCTAAAGTGAAAATCAGGTATTTTCATATATTTAACCCTTTCACGCATACTGGTCACTACAATGGACAGTTATTCTACAGCTGTTCTCTTGTATATTCATGGATTTTGTTGTTTTAGTTCCGTATCAGCCAACGCAGTGGGCGCTCATGCATCTTCCCATACACTGTAATTCATACCGTTACTGTAACTTTGCTGTTCTTGATAAACCTGATCTGCAGTAATCATTCTAATCTATCCTTAATGACAATTTTTGTTTTTTTTTTTTTTCATATTATCTCCATGAAGTGAGTAATGAGTAGTATTATAGTATGTTAAAATGTGATAAAACATCAGATTAGCAGTATTAAAAATATTTATATATATATTTAGTATTTCGTCGTTTCCACACAGAATATTTGTAAATACGTGTTTCTTTGCTTCAAAAATTAAACGTATGGTGTTCAGCTGAGAATATATATATATATATATATATATATATATATATATATATATATATATATATATATATATGTATATATAAATATTTTTAAAATTGCATTGTTTTTTTAATGCCTAAAGAGAAAAAAAAAACACTCAGGAAAAAAAAAAAAATCTTGATTAAAGTTCTCATAATTCATGCATTAAAGGGTTAATTTACAGATCATGATTGATATATATAAAAGCTCAAATTAAAGTTGAGGGTTATTATATAAAAACAGAGAAAATGGAGGAAAAAAATGACTTTTTTTTTGCAAAATCTCTCATTAACTGAACATAAACCAAGTGTGTCCATCCACTGTCATTGATCCAACTCCATGGGTTTTACTGGTGAATCCATGTCATAGAAAAGGACTGTGTTTCCACGGTAACTACGAAGCCTCTGAAAGTCCAGATGGGTCATATCTGATCAAGTGGCTCATTTGCATTTAAAGGGCCAGCGCTGAAAACGACCTTTCTGGTGTCATTACTCAGAAATAGGGTTGAAGATGGACCTGTGGAGTTGAATTAATGAAGAATTCAGACCCAAGCATAGCATTTACAGTTATGTAGACCACAGGGAGATGTTTAAAAATGCATAATTCCATTTAAAAAAGCAAAATATCACTCCTTTGAAGTCTATGTAAAGTCAGAAGTTAATATATCAAAACAGAAAAAAACTGAAGAAAAAGTGACTTTTTCTGTAAAATCTATCTTTATATGACTAAAAACCCAATATGTCCATCCACTGTCATTGATCCAACTCCATGAGTTTTACTGGTGAATCACTGTTGTAGAAGATGACGTGTTTCCATGGTAACTACGGAGCCTCTGAACATCCAAATGGGTCATTTCTGATGACCATGAAAAGATGAATAACTGTATTTTACACCAATTATTTACATGGATTAATAGGATTAGTAGATCAACAGGTATTTAACATTTTATACCAGTAAATGATTGTGGTCGCTGCTGGCTGTTTGGGTCTTTATGGGTTAATATAATTGCACACTTTATTGTATTGTATTCTATGCTATTCTGTTCTATTGTAGGAATTGTACTTGAACTTTTAAAGACATCTCAGCAAATACTGTGCCCCAAATCAGTATCAGTATTGTAGCACAGTGTTTGCTAGAATATCCTTGGGAATGGAGAACTAAATCTTTGTCATTGTTTGAGTAAAAATGTCATCTTTTGACAGTTGCATATGACAATTTCATTATCAAAGCCCTGAACAGTGCCTCAGTGCAAGAATAATAAAATAACCCATAATAATAAGCAAGAACAGGGAATAAGAGTATGACGGCAGCAAAGCCCATTGTATGTACCTCACTTTTAAATCAGTTGCATTTGTCTTCAGTGCCGTTGTTTTCCCTTTAATTATCAGGTCTGGTTAAACAGATGTTCACACAGTGGTGGAATTAAAGACCAGGCATCATGCTGAGCTGAAGGTCAATTACTCTGGCTACCATTCTTAGGTAATCAAACTCTTTCAGCTGAGGTCCTTCCAAAAACAACCAACTGTCACCACTTCACAACACAATTAGGAAAGGATTTATAACACAGCTTTTATATGAACATTTTTGGTACAAAGAACCAAAATACAACAAAATAAAGGGATAACAATCGGGGAGTTTATAAATTATGTAAGTATTCTGTGTGCCAATGATAGATCATTTAGCAAACTGCAAAATTCTTTCTACAGGTTTGGATGAGCACTACAGTGAAATAAGAGAAAAGTATTTGTACGTTATGTTATTCATAAGTTCCTACCAAGCAGACCATTTTTTCTTAGCTCCTTAAGTTTGAAAGCACTCCCTAGTGAAAGAAAAGTTCTTAGTTTGTCCTACCTTATTCCTAAAATCGCAGTTTTTTTTTCTTTATACCATCAAATCTTTTTATGGAATGGTATGACATCATTACATCATGTTATCTAATCAACTGAAACTCAGAGTGTTTGAGATGTAACACAATCAGGAGCATAGACAAAGAGAAAGGCCCATTGAACACACCAGTAACAGCAAATCACAAAAACCACAATTAATTTCAGTTAATGGATTACCGCGTCAGAAACGTTTATAATTTATACACTGGGTAACTATTTTCACTTTGTTCTGACTTAAACTGCGTGCCCATGCGAAATACATGACTGCTGGTGTTTCTCCACCTTACTCCAATACTTCCGTAAAAACGGCTGTCCGGTTAAATCCAGGCTGCCCCAGAGGGGGGGTGCTTTATTTAAATTATTAACTCACCAGTTATGTTTAGGATGGAAGGACTAACCCAGGAGAAATGAAGAATTCACCAAACAGAAGGGTTGAGGTTTAAAAAATTAAAACAAAACTTGATTTATTGCTTCAGGCAAAACAGAAAAAGTTACAAAAAAGAAAGAAGTCTTTTATCATCTAGTATCTCACAAACACACTATTCATCTCTAACTTTGTCTCTGACCATGAAAATCTTCTTCATTACATTTTATTGTCTTCAGTCACTTCTTTGAATACTTCCCATCGTTTAGTTATTCTCATATTTGGTTACGTAAAGTCAACAGTGAGGGAGGTGTAGTGACCCCCCCTCACTAATCAGGTGTATGCCATCCACCTCACACCCATTTAGTTTAATCATTTAGTATTTGTATTTACCCTTACACTTATTTAGTTTAATTATTCAGTATTTGTGTTTAATCCGTTCATTTTATCAGCCTGAGTTATTGATGATCACTTTTTGTGTTGACATCTAAAATGGTACCTATTTAGTTTGTCCTCACTTAAAGTTTGCTCATTTCATTTTGTTTTCTCTTTCTCTATCTGAGGTCAGCGGGTGGGGCACTCACATGGAAGCGTGCCCATGTGAGTGCAGGCCAGGTGTAAAAGATCTGCCTGATCAGACCAGATCATGCAGCCACCAGAGTCTCGCCAGGTGCAGACGATCTGCCTGATCAGTCCAGATCATGCAGCCCAAAGGGAGGGGAGATGTAGCAGGGGAAGGAAATAATTAAAGTTATCACAAGGGGTGCATTTTTTTTTAGAGATAATACATTATTTTAAATACTAAGGTTGATATTTAGGTTTGTGTTGGTAGATGGGGTTAAGTGAGGTGGATGTTTGTTTCAGGCTTGAAGACTAGTCTGTACTGGGTTCACCTGTGGTTGAGAGGGTAGTGGAGTGGGCCAGACCTATTTAAAGGGGGTCTAGAGACTTGTAAATGTTCTTCATTTTCTCCCTATGCCTGTGAAGGGGGAAAGATGCTGCCTGTTTGCTGTATTTTTGTTGGTGTGTTTTTAAAAAAAAAAAAAAAAAAAAAAAACACTTAAGCATTTTTCCAACTAGTGATGGCTTTTGTTTGACTCAGGCGCCGTGGCTATCCTGGCTAAAGTAAGAAGACCAGCATATCTTACAGTGTGTGTGTTTGTTTGTTTGTTTGCAACTTTACAGGAAAACTATTACAACTATCTTTACCAAATTTTACCCACAGATAGGCCCTAGGCCCTGGGACGAACCTGTTAAATTTTGGGCCAAGTAGGTCAAAGTTCAAGGTCACAAAATCTCAAGTTTTTGTATCTCTCATCATTGAGCAATTTCTGAAAATTCATAAAAAAATTCAAAACTAGTCCGATTGGCCTCCAATTTGATACACCCGTAGCTTATAACAATATCTTGTACCTGGCACAGAATTGTCCACATCCACTGTGGTATCTGGACATTTCAATTTATCAGTGTTAAATTGCACACCGTTTGGGGTGCTTGGCGGAGGTTTGTGTTTTCTGAACACTTGTATATTTTGTATTTATAATAATGGATTGGATTTATATAGTGCTTTTCTAGACACCCAAAGCGCTTCACATTATTGATCCATTATTCATTCGCTCTCACATTCTCCCTTTGGTGGTGGTAAACTACAGGGTGTCCCATAAGTCTCCATACATGGGAGACATAATACATATGGTTCTAACATGTATTGCTTTATATTTCTTCTTTATAGTTCTTCAGCAGTGGAGGACACACATTGAAATGTGTTCCCGACAAAATGGTAGTCATATAGAGCATATTATATAAATAAAAATGGTTTATGTCAAGAAACGTTTATTTTTCCTATGTATGGAGACTTATGGGACACCCTGTACATCTGTAGCCACAGTTGCCCTGGGGCAGACTGACAGAAGCGTGGCTGCCAATTCGCACCTACGACCCCTCCGACCACCACCAAACATTCATACACCAGTGTGAGTGGCACTGGAGGCAAGGAGGGTGAAGTGTCTTGCCCAAGGACACAACGGACTGACTAGGACTCGAACCGCCAACCCTTCAGTTATTGAACGACCCGCTCTACCACCTGAGCCATGGCCGCCCCGATGTATTTGATACATGATGACTTATTTAATGTATTTTTACAAAAAATAAAAATTAAGTACCCCTGGGCTTCTTCCAAGTACCCCTGGGGGTATGTGTACCCCACTTTGGGAACCCCTGCCTTAGAAGACTGGCTCTCATTATTTTCAGGAAACGTTCTTGTCTCATTCATTTTAATTAGGCTCATTAATAAGTGATCTTGTGGTCCGTCTAAATTATTCCACTGTCAGTGTGTTTGTGAAGCTAATAGGGCACTAATGTAGGTGTGGTGGTTAATATGTTACACTAATGAGGCTGTCATGTAAGTTTGTTATAGTTGTATTGAAGACGTTTACCATTTTACTTCACTGATAACTCAACATGATATCATGACTTGCATAAATATACACGCCACTTTTAATTGGTGTGTTATCTGTACGCATTATAAGCTTTCCACATGTACGTTCACGCTGTTAGTAGCCCCCTGTCCAACCAGAATCGATGCATCAAATACCACGCACTGAGGGTTAGGGTTATGTGAACCGGAGATCTTGGCGTAAATTTACACTCGATCAAATGCCGTCGAATAACACACTAAAGGTCAAAACTGCGTAGGTATAGGACGCCAAATGCCATGCAAACTGGCATGACATTAAACACCATTTATTGAGATCAGTCTATCTAACTGGTGTTTGGCTCAAAGGACCAAGAGAGTGACATCACCATACCACTATCCACTTCTAATAAATAGAATATATCTTACCCATAATTCCCTACAGAGATGTTAAACAGGCTTAAGATGCTTTCATTTGTTTCTCTAATTGGGTTTGTGCTATTTGAAGAGTTAACCAACCCAATTATTATACTTAGAGTAATGTATTATATACATAGCCTGCTAACCTGTACTTTACATCTTGTTTACTCTGATACCTTCACAAAGACATCCAAAGACACGACTCACAAATATTAAAAATAAAACATGAATGCACGATTGTCAGTAGAACAGTTTAATACCAGGAAGTGTCCATGTCCACTCTTCAGACTGAACCAATATGTTGTGGGATCAATAAAGTGTAATCCAATCTAATTTTATCTAATCTAATGCAATCTAATCTAATCCAAACTAATCTAATTCAAACTAATATAATCTAATCCAAACTAATCTAATCCAAACTAATATAATGTAATGTAATGTAATCTAATCTAATCTAACTACATACAGATCTGTCAAAGTACACATAGTCAATTGTAATCATGTTTGTTGTATGATACATTGTAAATAAAGGGTAATCTAATGTAATCCAAACTAATCTAATCTAGTCTAATCTAATCTAATCCAAACCAATATAATGTAATGTATTTCAATCTAATCTAAATACATACAGATATGTTAAAGTACACATACAGTCAATTGTAATCATGCTTGTTGTATGATACACCGTAAATAAAGGGTAATCTAATCTAATCTAATCTAATTTCATCCAAACTAATCTAATCTAGTCTAATCTAATCCAAACTGATCGAATTTAATATAGTCTAATCCAAACTAATATAATCTAATGTAAATCAATCTAATCTAATCTAAACACATACAGATATGTTAAAGTACACATACAGTCAATTGTAATCATGCTTGTTGTATGATACACCGTAAATAAAGGGTAATCTAATCTAATTTCATTTCATTTCATCCAAACTAATCTAATCTAGTCCAATCTAATCTAACCTAATCTAACCTAATCTAATCTAATCTAATCTAATGTCATCCAAACTGATCTAATCTAATCTAGTCTAATCCAAACTAATATAATCTAATGTAAATCAATCTAATCTAATCTAAATACATACAGATATGTCAAAGTACACATACAGTCAATTGTAATCATGCTTGTTGTATGATACATCGTAAATAAAGGGGAATCTAATCTAATCCAAACTAATCCAAACTAATCTAACCTAATATAATCTAATCTAATCTAATCCAAATGCATACAGATATGTCTAAGTGCACATACAGTCAGCTATAATCATGCATTGTAAATAAAGTGTATTAACAAAAACATTACATTCGACAGTTGCTGTAACCCAGATATTTTGTTTACATAATATTCTGACCCAAAAACCATGAGAGACATTGACAAGGCATTACGTTATGGCTGAATTTTGCATTTGAGAATATTCTGCCGCAGGTGAAACATTCTTGTCGGCTTTATTCATAGATACTGTGCCGTTTCCGTAAACAGAGCCAGTGAATCATGTTGAATACCGACATTAACTGCATTAACCCTGGAAGCTCTTCTGCTTCCACCAGCACAAAATGCTGATGTTGGGGATATTTAAATGCAAATGGCCCAGATTACAGCTTTTCAGGAACTGTATAAACCTGATCAGGGTTTGAAACTGCTGGGTATTAGTGAAGGCACAGAAGGCGGTGACCTCTATTTCAGACTATAATCACAGAACAGCTCCTTTTTACATTCATATGCAGATGTAACCTATGGACAAAACTGCTTAAACATCCTTTTTTCATGTATCTAAATGCAAACCCACTGACGTACTGTTTACAGGCTTTACCTTGTCATCATCTCTGTGTTTTCACTTTCAGCTTTCTATTAGATTCTCTCTTCCATGCCATCGGTAACAGCGGGTATTGAGTTGTTTGTTGGTCGACAGTGAATAGGAATATGCTGCTGTGACTGTTATTGTCATTTTGATGGCTAGCTCCGTGGTGCCGGGGTATTTTCACTTATGTCCCTACTACTGTGATCTATAAACTCTGCTGTCAATCAAAGGAGCTCCGCCAATCCAGATAGCCTCCACCCAGCACACACACTCAAAGAAACGTAAATGAAAGAAGCAGCGATGGCAGCGAAGCACAAAATCCAAAGTAACAAAGAATAGAAAAACCATAGACTGCAAACAAAGAGCATGAACAGCTTTATGATGAAGCTGTAATGAAAGTGTGTATATATATATATATATATATATATATATATATATATATATATATATATATATGAAAAGTCATAGTAGATATATCTCAAGACTCACATATCCTCATAAAATGGAATGTCAAGACTCATGCACCATCTATATGTACAACGTATATGAAGTATTGCATGTTTAAAGTGCTTCATATGCAGAACATTCTACTGGTATAGGTTATGTTTACCTTGAACAAATATGAGAATAAATAAAATAATAATAATGATAAAAAAATACATTGGCAGCTTTCATCTAAATTCTTATTTTTCACGTGTATTCGTCTAAGACTTTCCACAATTGAAGAACCTCTATAACACAGGTGTCAAACATAAGGCCCGGGGGCCAAATCCGGCCCGCCAAAGGGTCCAATTCGGCCCATAGGATGAATTACACTGAAGATATTAACAATCAGTGGTGTAAAAATCCTTTTAATTCAGGTTCCACATACAGAACAATTCATCTCAATTGGGTCAGACCAGTAAAATATTCTCATAACAACCAATAAATAATGAAAACTACAGATTTTATCTTTGTTTTAGTGTAAAAAAAAAAAAAAAGTAAAATTACATGAAAATGTTTATACTAACAAACTAGCTTACAAAAAATGTGAATAACCTGAAATGTCTTAAGAGAAGTACATGCAATTTTATCAATACTCTGCCTGTTATTAAATGTTTTGTGTATTTGTAGTTGTAATGTAAGTTGTAATGTACATGTGTAAATGATAAACTGATAAACTGAGGCAGAATATTGTTAAAATTGCACTTGTTTTTCTTAAGACATTTCAGGTTGTTCATGTTATTCAGATTTTTAAGGAAATGTTGTAGATGTAAACATTATCATACTGTAATTTTACTTTTTTCAATGTTGTTATTTTACTGGTCCGGCCCACTTGAGGTCATATTGGGCTGAATGTGGCCCCTGAACTAAAATGGGTTTGACACCCCTGCTCTATAAGGTATATTATTTTGATGCTATTGTTACCATTTCAACAATGCTGTATTCGCACACGTAAACCACAAAGAGCCGTCGCTGTATTCACTTTGACAGCTTTCAAGTGCAGGTCCCCTCACAGTGACAAGACGAGAATGAAGCCTGATAGTCGAGGAAAAGGCCATTATTGTTCAAAGCCCAACGCATTAAACCTGCATTCACAGACGGAAATGGATTAATCACATGTTATATCACAAGACGACAGGCACGGGAGGCTGTGAAAGGACGCATTGTTAACATGGATGGATGGAGTTTAGACTCACTTAAATGTCTGCACATGCACCGTACTGAAGGAGTGAGGGTGTTTTTATTTCATGAGTGAATAACCTCATTTACACCCACGCATGAGCATCAGTCTGTAAATTCCTCCACAAATATAGCCTTACCAGCCATCCATCTTTCTCAACGAGAAATCTGTCTGGAGTCGCGGGGCTTGAATCCAAATATAAAGGCGGGACTAACAGGCGCCGAGTAAACCAATCACAGGTAAGACGAATGTGACGCTTTTGTCAGAGAAATTTAAGAATACAGGGTGTAATCTGTAATTCAGTCCTTATTTTTTCATCAAGTAAACAACTGACAACAGTTGTAAAGAGATTTGAGGACTTGGATCTGACTTCGACTCATGACAAAAAGACGCATTGTGAAACACCCGCCCCCCAGATGTGTGATTGGTTCAGTACAGAATAGATGGTGCATATTTCACAATGACTGGTGCAATTCCAAACTATTTTCTCAGTATTGAACCCACTGAGAAAACCAGATGGCTGACCAGGCTGTCACAAATACACCTAGGTGTAGAATCCAGCTCACATAATTGGACAATGTTGGGAGTAATGTATTACAAAAGTAATGCATTACAGTAACAGATTACTTTTTGCTGTAATACAGTAGTATAAGGCATTACTAATCAATTTTCAGTAATATTTTACTTGGTACATGTTCGATAGCACTTGCATTACAACACACTTCTCCATAATATAATTGCTCAAATGACCCCCCCCCCCCCAAAAAAAAAAAAAACAAACAAACAAAAAAAAAAACAGAAACACAGTGAGACCTTAAAGCAGTGGTCCTTTGCTTTTTTAAATGGAATTATTCATTTTAAAACATTTCCCTGTTGTCTACATAAACTGTAAATGCTATGCTTGGGTCTGAATTCTGTATTAATTCAACTCCACAGGTCCATTTTCAACCCTATTTCTTAGTAATGACACCAGAAAGGTCGTTTTGAGCGCTGGCCCTTTAAATGCAAATGAGCCACCTCATGCCCCACCCCCACCAGGTTGTTGACTTTGATGCTCTGTCCCATTCCATCAACAACTGAACATTTTAGATAATTGGCTCAAAGTTTGGACATATTTTCAGTATGGACCGCTGCTGCTGACAATTATGTCGTACTCGTAGAAATGTTCATTGAAAAGTCTTGACCTTATATGTGCAAATGTCGTAACATAACTAGTTATAGACGTAACAAATTAAGGAGGAATTAAAACAGGTTGTAGAAATCCACTCAATTTTTGCCAAAATTAATATAAAGATAGCTTTGCAGCACCTGGAGGGTTCAAATTCAAACTTTTGGACTATTAGGGTCCAAATACACAAATAAATGAACCGAAGACTAATAAAAGAGGGTTTAACAAAATATGACCCCTTTAAGGAATGAAAAATGTGTGTGTAAAGTTCTATTTCCTGTTGATATTCAGCCAATGGGTGAAGACGACAGAAGACAGTCCATTGGCCACATGGACGTATGTTCATTACTAACCTTAGACCTGCTTTACAGAAGCTAGTTAGCATTAGCATGATCCCTGTGATCAGTAATGACAAGGTGAGCTATCGTTTCTATGACTAGTTAGAATTATTTAGCAATTACGGATTTATCTACTGGCATCCTTGGCGCCATGTCCCCTGTTTGAACATGTAAAATGTTGAAAAAAATGCAAGCGTTCCTGCTGGGATTTAAAAATCGTAGACCATAGTGTTACTTACTGAGCTATATGCCCACATGTACTTTGGAGCGCAAATTTATGCATCCCAAGGCTCTCCTGTCTCTTGTATTGAGGGGTGGGGGGCCATAATATTGTAAGATAAGATAAGACTAGAAGCACTTGGAGAGCGCAGACCTCCACCAAGGCAGATCAGTGCCCTGGATTTGAATGAAAATTTCAGGAAATGTTGATACTGGCACAAGGAAGAAAGGATTAAATTTTGGTGGTGATCGGGGGTGGTGATGGTGGGGGGGGTGATCTGTCTTGGTGGAGGTCTGCGCTGTCTTTTATAGAAAAGCACTTGGAGAGCGCAGACCTCCGTCAAAACAGATCAGTGCCCCCCCACCTACCCCCCATCGCCACCAAAATTTAATAATTTCTTCCTTGTGCCAGTATCAACATTTCCTGAAATTTTCATCCAATTCCATGCATAACTTTTGGAGTTATCTTGCACACAAACAGACCAACGCTGACAAAAACATTACCTCCTTGGCAGAGGTGGTAAGGTAAGATAAGATAAGATAAGATAAGGTAAGGTAAGGTAAGGTAAGGTAAGATTTTATTGATCCCACCATGGGGAAATTTAGCAGTATTGATTGATGTATTTATTTCGAATATGAATGTCAAAACAGAAGAAAATAAATATACAAAACACTTAAACATAAGACATAAGATATATAATACATATTCGAAAACGAGTGCGATGAAGTACAACTTATAAACTTCCACCCCTTCTCCTTATGTAATTAATAACAATAATAACCTTCCTAATAACAGTAATAACCGTCCTAGTATACAGCAGCAATATGCAACACACCAGTGCAAAAGAAAGGCAGGTAGAAATAAACGTTCTTAAAGTATCAAAATTTAAGCATAAAATTTAAAGATATTTATATAGCGATTGCACATATACATGATGTGATATGGGGGTAGTGGTAAGGTAAGGAATTACTTTTAAATAACAGTAAGAAGTAATCTGTAATGAATTGCAGTTTGGAAGTAACTTGCAGAACACTGTAATCAGACACATACAGTATTCGTCTGCTAATATCCCAGTGTGGTTTAATCTATTCATCCAACTATGATCAGCTAAATCATCCAGAGTTCATTTGCAGAATATCTAACCCTCCTCCTTCACATACCTGCAGGACACAGTCATTTGATGTTATCTAATATGCGAGTCTCTTTCTCCGTGTGTTGCTATGAAAAGCCATGTCAGCTATGGATGTTAAATGTTAAATATATTATTACAGGTAACATAATTTACAAATGTCAAATCGTGCATTTTCTGAAAGACACAAAAAGGTCAGACATTTTAACTTTCTAGTGTGGAATTTTCTTTTCTGAATGACTAATTGAAATAAACATTAGGTTTGTCACAAATGCTGGAACCAAGTTGTGGATCCCTATCTTTCCACCTACAGGCGGCTGGAACCATGAATCAGCAACAGGAGGCATTCATTTAATTTATTTATGAGTTCAAATAAAGGGGAGAGGAATATGCCTGAAAAGTGGAGCCGGTGCTATGGTATCTTCACTGTCATATCATTGATGACAGAGGTGTTTGGTGCAAAGCAAGACTGAAATTTAACCCTTTAGCAATTTTTTTTTTTTTTTTTTTTTTTTTCAATATTCAATTTTGATATCAGGATTTCAAAAAGCTATAGTTTGGAAGTAGTTAGAGATAAAGACACTATTCTTTCTATTTAATGGTTTGACATTTTCTCTTCAGTTTGACACTGCTTTTTCTTTTTGAAATAAGTCTTTGTGCACTTTTAACCTTTTACTGAAATCTACCATTTGTTTCTACTGATTACAGTTTGACATTGACACAACTGTATGAAATTTTTTTTTTTGCCATTATTCCACAAGTGTGCCAAAAAGGCACACTTGGTGCTTAGTAAGGGCCTTGCTGGATGGGACACCAGAGGGTTAAAAAAAAGAATATAACTATAAACAATACAACTATAAATATAGAATATAGCAATAAACAGCAGGGGGTTGAGGAGACAATAAATAGATAATAAAGGTGCAACAGTGAATTTAAACAGAAGAGGTATTGGTAATAGAAGTTATTGAATCATCCTTTAAGGCACTTATAAATAAAATGTATTATTATTGTGATTATTTTTATTATTCAATATCCTATAAATCAGAAGGAAAAACCAACTCACTGCTTTCAATGGATCGTACTAGAGTAAACTCAGTCTCAGTGTGTCATCTTAAATGCCCACTACAGCTGTTTCCACTTTCAATTTCAGTGTGTTTCATTTATTCCTCCTCAGTTTCTGACAAATTTTCTTTCCTTTCAGGCGAATTGCTGCAGTGGTTAATATTCAGCTGAGCCACCGTGGTCTGTTCTCAGATGAGTGAGTCATTTTCAACAGGGAAAATGAGTGGGGCCTCAAATGTGAATGTCCAAAACTCTCCCACTCTGTGGCTAAAATGTTATCAAACAGTTTGTACATTCAGTGAGTACAGAGGGAATGTGGTGTTCGCTCAGAGTAGAGTTTCTGGACCACCTACTACAGGGGTGTCAAACATGCAGCCAAAACCAGCCCATCACAGGATCCAATCTGAGATGAGTTTGTGAAACTAAAAAATGACACTGAAGATGGTGAAATAATTTTAGTTCAAGTGTCACATTCAATCTCAAGTGGATTGGACAAGTAAAATAATAAATAAATGATGACAACTCCAATTTTTTCCTCTGTGTTTTAGTGTAAAAAAGTAAAATTAAATGATGACAATGTTTACAATTCCAAACTATCTTTTCATAAAAATGTAAATAATCTAAACCAGGGGTGTCAAACTCATTTTAGTTAAGGGGCCACATTTAGCTAAATTTGATCTGAAGTGGGCCAGACCAGTAAAATAATAACATAATTATATATAAATAATGTCAACTCCAAACTTTTCTCTGTTTTGGAGCGAAAAAAGTCAATTTACATTATGAAAAGATTTACATCTACAAACTGTCCTTTCAAAAGATTTGAACAACATGAACAAACTGAAAAAATAAGTGTAATTTTAACAATATTCTGCCTCAGTTTATCATTTACACATGTACATTATAACTTACAGATCACAGTGGATCTACAAATACACAAAACATTTAATAACAGGCAGAATATTGTTAAAATTGAAAAAAAAAAACAAACTCTTAAGGCATTTCAGGTTGTTCATATTTATTCAGGTTATTCACATTTTTTCGAAATTATACTTTGTTTTAGTGTAAATACCTGAAAATATTTACATTTACAAAGAGAAAAATTTGGAATTGTCATTATTTATATGTTATTATGAAAGTATTTTACTGGTCCTGCCCACTTGAGATTGAATAGCTCTGAATGTGGAACCTGAACTAAAAGAATTGTTAATTTCTTAGTGTAATTTCTGCATTTCACAAATTCATCCCGCGGGCCAGATTGGATCCTTCAGCCGGCCGAATTTGGCCCCCGGGCCGCAGTTTGACACCTGTGATCTAAACAACCATGAACAACTTAATAATACATGGAATTTCAACAACATTCTGCTTATTATTAAATGTTTTGTACCTTTTTAGATCCACTGTGATAAACCTGCACTTTTTCTTGTTTGTGCTAAAACAAAGAGAAAAATTTTGAGTTTGTATATATGTTTTTATATTTTATATTATTATGCTATTGTTTTACTGGTACAGCCCACTTAAGATCAAATTTGGCTGTATGTGGCCCCTAAATTAAAATGACTGAATCAAATTAAATGTTCACTTTCCTCCAATTTTTCAGGAAAAACTGGCTTTTTAGTCACAAATACTTTATGTTCACTGTTAAAAACCCCTTAACGCTGACTGTTGCTAATTCAATACATACCCAAATCTCTATCTATTTTATGTGCTACAGTCAAATTAACAATCTCCACTTCATTTAGCATCTACTTGAAAGCAAAAACACAAATAATTTTTCGATATATTTGCGTATAAATCCAGGCGTTGAGGGTTAAAGTCACATGTCTACTGGTACTGGTGCTGGTGCTGGTGCTGGTACTGGTGCTGGTGCTGGTACTGCATAGTAGCTTGTGGTGGATTTACTGGAGCTGCTTTACTGAAGACAGTTTTTGCTGCTGTAAATCAGAGTGTTAAAAAAGATACGACTGGTGGTTCACTTGGTAGAACACATAGCTAAAACATGGCCCACGGCCCAAACACAGCGGCCAGTCTAGAGCTCCTGCCACATGTCATCTCCCTGCTCTGTCCACATTGTTTCCATCTGTCTACACCAGAGGTGTCAAACTCATTTTAGTTCAGGGGCCACATACAGCCACATTTAATCTCAAGTGGATCTGACCAGTAAAATAATAACATAATAAATAATGAGATTTATTCTGTGTTTAGGTGCAAAAAAAGATTGAAAATGCATTGTTTCCAAAAATGTGAATAACCTGAAAAACCTGACATTTGTACAAATAAATAAATAAATAAATAAGTGCAGTATTATGCCTCAACTTATCCTTTATACATGTGTATTTTCTGTAGATCACAGTGGATTTACAAAAGAACAAAACATTTAGTAACAGTAAGACATGTAAGACAAGGTCTACCAGAAAAACAAATCTATCACCAGAAACATTTATTGGGGTATGAATCAATGTTATAATAGTTTTGGATTTTTCATTATAGTTTAGTTTTATTTAGTTTAGACTTTTTTTTCCTCTAATTCAGTTCCTTTGAATTCGTTTTTAGAGCAGGTTTGCTAGTTTTTATTAGTTTTTGTTATTTTCTAAATGCTTAGTTTTAGTTTAGTTTTAGTTTGTTTTATATCTTTTATCTCCTTCGCCGTTGTATTCAAATAAATCCCAGACAGGACTCTGCTGCTTTCTTCCAACTTTAGTCTCAATGTTTCCAGGTAGAGTGGGGACGAGAAAACGACTCTAAACGACAAGTGATGAGAAGTGACGGACCGTTAAATATCAGCAGCTAAAATTGCTAGAGGGAAATAAATTGATTTCATATCAATCCGACATTGACTAAGATGAAAACTAAGGGAATTTTATCCATAATTTTTAGACGTTTTAGTTAGTTTTGTAAGCACACGATACAGTTTCAGTTAGTTATTGTTTTATCTTTGAATTATAGTTTTTATTTATTTCAGTTAACGAAAATGTTTCAATTCTAGTGTTTGTCATTTCGTTAGTTTTCGTTAATGATAATAACCTTGGTATGAATTAATTAACTGAGATTCACAATATTGTTGGAGTTTGGAAAAAAAATAATAATTTGACACACCTGACTATTAATATCTTCAGTGTGATTTTTTGCACAAATTCTGTGGACCAGATTGGAACCTTTGGCGGGTCAGTTTTGGCCCAGGGGCCCTATGTTTGACACCCATGCTCTACACCAGGGGTGTCAAACTCATTTTAGTTCAGGGGCCATATTCAGTTACATTTGACCTGTAGTGGGCTGGACCAGGAAAATAATAACATAATAACCTATAAATAATGACAACTCCACATTTTTGCCTATGTTTTAGTGAAAAAAAACCAACAAAAAAAACCCAACATTAAATTATGAAAATACTTACTTTTATAAAGTATCAAAAAAAAAAAAAAAAAAGATGTGAATAACCTGAAAAAAAAAAAGAAATTTCTGAAGAAAAATCAGTGCAATTTTAACAATATTATTCCTCCTCTTCTCATTTGTCCATGTGCATTATGGATCAGATCTACAAAGACACTAAACACTGAGGAACAGGAAGAAAAGAGTTCAAATTGGGCTGAATTTTCTTTAGACATTTCAGGTTGTTCATATTTGTTCAGGTTATTCACATTTTATTGTTACAGGATAGTTTATACATGGAAATATTTTCATAATTTTAATATTATTTTTTTGCACTAAAACAAAGAAAAAAAAATTGAAGTTGTTAATTCAAGATTTTTTTTTTTTTTGCTTAATTCAAGATTTTTTGCTAAATTTAAGATTTTTTTGGCTTAATTCAAGATTTTTTTTTACTAAATTGAAGTTTGTTTGTTTTTTTAACTTAATTCAAGATTTTTTCCTTAATTCAAGCTTTTTTTTTTTTTTTTTTTTTTTTTTTTTGCTTGATTCAAGATTTTTTGCTAAATTTGAGATTTTTTTTGGTTTCATTCAAGTTTTTTTTTTTTTTTTTTTTAACTTAATTTAATATTTATTTTTTGCTTCATTCAAGTTTTAACTTAATTGACGATTTTTTTTTTTTTTTTTTACTTAATTCAAGATTTTTTGCTTAATTAAAGCTTTTTTTTGCTTAATTCAAGATTTTTTGCTAAATTTGAGATTTGTTATTGGTTTAATTCAAGATTTTTTTTTTTTTTACTTAATTTAAGATTTATTTTTTGCTTCATTCAAGTTTTTTTTTTACTTAATTGAAGATTTTTTTTTTTTTTTTTTTTTTTTTTTTTTACTTAATTCAAGATTTTTTCCTTAATTCAAGCAATTTTTTTTTTTACTTAATTGAAGATTTCTTTTTGCTTAATTCAAGATTTTTTCCTTAATTCAAACAATTTTTTTTCTTTTTGCTTAATTCAAGATGTTTTCCTTAATTCAAACTTTTTTTTTTTTGCTTAATTCAAGATTTTTTTTGCTAAATTTAAGGGTTTTTTTGTTTGTTTTTTTGCTTAATTCAACATTTTTTCCATAATTCAAGCTAAATTTTTTTCTTGCTTAATTCAGTTCAAAAGTGTGGAATTTTTGCACTTTGTAAATTCTTCCCAGGGGCCAGATTGGACCCCTTGGCGGGCCACATTTGGCCCCTGGGCTGCATGTTTGACACCCATTCTCTATACCATCTGCAACAACAGCAGAAATGCCTAAAATATCTCACAGAATGTTGAAACAGAATGAAAACACTTAAATGTTGGTTTCTCAGTATGGGCGTTACACTTATTATTCATACGTATCTAGTCATTAATGCAGCTTTAGAATAGTCCTGGTCTTACTGAGTCCTATTTTAGTTAAAAGCTCACTGTAAGAAAGAAATAAAGTGTAAAAAAAAAACAAAAAAACATAAAATCTGCAGTAGAAAGGGAGATACAGCTTCGTACCATCTGCCTAGAAAAGATTATACTGTCTAACCATGGTGTTGAATCCCCATCTGGAATATCAGATTTCTATTAACAGACATAATTACAGTCTTATATATGATTGAGATACACTGTTGTGTAAAAAATGAAATTTAGAGCAGATGCTGTGATGATGGCATAAAAGTACAAAATAATAATGTGGGCTAATTAAAGCAAATCAAAGCCAAAATCATTTCGTTCTCAATCTAATGAGTCACTCTTTTTTTTTTTTTTGATTCTAATCCTTCACAGTTCAGGCAAAATGCCACCTTTAAGTTTCAAATGTGAGCTGGGCTTTTATTCAAGATCTGTCACATGTTTGCAGCAACTGATCTGAGGTAAAGTCACTGCACACATACACACATGTATCTACAGGGTGGGGAAGCAAAATTTACAATGAACATTTAGTTGTTTTTTCTCAGCAGGCACTACGTCAATTGTTTTGAAACCAAACATATATTGATGTCATAATCATACCTAACACTATTATCCATACCTTTTCAGAAACTTTTGCCCATATGAGTAATCAGGAAAGCAAACGTCAAAGAGTGTGTGATTTGCTGAATGCACTCGTCACACCAAAGGAGATTTCAAAAATAGTTGGAGTGTCCATAAAGACTGTTTATAATGGAAAGAAGAGAATGACTATGAGCAAAACTATTACGAGAAAGTCTGGAAGATACTATTACAGAAGAATGGGAGAAGTTGTCACCCGAATATTTGAGGAACACTTGCGCAAGTTTCAGGAAGCGTGTGAAGGCAGTTATTGAGAAAGAAGGAGGACACATAGAATAAAACCATTTTCTATTATGTCAATTTTCTTGTGGCAAATAAATTCTCATGACTTTCAATAAACTAATTGGTCATACACTGTCTTTCAATCCCTGCCTCAAAATATTGTAAATTTTGCTTCCCCACCCTGTATGCTTTCATGTATGTTTGAATGAATGAATGAGTTTATTTGGGTTTGTACATCAGTCACTGCGCTTACTACAATAATTCTAATAAACATCAAAACTGAAAAAGGAATAAACTAGAAGCAAAAGATTCTAGCTTATATTTCATGCAGAAAAAAATCCAAATAAGCTATGATTCACCGTCTCCAGTCTGTCAGTTCAGTGGTCACAACTGCAGTGCGGAAAAGGACTTCCTCTATCAGCGTCATCAGCGCTGATACGATCTGACTCCACTAATGCATAATCTGCCTCTATTTAGGTTAGATTATCATGCTCTCGCTCCATTAACAGTGCAATGAATAAGATGGGGTCTCTGCTGGCACAATCCGTAACACTTGGCAGACTTCATACAAACAGGAAAACAAGTTTCAGAGTTGACTCAATAGATGATTATGACATATTGTGGTCAGTAGTCATCATGAAACACAATATCTCTGTAATGCCAGAGAAATATCCACTGAGGTTTTGACAACATGTGTCCTTTACAAAGCAATGAACCGCAGCCACAGAACCAAAGTAGAATGAATAAAACCACAGATAAGTACCATCGCAATGTTTGTGAACCAGAAGAATGTTTAACAAAGTAATTTCTAGAAGCATACACATACATTTAGGCCATAAAAACCCTATGGTTATGGATTATTTTAACCCTTTCATGCATACTGGTCACTCCAGTGGACAGGTATCCTACATCTGTTGTCTAATATATTTACGGGTTTTGTTGTTTTAGTTCTTTATGAGTTAACACAGTGGACACTTTTGCACCATCCCATACACTGACATTCATACCATGACTATAACTTTGCTGTTCTTGATAAACCTGATCTGCAGTGACATGTTTGAGTGTAAATCAATTGCTAGTAAAAATTGCGCATATGATAAAATGTGAGAAAACATCAAATTTCCTGCATTAAAAATGTTTTGATTTTATATATCACTTTCTGATATTCAAAAATTAAACACATGGTGTCCAGCGGAGTGGATATTTTTGGAATTCCACAAAAAAATGATGAAGGTAGATTTGTTTCTTTATTGTTCTAACCAAAAAATATTTTCATTACAAAAAAAAAAAAAATCAATAAAAAAAAAAAAAAATCACTTCAATCAAAGAAAAAAGTGTTCAAATGCAATTTTTTGGATTGTTTTTTTTTTTTTTTTTTTTTGCATTCAAACACTTTTTTAAAAATTTATTTACTTATTTATTTTTATTGATTTATTTCGTACATGCAAAGAAACAAAATAAAACAAAACAAAATAAAGCAAAATAAAACATTTAAATAGACAGAATCTATCTTCAAGCACATACAAGTCTGAATTTTGCATGGCTGAAAAGGAGAAGGAACAAGTATAAACTTATTTAATCCTGCCCCTCAGTGCTTTGAATTTAATTTAATGATTTTTTTTATTTATTTATTTATTTTTTTTTAAGTTAAAGTAATAAAGAAACAAATCTACCTTCACAAAAAACAGGTTTATTTAAAAAAAAAAAACAATTCAATTGCATTGTTTTTTCATGTCTAAAGAGGAATAAAAACACTCAGGAAAAAAATCTTGACTAAGGTTCTCATAATTCATGCATGAAAGGGTTAAATATCAACAAAAACATTAACCCTTTCATGCATAAATTATGAGAACCTTAGTAAAAAAAATTTCTTGAGTGTTTTTATTCTTCCTTAGACATGAAAAAAAAAACAACGCGATCGATTTTTTTTTCATGGAGTTACAAAAATGTCCATGGATTTAATTGTTGAAGTGAAGAAACGTGTGTTTAAAACCCAATATCAGAAAGTACAGAAGAGGATTAAAGCCACTGGAAAAAAATACAATAAATTTAAATAAGGTCCAATATATGTATATTTTTAAATTATTATTATGAAAAAAAAGTCAGAATTCTGATTTTAAAGTTAGAATTCTGAGTTAAAGTCAAAATTCTGAGGAAAAAAAGTCAGAATTCTGAGTTTAAAGTCAGAATTCTGAGGAAAAAAAGTCAGAATTCTGAGTTTAAAGTTAGAATTCTGAGTTAAAGTCAAAATTCTGAGGAAAAAAAGTCAGAATTCTGAGGAAATAGTCAGAATTCTGAGTTTAAAGTCAGAATTCTGAGGAAAAAAAAGTCAGAATTCTGAGTTTAAAATCAGAATTCTGAGATTAAAGTCCAGTGGCCCTAATACTGTTCCGTAAGAAAGTAAGATGAAAACAATGAAATAAAACATTTTTAATGCTGCAAATCTGATGTTTTCTCCCATTTTAACATATTCTAATGCTAGTTATTACTCACTTCATGGAGATAACATGCAAAAAAACCTTTGTGTCTAACCAATAACAAGTGATTTACACTCAAACATGTGAGTGCAGATCAAGTTTATCAAGAACAGCAAAGGTACAGTAATGGTCTGAATGTCAGTGTATTATGGGATGGTGCATAAGCGTCCACTGTGTTGGCTGATATGGAACTAAAACAACAAAACCAATGAACATACAAGAGAACAGCTGTAGAATAACTGTCCACTGGAGTGACCACTATGCACGAAAGGGTTAATAAAGACCCAAACATCCACCTTCGACCAAAACCATCTGATGTAAACTGTTTAGTACCTATTCATCCATTAATCATATCAATCCATGCAAATAATTGGTGGAAAATGCAGTTTGTTGTCTTTTCATGGTCATCAGATATGACCCATTTGGACGTTCAGAGGCTCCGTAGTTACCATGGAAACACCATCATCTTCTACAGCATTGATTCACTAGTAAAACCAATGGAGTTGGATCAATGACAGTGGATGGAGACACTGGGTTTCTGTTCAGTTAATGATATATTTGCTAAAAAAGTCATTTTTTCTTCAGTTTTCTCCATTTCTGATATAATAAGCCTCAACTATAATGTGGGCTTTAATGAATCAATGAATTCAATACAGGAAAATACCTGATTTTTACTGAAACAATTGCAAAATACAGACGATAAAATTATAATAAATGGTGATAAATCACTTAAGAAAGGTTCATTAGAGAGAAAAATTCATTTGGGAACGGACACAAAAATAACACCTGGGTCTTTAGGGGTTAAATGTTAATAAACACTTCAGATTTTTGTAATGAAAATGGACATGTATTCCCTTCCATTCCCAGTGTTGGTGTGAATTGCACAATTATAAAGAGATAATGTCTTACCTTGGTCGATATCATACTCTTCCATGGTGTTAACAAAGTGAGGTCTGGAGTAGAAGTTGTGCGGCCCTGGTTGCTGGAGCCCCCCCAGACTAAAGAAGCTTCGATCATTTGTGGCACAACAGGAAAACGCCCTCCGGCTTGGTATACAAGGGTAACGTGTCCAGCTCTTCATCTCCAAGTCAAATGACTCCAACGCTGTCACTGGCATTTTCCCCTGACGACCACCTGGAAGAGGCATGTGCAGTTACTACTCTGTGACACCCCACCCCCACAACATCTCTGGTCCCTACCTGTCCATTACAGCTGTCCCTGCATCGAACAGGGTGTCTCATTTCTTAAGGCGTTTGAGGGATACGGGTCATCAAGCCCTCAAAATGTCCCTTTAATTTGGTTTAACCCTTTCATGCATAGTGGTCATTACAGTGGACAGTTATTCTACAGCTGTTCTCTTGTATGTTCATGGATTTTGTTGTTTTAGTTTCATTTCAGATTTTAAGATACTACTCCTCACGTATAAAGCTCTAAATGGAAGCGGACCAAGTTACATTGCAAACTCACTGATCAATTATGTACAAACTAGAACACTGAGGTCATCAAACGCAGGGTTACTAGCGACTCCCAGAAATATTACAAAGAAAATGGGGGACGCAGCCTTTACTAACTATGCACCAAAGTTATGGAATACAATTCCAAAAGACATTAGAGAAGCCAGTTCACTGAATATATTTAAAACCAAATTAAAAACATTTTTATTCTCATTAGCCTTTGAAAGGAGATAAAAATGGGGTCACAATTCAGGAACCAGGAATGTGTGGTTTTTATTTTTATTTTATTTTATTGTATTTCTGTTTTTATTTTTTATTTTATTGTATTTCAAATTTCATCTTATTTCTCGCACTTCAAAAATTCTATGCATAATCAAATATTTTAATGTGCGCTGCTTTTATTTTTATTTTCATTTTATTGTATTTCTCTCAAATTTCATCTTATTTCTTGCACTTCAAAAATTCTATGCATAATCAAATATTTTAATGTGCGCTGTTTTTATATTTATTTTTATTTTATTGTATTTCTCTCAAATTTCATTTTATTTCTTGATGTATAATCAAATCTTAATGTATTTTAATATTGTATCTTTTCAATCAATGTGAAGCACTTTGGGCTACAATTTCTGTATGAAAGGTGCTATACAAATAAAGTTTATTATTATTATTATTATTATTATTATTATTATTATTATTATTATTGTTACATCAGCCAACACATTGGACGCTTATGCACCATCCAATACACTGCAATTGATAACATTACTGTAACTTTGCTGTTCTTGGTAAACCTGATCTAACATGTTCGAGTGTAAATCAGTTCCTTGTTATTGTTATTAGACTGTAATTAACAACAATTTTTTAATTTTTTTTTTTTGGCATATTACCTCGATGAAGTGACTAGTATTAGAGTACATTACAAACAAAGTCAAGAATATTTCTTTTTTTTTGCCATTTTTGCCATTTGTAAATAAAACTATGTCTGGTCATAAAAAAATGTTTTTCAATTCAATTCACACACAAAAAAGTAAAAAGCGTTGCGCAAGAATCCCAATCAAGGTTATTATTGTTAACGAAAACTAACGAAATGACAAAAACTAGAATTGAAAAAAACATTTTCGTTAACTGAAATAAATAAAAACTATAATTAAAAGAAAAAAATGAAAACTAACTGAAACTGTATTGTGTGATTACAAAACTAACTAAAACGTATAAAAATTATAGATAAAATTCCCTTCATTTTCGTCTTTGTCAATGTTGGATTGATTTAAAATCGATTTATTTCACTCGAGCAATTTTAGCTAGCTGCACCATACAGTACTTTCATGGTCCGACACTTCTCATCACTTGTCGTTCAGAGTTGTCTTCTCGTCCTAACTCTACCTGGCAACATGGAGACTAAAGTTGGAAGAAAGCAGAGTCCTGTCTGGGATTTATTTGACTATAACAATGAGAAAGATAAAAGATCTGGAAAAAACTAAACTAAAACTAAGCATTTAAAAAAAAAAAAAAAAAGAAACAAAAAACTAATAAAAACTAGCAACCTGCTCTAAAAACAAATTAAAACTAACTGAATTAGATTAAAAAAAAAAAAAGTCTAAACTAAATAAAACTAAACTATAATGAAAAATCCAAAACTTTTCTAGTCTTGATCCCAACTGAAAAAATAACCCAAAAATTTAAAATATCCTTAACTTTTTGTTTGTAGTGTATGTTAAAATGTGAGAAGCCATCAAATTAGCAGCATTAAATGTTTTTATTTCATAGTTTTCACACAGTACATCAATAAATACATGTTTCTTTGCTTCAAAAATTAAACAAATGGTGTCCAGCCTAGTGGACATTTTTGCAACTCCATGAAAAATAGCTTCACAAAAAAAAAAAAAAAAAAAAATTAATCGCATTGGTTTTTTTAATGCCTAAAGAGGAATAAAGAAAAAATCTCGATTAACGTTCTCATAATTCATGCATGAAAGGGTTAATATCTTCAGTTTAATAGCTAAAATATTTCGCATACAGTTAGAGCCTAAACCATCCATTATTATTATTATTTTGGGAATTTCAGATGATGTTAAAAAACTAAACAATTTCAATGCAATGCAACGCAATATTTCCTTTCTTATAATCTTATCATTGTGAAGAAGTTACTTCTCATGCATTGGAAAAAGAAAGAAATACCCTCCACCAAGATATGGCTTAGTGACCTCACTAACACGCTCCGCTTAGGAAGATTTAGATATACTCTTATGGATAAACTCACATTCTTTGAAAAAACTTGGTCACCTCTCATTCAATATCTCTCACCACTTTGCAGAAATTAACTTTTCACCTTTACTCTAATAAAATAGAGAATACACGGAAGGGTTTGGGTGGGTAGAGGGGGGTGGGAGGGAGGGATATTTATTTTTATTTTTATTTATCCTCGTTTTTATTTTAAGGTTTTTTTTTTGTTTTTTTTTTACTTATTTGTGTTTTGTAAGTCATGTTTATATCTGTTCTTCATTTATTGTTACATGTTCAAAGAAAACAATAAGATTGCATTATAACCTAACTGCACATTTATCTGGATGGATGTAAAAATCGTGCACACAATATGTGTGCAGTAAACGTGGAACTGTATGACAATGTGCTCTAATAAAAACATCTGAGTTGCTAAAACGCCCCTTTAAATGAAGCATTTTTAGATGAAGACTTTACATTATTATTTCTTATATTTGTATCTGCAGCTTTATACAGCACTTTTTAAATGTGATATATAAATAAACTGGACCTAATAATAATGATAATAATAATGGATTGGATTTATATTGCACGTTTCTAGACACCCAAAGCACTTCACATTATTGACCCATTATTCATTCGCTCTCACATTCCCCCTCTGGTGGTGGTAAACTACATTTGTAGCCACAGCTGCCTGGGGGCAGGCTGACAGACCTATGGCATGTAGATGTTGTCAACACTGTTTTAATACTGTTGGTCATAAATGATGCAAAATGTAGAGTTTCTAGACAGATAAAACAAAAAAGTAATCACACAGCCTAACCCTCAAGACGCAAGATATAACTCAAGGAAAACTTATAGTTTGGTTGTAACTCTACATTTTAAAACAGGTGACAAAATTGTATGATATTACAATTGTACCTCAAAAGAGTAGAGGTAAGATCTTAAGCCCAAGCCCGAGTCCTAAAATGTCAATCATTACGTTCGGGTCGGGTCGGGCCGGGCTTCTCTCTCGCTGACTTTTTTTTTTTTTCATTGTTCTTCTTTGTCTCTCTGCCTCTCTCTCTCTCTTAAAGTGCCATGCTAGATTCTTAAGGACGTACTGCTGCTGTGGTTTATGGCCCAATTTTCAACCCGTCAAAATGACGGACGGCCTTAAATTTTTCCCGTCAACTCTTAAAAAAATCCGTCAATGATGGAAAATTGTCGGTTAATGTAACCTCTGCAGACACAGAAATATAAAAGATGTAAATGTTTATACAGTCTTGTTTAACTTAGATTTCGTTACAAAAGACAGGCTTTAATTTGTTATCATAAATCACCCCTCCTCCTCCCGAGTCCTCACAAATAAAATATGAAATTTCGGGTTTGCTTCGGGCTCGGGCCTGCAAATCAAGTTAATTGGTCGGGCTCGGGCTGGGTCAGGCTTTAATACCCGCGGGCCTGGGTCGGGTCGGGCTGGATTTTTTAGGCCTGATCTTACCTCTACAAAAGAGTCACATGTCGAATCCTTAGTCAAAATTCACCCATTATCAATCTGTCTAAAACACTCAGTAATGCAGTTCAAACATCGACTGCACTGGTCTAAAGCAAAACCAGCCAAACTAAAGCTGACTACTGACTCTAAATGTGACAGCTGGAACCAGGAAATCTTTCACACACGTTTTACCTTTGCAGTAAACTGAGCAATGTCTGGCAACCAATATTTCTTTTCTTTTCAGAGATCTTTGAAACCCCAAAAGAATGTCATGTACTCACTGCGATATTTGGAGTGATTTCACAGAATACATGCCTCAGAATGAAGAATTTTAAGAACATCATTGCCTTCAAAACTTTAATAATTCATCAGCTCATTCTACTTAAATGGAAAGACAGAAATCCACTGAAATTCAACCTCTGGTTAAAAGACCTTATGAACTATCTGACGTTAGAGAAAGTAAGATATATGACAAGAGGCAATGCAGCAAAATTCTATGCAATGTGACAGCCTGTCTTATCACATATTAAAAAGATGGACACAAACAATTTCTCATTCTAACTAAGGATATATATTTTTTATTATTATTATTAGTAGTAGTAGTAATAGTAGTAGTAGTAGTAGTATTTATTTTAATTAATTTTGTTTTATGTATTTATTTTAGGTGTGTGTTTATATATTTTTGTTAAGATGAGGATCATCAGAGTTGGGACTCTGTTAAGAGTGGGAGTACATAACTATGTTGTTATATTTGATGTGCATTCAATTGTACAGTTATGAGTATTACAATATAAGAATTCAATTAAAAAAAAAAAAAAAAAAAAAAAACTGGAGAAAAAAAAAAGTCACATGTCATACTTATAGTCATACTTCCCCTAATCCTTTACAGTTTAGGGAAGTCACCAAAGCATGGAAAGAAGCCGTAATAAATATGAGTATCTTTAAAAATACAGATGAAAAAAAAAAAAAAAAAAAATCAATCCATTACAATATCTTTTACATTTAATATTGATGCTAAAAAGGTTTCTAAGTATAGGCTTTATCCACATTTCAGTTCTCCACTGAAGTTTATTTGAGCTGATATTGGAGATAAAAACAGTCCAGATTCAAAGTGACAGGGGTGCAGTAAAACTATTTACAAAAACAGTAACAAAAGAATTTAAAGTAAAATGAAAGGAAACAAACTACAGCTAGGCTCTAGGATAAGATGATAATAATAATAATAATAATAATAATAATAATAATAATAATAATAATAATAATAATAATAATAATAATACATTTTATTTATGAGCGCCTTTCAAGACACCCAAGGACACTGTAGAACAAGATAAAACAGACAATCCATACAATACAAAGAAATAAACAGGTAAAAGAATAATTACGATATACAAGATAAGATAAGGTAAGATAACATGAGATGAGATGATGAGATAAGATTTTTATTACTGATCCATCCATTTGGAAATTTAACAGTACACAGCAGCAATATGCAACACACCAATGCAAAAGAAAGGCAGGTAGGAAATAAAAATACACATGACACTTAACTCCAACAGTGGACCTATGAGTTCACCTCAACAACAACTGTCTCAGCAAACTCTATTCTCTCACCCCCACCTGAAAATATGACATTCTTTTTTTTCTTTTTTTTTTTCTGTAAAACCCTAGTTTTGATAATAAACAACACTAGAAATATGACATAACTTTCAAAACACAAACCAATATAATATAAAACATTTATAATGAATATATATAATATAATATGCATAATGAATTTCCACTTGGGCACTTATGAAGTTCATCTGTATCTATACTCTGGTCATAATATATGTGGTTTTAATGGTCATCTGGGGAATAACCCATTATCCCCATCCTACCCACTCAAAATGGTTCATTCTGTTTGTAGAATAGTATATGTATATTTAATATTTTATCTGCTAGCTTTCATACATTGCTTATATTATTCAGTATTTTGTGGGATATTTTATCAAGTTCTTTTTTGCACAATTTTTTTCCTGCTGCTACACAGAACAGAGCTGCTAAAGGAATTTTCATCGTTCCTGTGACCGTCTATTCTATTCTAGAATGACAGTAAAAACATCTCTTTCACCTCTACTGGTGTGGAACTGGTGTGGAACTGCTGCTGTACATGGAAGTATGGGTTAAGCATATTAAGCATAGGAAAGAATGAATAAATGAATTGGTTGGTCAAATGCCATTAGTGTAGATGTAAATGTGTGATTAATTATTAACATACATCATGAATAATAATAGGATTCATACAAAATAAACATGTTGTCTTGTTAGTAACCACCAGACATGAGCTAGACCTGTGAGACCTAGATTTACAAAAGCCACGTTAGCAGATATGAGCACACGCAACTATCTCCTATTCCATAAACTGGCTAGATGATATCTTAACCCTTTAAAGCCTGAACCATTAAATCATTGACAGAAAATTCCAGTTCTTTGAAACTGGAGCCTTTGTTGGTCCTTCTGAACAACCCAAACTTCTTTTTTTTTTTTTTTTCAAATATCAATTTCCATGTATGAGTTTCAGTTTTGTATCATATTTGATACATCGGGTCTCAATGCTCAAATATTATTATTTCTGAACAAACAAAAACATAATATAACACAAACATGCCTAACAAATTGGTAATTTCTTTTCAAAATTGGCAAAGTTCTAGCTCCTTCCTCATTAATGACAATCTTGTAGTGTCACTGGAAAGGCCTCTGGTGAACAAATTCCTCCCCCTTGGTGGATTATCTGTGTATTGCATGTATCTAATTGTATACATCAGGTTTTTCAAGAAAAAAAAAGTCACACTGATCATGTAGAGGGCTTCAAAACTCATGCACCAAATATGATACGTTTGGTGTTATAGAGTTAATATACTAAGAGTGAAAGTCCTTCCCCTTTGCTGTGCACCATGGGACTTGTTTGGATAAAATATTAATGGCCATCAATGTTGGGAGAAATAAGATTTTTGTTTGTTGACCCAATTTTAACCCTTTCATGCATGAATTATCGGAACCTTAATCAAGATTTTTTTCCTGAGTGTTTTTATTCCTCTTTAGACATGGAGAGAAAAACAATGTGATTTTTTTTAATGAACCTATTTTTCATTAAGTTACAAAAATGTCCACTCAGCTGAACACCATGCGTTTAATTTTTGAAGCTCAGAAACATGCATTTACTGACATACTGTGTGAAAACTATGAAATAAAAGTATTTTTAACCTCCTGAGACCCAGCAATGCATTTTTGTCCTCTGTAGGGGACAAAAGTGTGACAGTTTTACTTCAAAAATGCTGTCCATTGTAAAGGACATTCCATTAAAATAAATAAATAAACAAAAATAATTTTAAAAAAATGTATCTGGAAAAAAAAAAAGTTGCATTATGCAGTTTCCAATCAAGACAATTGTTTAATGGAAATAAGCTAAAATTTTCACTCTCCTGGGTCTCAAGAGGTTAATACTGCTAATCTGATGTTTTCTCACATTTGAACTTACTATAATACTAGTTATTAGTCACTCATAATATGAAAAAAAAAATAAAATAAAATGTTAATTACAGTCTAATAACAATTAGCAATTGATTTAGATAAAAGAACAGTAAAGTTACAGTAATGGTATGAATGTCAGTGTATGGGATGATGCATTAGCTTCCACTGTGCTGGCTGATATGGAACTAAAACAACAAAATCCATGAATATATAAGAGAACAGCTGGAGAATAACTGTCCACTGTAGTGACCACTGTGCATGAAAGGGTTAATTATGTCATTATTTACACATATAATAATCCAACATTATGTGTCAATGTCACTGTCATGAAGATCTGAAGCCACATCTGGGCTCAGTGGACTATCTTTCATCTCGTGATACATATTACTGGCAACAAAACCACCATGACTTTGGCATAGTTTACTTTCAAGAATCCAATGGAAAAGTATTAACCCTTTAACCCCTGATGTGTCTGTGGTGAGCGTTTTTTATTTTTGATTATTTTAAATATTCCGAAAAATTCAACTGTTTGCTCAATAGGAAAAATTTCAAAATGTGCTGATAGAATAGACCTTGTGCTTTCCATAGACTTCTGGGCATGCTCAGTGCACCCTCTACCACCTGTATAATGGGGGCAAATCACAGAGCAGTGAGTGAGACTGACTCACAATAAAAATAGTTGGTTTAGGCTTTTTTTGTTTGTTTTTTACACTTTTTTCCGTGCCGTTTTTTGTTTTTACTGTTGTTTCCAGTGTTGTTGTGATTTTCCTTTTTTTTTTTTTTTTTTTTTTTCACTGTGTTTTTTACTGAGTTTTGACCATACAACTGCTTTTTGGAGTTCAACCAGGTGCCAAAAAGCAACTTCGACTGGTTCAGAAAAAAAAGAGCCACAAAACAAAAACTACTGGGACAAAACTCAAATACTTGTTGTTGTTCAGTGTGTTCCAGTTCACAGTTGACGTTCAACATCCTAAATCTCTTCCTGATGTACATTCTGTGTGCCTTATTTAGTAAAAACCTGTCAAACTTCAATTCCTTTCTCTGTCTTTTTCTGTTATTCCACCCTGTTTTGACCCTAAAACACACAGTAAAATAAAACCACTGAACAAAAGGAACACAAACACATACTCACAGCAGCTTTTGTGACACTGAAACAGACGACAATTCATAGCAGAAATAATGTCTCAGGGGTTAAAGGGTTAAAAGACGGGAAAATCACTACCATTCTGGTCATGTTGAAGCTGCAGCGACATCTTCAAACAGCTCTGAACTGACCTGAGCAATTCCAGGCAGTTGGAGCGAATTTTTTGTGCTGACTGTAAATTCCCACTAATAGGTGTTAATTTGACGTTCCAAAGCAATTTACAGTGACGTTGTCTGACGAAAACCCCACTTTTCATGCAGTGTGACTGTTTCAATGACATTACTTGTACTGTTTCTCAGATGTGTAGCCTTTTCATTTACTCATTTACAAGACTGATCTCATGACATTGCGGTGTATGTCACACCAGTTCAGTTGTTATTCAACGCCATTTGATCATGTGTCAAGTTCCAAGTTCACATAACCCGAACCCCTAACCCTCAGTGCGTGGTATTGGACGCGGTGTTAACATACATGTGGAAAGCTTATAATGTGTACAGATAGTACACTAATTAAAAGTGGCGTGTACATTTACGCGAGTCATGATATCACGCTGCATTTACACAAACTGACTCTTCAACAGTTTTATAACAACTGCAACTTGCTTAACTTGTAAACTGGCAAACATTTGTGTAAATGAAGACATAGTTCAGACAAAAAGACAAAACAAAAACAAGAAATTGCTGCTTATTTTTTCCAGAGTAAGAACCCATGGGACATAATTTGGATGTGTAGGACTTCACCTTTGTAGAATGTTAGAATAGTTACTGTGGATGCTGGTGCACTACTCAATACAACACAGTACCAGCTTGTACCATGACAATCACTTTCACACTATAAACAGAACTTTGTTGTAAACAACACTTTTTGAGTGACAGTAAATCATTATTTGTGTGTCTTGTGTATGAAGCTGAAAATAATCTGGCAGTAAACTGCATTTCCCTGCTCATTTGGCATCAGTGCATTGCAGACACAGTATTTCCATTACAACAGTAGTTCTCAACTGGGGGGCGTGAGCACATGGGGGGGACATAAGTGACATTGTCGTGTGTGCTACTGTTGTACATGACAACATTATAAATCACTCGGCACATACTCTCCCCCCGCTTACAGATTGAGGTCCGTGAGTGTGTGTGTGTGTGTGTGTGGGTGGGTGTTGCATATCATCTGGCATATCGTTTCCCCACCCCACCCTACGGTCACAAATTTGTTTTCAGGGGGCAGCAGGCAGTCAATGATAAGGTCAGAGGAGCTCAATCCCACCCCCCCCAAATATTTTTACTGGTATTTAAGTTTTATAATGAAAGGTAAACAAAGTAAAAAATAATATACATAAAGAACATAAATAAAAACAACCCAAACACTCATACACACATCCATTCACACCATGTAAAATATATATATATATATATATATATATATATATATATATATATATATATACATATATATATATATATATATATATATATATATATATATATATATATATACACATATTCTTATGAACATGTGTACATATATGTAATTCATTCATTCATTTTCTGAACCCACTTTATCCTCACTAGGGTCACTTGGAGCCTATCCCAGCTACATAGGGGCGAAGGCAGGGTACACCCTGGACGAGTCGCCAGTTCATCGCAGGGCTGACATACAAAGACATACAATCACAATCACATTCACACCTATGGGCAATTTAGATTAACCAATTAACCTATCAGTGCATGTCTTTGGATGATGGCAGGAAGCTGGAGTACCCGGAGAGAACCCACGCAGACATGGGGAGAACATGCAAACTCCACACAGAAAGGTCCCACCCCATAAACTGGTGTTGGAATCAAACCTAGGACCTTCTTGCTGTGAGGCACGAGTGCTAACCACTGCACCACTGTGTCGCCTACATATATGTAAAAAAAAAAAAAATTTACATATATGTTAAAAAAAAACAACAATTTTTTACATATGTGTAAATATATATATATATTTAGCAGTCATGATAAAAAAAAAAAAAAAACAGTAATACTTTGGATGACATGTCCCTATTTTCCAGATACCATAATGTTCATATAAGGTTCCCATAATTGTACAAATTCCTCCAGTTTTCCTTTCGTTATATAAGTCCGTCTTTCCAGTCCAATGCACTCTGATATTTCTTTTATCCATCGCTTCATAGAGGCGAGCTCACTTGTACTTTCTCACAGCTTTATCTACAGAACTATATAACCCCCTGCTCATGGATTGAGGTTCGTGAAGGGGGGGGGTTACACATCATCCAGCACACTGTATCCCCCCCGCCCCCCCACCACACACACACACACATACACACACACATTTTTTCAGACACGGGGGGCACCAGTAGGCTCATGATACCATTCGTGGGGCGTGGTTTAAATAAGGTGGTGAAACCCTGTATTAGAATGACTCACTGAAAAAGTCAATGTGTAAACCTGTCCTCTGACCGATGTCAACAGATTATTCCCTCTAGCACTGATCTGCAACTTTGTCCAGATTTTCCAGTGTAATAGATGATAATAGAAGCACACAGCAGACATTAACATAGGACGCTTATGAAATATGTGACTCTACAGGTGGAGAAAAAGGGACTTTTTATCAAGGTTTTGCCTGTGTCCACACTGTTTACATATCTTTGAACATATTCTGTGAGTACAACCCTCCAGAGAACCATAAACATGTGTCTGCATCTATAGTGTTGCATGACTTGAATATAGCAAAGGATAACCGAGTGTGGAAATGCATATTTTCTCCGTGACATTGTTTTCTTTTTCTTTTGCATTCCTTTTGTCATTTATTTTCATTGCATTTAAATCCCCTGCCGCTGTCATAAACTTTCCCTGGCATTTGTGTTGATGTGTAGCAAGCGAACAGACCAGGGACTGCATTTTATTTTGGACTGAAAGCAGAACACAGCAGCAGGGTGCTCCACTAGGTTGTTTACTTCCAAAAGTCATAACTTAACCTTGTAAATAACGAATACAAAGGCAAAGGCAAAGTGGAGGGAGAACAGAGGCAGCGGTAAAGATGTGAATGGTGGAAAAACACAGGAGAGGCCGAGGCCCAGGGCAGGGATCAACAGTGAACCTGTGTACAGCACAATAATAACACCATTATTATCCTGTTTCTGGAGTGATCAGATTATTCAAGTGATCATGTTAACGTCATAATGTCATATGCTTTATCACACAATGGCAGTTATCTGATTATCAGAAATCACATGAATAAACCTAGATTTATCCCCAATACCCCAGTTAATCTGATTTATTACATTATTTTACATCTGCGCATGTGAAAAAATAAAAAAATATAAAATTGTAGAAAAAAAAAAGTGATGTGGGCAGAATGTGAGTAGATGACAAAATACAACAAGTCACAAAAATAGTCTGTTGAAAATATTTATAGGGTGGACTGAGCTAAACAAGTACAACATGTTTATGTGCTCAACTTGAATTGTCCAAAAATGTGACTTCAGTACTTCTAGCACCAGGGTCTTAATTTTTTTTTTTTTTTTTTTTTCGTTTAAGTCAGTGGTTCTCAATTGGCGGGGGGGTACAGGAAAGAAGGGAAAAAAACAAATCACAAACTGGAAGCACTCGGAGAGCACAGACCTCTGCCAAGGCAGATCAGTGGGCCCCCGTGGCCCCCCCACCCCTGATCACCACCAAAATTTAATCATTTGTTCCTTGTGCCAGTATCAACATTTCCTGAAATTTTCATCCAAATCCGTCCATAACTTTTTGAGTTATCTTGCACACGGACAGACAGACAGACAAATAGACAAACCAACGGCGGCAAAATCCTAACTTCCTTGGCGGAGGTAAAAATCACAGACTCACTGGCTATTAGTAAAAAGGAGATGCAGCAGATTCCACCTCATGTTGAAATGCAAATGGTTGGACTATTAGGCCTACAATGTTTCTCAACGGGGGCGGTACCCCCATGTAAAGATGCAAGCTCCAACATATAATAATACGTCAAACTGCCCCCCCCCCCGACATTCAAAACTGAAACTAAAATTAATTTGCTTTTGATCATGTAATAGTTTGCTATACTATGTTGCAAATAAACATTCATTTTAGACGACATTTAGTCTATATAATGTATATTATTATGGACGGAGACAGAAAAGCCAGGTGTAGATTACTGCACAAAGTGAGAATTTTATTTTCCTTGGTCAGGATATGTACAGTAAGTAAAGTAAAGTAAAGTAAATTTTATTTATAGAGCACTTTTCACAGACAGAGTCACAAAGTGCTTTATCAATTCAAATCAGAATCAAATTAAGTTTACAGAGACCCAGCAGAATCCTTCAGGGGCAAACACTTGTGATTGGTGACAGTGGCGAGGAAAAACTTCCCTTTAACGGGCAGAAACCTCGAGCAGACCCAGACTCCTGAAGGATGGCTGTCTGCCTTGACCAGTTGGGGTTAAAGAGAGAGAGAGAGAGTAAAGGAGGAGAAAAGAGAGAGCGATAGAGATATAGAGAGACTGGGGGGGGGGATGACACATGGAGTACGTTATGATGAATACATAGAGTGTAATCAGTCTGTGGTGGTCCTGGGTCAGGTGGGAGACTAAAAAGCCTTTTTGAACAGGAGGGTTTTGAGGTGTTTCTTAAAGCTCTCTACAGAGTCCATGGACCGTAGGTGTAGAGGCAGGTCATTCCATAGACGTGGTGCCACAGCTTTAAAAGACCTGTCACCGCGTGTGCTAAAACAGGTCCGTGGAACCATCAGCAGGTACTGTCCTGAAGACCTCAAGCTACGAGTCGAGCTGTAGGGCTGGATCAGGGAAGCAACAGTCAGTCCAGCTTGGATTTACAAGGCTGACAATTAATACTGAACAAACAAGAACTCAAACTATGAGTTATGAAAGAGCTGCAGCATCTGAAACCGACCACAATGAACATTTGACAGATAAACAGAACCACAGTGCTTCAGTTTCAGCTTCACAGTTTGTCATGTCTTTCATGTATTACGATTGTCGCTCTCAACTCACCATATATTTTTTATTAGTACGTTTTGTTTTGTTTTTTTTAATCAATTACTACAAATTTCAGGCAACCCCATTTGAATTCCAGGTGACCTCCTGGTTGCAAATTTGTTTTCGGGGGCAGGAGGTGGGAAATGATGAGGTGAAGGGGCCATACAGGTTCATCACATTACTTTTAGAATACCGCAATCCGCCCCCCCCCCACCCGTCCCAATTTTTTCGGGGATGGGGGGGTAGCAGGAGGCTCATGATGCCATTAGCGGGCCTTTGTTCAAAAAGGTTGAGAAACACTGGTTTAACTTATTACCTTCAATATTTTGGTGTGTTTTGTTTAAATTTGTAATTTCTTTTTGCTTTTTGTTCACCTTTATATTTTGTTCCAACTTGCAACTTTAGTTTAGCTTAGCTTAGCTTGGTGTAATTAGCTATAAGCTAATTTGCATCTGTGGTTCCTGAGCAGAAAAAAACACATTAAAATGAACATTACATGACACAAGAGAGATAATTCATAACACAGCATGTTCTAAAATGGAACATATCAACATATATCAAAAAATTCATTAACAAAAGCAAAATTTCTTTAAAAATTATAACATCAAGAGGCCAGGATAGGTTTGCTTTCACCATATTTTCAGTTTCTTTTTAAATATGGTCTGGCTGGAAGAGTCTCTAATGCAATGGTTCCCAACCTTTTTTGGCTCGTGACCCCACTTTAACATCACAAATTAATGGCGACCCCAGACACTGAAAACTGAGACATTTTTTTGCTAAAATTAATTTGTTTTTGATCATGTAATAGTTTGTTATACTATGTTGCAAACAAACATTATTTTTAGACAACATTTAGGCTATATAATATATATAATGCACTTTTTTTTTTACATTTTTATGAGGAAAAGTGTGTGGTGTTTTAATTATAATGACATATATATGGAATCATTACAACATATTTTTTAATAGTCTTCTTTTTTTTCTTTAATCAATTACTAGAAATTTCAGGTGATCCCATTTGAATTCAGGCAACCCCACGTGGGGTCCCGACCCTAAGGTTGAAAAACACTGCTCTAATGTCTATAGGGTGTTAGTTCCACTTTTGCTCTGACATAAACGGCAGATTGACCAAAACATGTTCTTTTGATGGTAATTGAGCAGTTTCCTCTTGATGAAACCCTCATCTCACTCTTATTGTCGAGTAAAACACGTTGTTTCAGAGGTGGAGGTGCCGTGTCATGAATTATTATGTACATTAAAATCATGTCCATAAAGCAAAGAAAGGTGCTAAAACTGAATAATGGTAAGGTCAGGATTAAAGCATAATGCATGAGGGAAGGGGGAAAAGAGTAATGGATGGATGAGAGGGACTAGTACCAAGAGAAGGATATAAACAGAAAAAAGATGAGAGAAGCAGAAAAAGAAAATGAGACAATGACACAGAAAAAAAACTGTGCAAAAGTAATACAGGAAAGAGAGAAGAGTGCGGAGGAGTGAGAGAATAAAGTGGAAGAGGGTCAACTGGAGTGGGCAGGGCAGCAGCGAGATCGATAGCAATAGCGAGACAAAGAGTGGAACTGAGTGGGAAGGGCTAGAGTCAGAGAAGCGGGGAAGAAAGAAAAAAAAAGGAGAAATAGCAAAAATCCTGAGCTAAATACCTGTTGATTATTGAAGAAATGTTGAAAACAGGTTTGTTGTGAATTGGACATTTCAGCTCGATAGTTCCTACAGAACGCGTATAAATTCCACATATTCCTGGCTTTGTACATGTCTAGTTTATCAGGGCGGTAAATATGGGATATACTATAGTGTCACTTTTATATTTCTAATGCTTGGATGGGTTTTTGTGCTTCAGCGGAGAAACAAGCTTTTATGAGCGTCGAAAAAAAAAAAAAAAACATGTTAGGATCTATACTGTGATATTTTTGGCTTTTAATGGAATTTGTTGAGAAGAAACACACAGATGTATCGGTTTACGTCAATTAGATGCAATCGGATTGATCTCTCTATGAAAGACCACAGAAAATGGAAGTGAAGGTAAAAACAAATCCCTCCTGAAAGCATGTGAGAGGAGATGGCGCCGTGGGAAAACACAGATTACAGGAGTTAGAAAAGTATTTTAAAAAGCCTAAAAAAAAAAAAGGTTCCAGTGTCTATCTGTTTTCTGTCTGTTTTTATCTGTACCTCAAAATCTACAGCACATTTTGACTGAAAGTTTTTACATCAGATATATGTATATGTGTAAGATGTATCTTACGTTAAATGGAAGTTGAATGTGTAACTTTAAATCTTGCACTAAAATGTCGGATCATGTAGCATCATGCATTATACATCATGAACCAAAATGGAGAAGAGGAAATGTAATGTTATAAGTTGTTTGCTTAATCTTTACATTACAAGTTGTTTTGCTTGAAGAGTCTTTTTTATTTTTGCAAGTCTTAAGTTACATTCTGAGTTATATTTTGGTTCGTGTGTGTGTGGTTTTGCTGAACTCACACCTGCCTGTGCTGAAGTTGGAGAAAAGGTCAACTGCAATGAGAAAGATCTAATTTTATAGCTTTAGAAAGTAGTTGTGGTAAAGAGAGTCGAGCAGAAGAAACAGATTATGAACTAAGGGGATTTTTGTGGTCAAGAAATGCTAGCCTAATAGTGCAGGTGTTAAGCAAGAGCTGTGCACATGCAAAAGAAGGTGCTTTTCTTAGAATTAGCTTATGGAGTGACTGACATGTTCTGCCTAGTAACTATCATTAACCAATAATAAGCGTACGACGAATGATGTCATTGAATAATGGGAGTCTCCAAGAGTCACTAAAGACTATAAAAAGGTAATAAAGGAAACTCTTTTTTGATGGGCTTTTTCTTTTTCTCTCTGCGACGAATGTGTGTTTGATGCTAGATTCTTAATGTAACTTTTTCCTATTTTTGCCTGAAGCAATAAATCAGGCTATTGTTTTAACTTTTTAAAACCTCAAACCTTCTTTTTTTTGGTGAGTTCTTCCTTTCTCCTGGTTTGGTACGTCCATCCGAAACGTAACTAGTGAGTTAATTTAAATTACGTGACCCCCCCTCTGGTAAGCAGCCTAAGTGGAGTAGTCCAGAGGCACCGTTGGTCTAAAAATTTCTAGAACACGTAGCCTTTTGTCCAGATAACCAGAGATTTTTGGCACCGAGGTGGTTTAAAGTTAAAAGAAACTGGGGCAGTAGTTCATTAACCGAATAAATTGTGGTTTTTGAGATTTACTGCTTGCTGCGTGTTTACATATGATATTCTTAAAGATGGTCCAGATCATGATCTTTATCCAGATTCTATTATTCATTTTTTAACCTGTTCAATACTATGCAGCTCCATGGAATTATTCAGCGTGGTTAAGATCAGAGATCTGCTGTGTCTGATTGTCTTGTTTTTATGTATGTGCTGTTGTATGTTCTGTGCCCAGGACAAAATTTACTTCATTTTATTAAACGGAACATCCTGAAAGAAACAGAATGCCTAATACTATATCTGATTTAATGTAACACAATTAACCCTTTAACCCCTGACGTGTCTGTGGTGAGCGTTCTGAATGTATGATTTATTTTAAATATTCATAAAAAAATCAACCATTTGCTCAATAGGAAAAATTTCAAAACGTGCTGATAGAAAAGACCTTGTTCTTTCCATACACATCTGAGCATGCTCAGTGCAACCCCTGCCAGTCTGTGTAATGGAGGTAAAACAGAGCAGTGATTGAGACCAACTCATTGTAAAAATAGATGGTTTTGGCTTTTTTTTTTTTTTTTCACCGTTTTTCTGGTGTTTTTTGTTTTTACTGTTGTTTACAGTGTTGTGGTGATTTTCCTTTATTTATTTATATTGTTTTTTTATTCTGTTTTTACTGAGTTTTGACCATGTAACTGCTTTTTGGACTCCAACCAGGTGTCAAAAGGCAGCTGGACTGATTTTGTAACAAAACATCTCCAAAACAAATCTACTGGACCAAAATTCAAACACTTGTTCAGTGTGTTCCAGTTCACAGTTCATGTTCAACATCCCAAATCTCTTGTTGATGTACAGTACAAACTTAAGCATTAGTAAAAACTAAAGCATTAACAGAACAGCCAGTTTGTTGATGCCGCAACGTCTGTTGCACAAGTTGATGTACCTATGGAGGAATCGACTAGTCGTGTGTTATTCTCTCTCTCCCTTCCATCACCCAACAGTGTGCAAGCCTTCATTCAGTGCATGTTGATACTCTCATCTTTCTACATGAAAACATGGAGCGCAAGGTACTGATGCAAGGATCAGCGGACCTAGGCTGGGTTGGTGCGGATCAAAAACATGCCACTTTATTTGCGGGGCAGGTCAAATAATTCCACAAAAGCAGGTTGAAAAAACAAACAAAAAAAAAACCTGACCCGCGCATCACTAGTGCAAGGCCAAGACTAAAGGAAGAAGACAACTCAGAGTAGGATTACTAAACTGATTGTGATCTAGAAAAACTATCGTCTAAGCAATGTTCTGTGAACTATGAAACCATGACCAATAATGAATAATAATTTGGACCGCCAGTGTGTTTGAATTATTCTGTTCATTTATTTCATGAAGACAATGCGGTCTTTTCTCTAACATGCTGTGCGTCTTGGCTGCTGCGGTCTTAACCTTTTCCCACTTTATGTTGTTCACTTAAACTATGTTTAGTTTGGTTAAATGTCTTAGAACACAGGTGTCAAACATACGGCCCGGGGGCCAAATCCAGCCCGCCAAAGGGTCCAGTCTGGCCCTTGGGATTAATTTGTGAAATGTAAAAATTGCATTGAAGATGTTAATCATTTTAGTTTAGGTTCCACATACAAACCAATTCAATCTCAAGTGGGTTGGATCAGTAAAATACTATCATAATAACCTATAAATACTTACAACTCCAAATGTTTCTCTTCTCAAGGTAAACATTTTTATGTCATTTTACTGTATTTACACTGAAACAAACAATCATTTCACAAAAAAAACACGAATAACCTGAACAAATATGAAAAATTTGAAATATCTGAAGTGTAAGTTTACCAATATTCTGCCTCTTTATTAAATGTTTTGTGTGTTTGAGTGATCTGTAAGTTGTAATTTACATGTGTAAATTATAAACTGAGACATAATATTGTTGAAATTGCACTTAGATTTCTTAAGAATTTCAGTTTGTTCATGTTATTTACATTGTTTTAAGGGATAGTTGGTAGATGCGAACATTGTCATCGCATAATTTTACTTTTATCGCTCTAAAACATAGAAGAACATTTGGAGTTTACATTATTTATATATTATTATGTTATTATTTCACTGGTCCGGCCCACTGCAGATCAAATTTGGCTTAATGTGGCCCCTGAACTAAAATGAGTTTGACACCCCTGTCTTAGAAGGACTGTTGATGCTTGTGTCTTGCAAGTTTTTTTATTCTGCTCTTTACTGTACACTAGCAGCATTGTACCTGTGGTGCCATTGTACGCTAGCATGAGGGGCTAAAATCTCCCAGCATACCTCACAACATTTGAATACGGACATGAAATTGTGCCTAGTAGGTAGTCAGATAATGTTATTATTCATTTGGTGAGTTTGGCGGCGATCAGGTGTGTGACGGTCTGTGGTGGGGTCGGACTTGGTCTGAGGTTAGCAGGGACCCGGTGTGTGGTGAGCTGGAACCCTGTTAAAATCGCCCAGCATATCTCACAACATTTGAATACAGACATAAAAGTGTACCTAGTAGATAGTGAGGTAATGTTTGCATTCATTTGGCGAGTTTGGCGGCGATCAGGCCTGTGAAGGCTGAGGAAAACCCGTACAAACACCCTCCTGTGCTGCAACGAACATCAATCACACATCGATGGGACACGGGGACACGGGGTGGGGCCGAAACGTGCATTATATAGTCGGATTGTTAATGTTCCAGTGAACGTTAGTACAAGTTGCTCATTGTTGAACAGCTGTGTGTCTGTGTTGTTCCTCCGCTGTCAATGTGATGACCTCATCATACAACTAGTCGACTCGACTTTGACTTTATTGACAAATAAGTCGATCTGAAAAAATCTGAAGTCACAAATGCCGTAGTAAAAACTTGTCAAACTTCATTTCCTCTCTTTGTCTTTTTCTGTTATTCCACCGTTTTGAAACACCCAGTAAAACAAAACCACTGAAGAAAAGGAACACAAACACATACTCACAGCAGCTTTTATGACACTGAGACAGATGACAGTTCACAGTAGCACATTTACCTGGAATAATGTCTCAGGGGTTAAAGGGTTAAAACTACAGTAGGCAGAAACCTGGAAAAGAAAACAGCAGAATTTGGAAATAAATCCCTCCTCCTGCATTTCTCTAATCTGTTCCAGAAATGTAGACTGAATATACAGATGGATGGTGTTGATGCAGTCTAATACCACTATGGAAAAGTGAAATCATAAAACCACAGTTTGGGAAGCTGCCTTGTTGCTTATGTGATAGAGCAGCAGAGACATACTGTAATTGGAATCTTGACAGTGATTGGTCTTTACAGCTGTCAATCACCTGTATTTGTATTCACTCCTACTCTAAAAAGACCTGTGACTGGCCATAATCTTCTGTTGCAGGTAAAGTCAGGAAACAAAGTGAACAGATATTGCAGAGGTCTAGTTTCCTTCATAAAAACGTAAATTAAAAATAAAATAAATAAGATTATCACTGAATTTTAGCCTAGCGATGGAAAAAATGCAGACTGAAGCATTAAGTACCATAACATTGTTAAAGAACCTGTATTAAAATGCAAATTCCAGCTCTTGCAAGACAGCAGAATAATAAAAAATGTTGCTCTTTTTTTTTCATCTCAAAATGCCCAAGCTAGCAAATTTGTTCTAATTGATGTTACCAACTTGTGCTTGTGTACTTGTAGTACAGATCGTATTAAATGGAAGATGAATGTGTGACTTTGACTAGCTATAAGATGTCAGATGAACATCAGAAATCATGCATCATGAACCAAAATGGAAATGAAGAAGAACAGACAGCGAAAGGTGCGTCAGGTTTAAATGGTTTGATTCGTGTGTATGCGGTTTAGATCAACTCACACCTGTTTGTGCTGAACTTGGAGAAAAGGTCAGATTCTACGTAAAAGATCAATTTTACAGCTTTTTTTTTTTTTTTTTTTACCATATCTATCATATTGTGCGGAGGTCTAGGGAAACATCTACACAAGCACTCTACAGCCCATTTGCACACTACAGAAAAGAGCAATAAGGATAATAAACAAAGCAGGATACAGAGAACACACAAACTCACTATTTACAAAATCACACACATTGAAATTCATGGATTTGGTTAAATTTAAAACAGTGCAGATAATGTACAGAGCAAGAAATAATTTACTGCCAAAAAATATTCAGGGAATGTTCACTGAAAGACAAGGAGGCTACAATCTAAGGGGGGAGCTACATTTTAAAAAGCATAAAGTAAGAACAACAATGAAAAGTATGTGCATAACAAGCTGTGGAGTGACTTTGTGGAACAATCTAGAACAGGAGATAAAGGAAAGTATAAACATAAATGTATTAAAAAGAGGTATAAAGAACTGTTTCTAAATAGGTATATGCACTCAAAAAAATGATTCTTGGCTCTAATAAACATGAAGTAATATTTTAAAGTAAAATGTAACTGAAATATATGAAATTTAAAGTTTATTTATCCGAAAAAGTCAAACATAATGTGAATATGCTTAGTATAAAGTGAATCTAAACAAATAAAGTAAACTTTATTTACTAGATTACATAAAAAGGCTGAGCGTCACAGTCAAACACAGTTTATGTAAAAGTTTGCATTAACTAAAGCAAATCTGACTGAAGGTATTTAATTTATTCATATTGACTCAATATGATAGAAAAAATATTGTATTAAATGCTACTCTTTACATTAAACTTATGTACTAAAATTACATGGAAAATTTACATGTAATTAAAATACATAAAGTCAACATTTTGGCTTAATTATTTTTTTGAGTGACATGAAGGATAAAAATAGTATTGTCGCAAAGATCAGTCTTGGTTTCTTGGAATTAAGAGAGAGTAATTTGAATTTCAGAGATTTTGATGTGTGAGTCGTTTAGAGTGGGGGCTGATGAGAAGTCTAGATGAATTGGGATTATGGATATGAAATTATGGAATGGACCTTATGATGCACTTATGTTATCCACTCCTTTGGCGAAGTTTAAAAAATAAAATAAAATAAAAAAGTACTTTAAGTTTAAATTATTCAGAAATATTGAATTGAGATGGTAGATGTGTTTTGTTCTTGACTTTTTGTATTTCTGAATTTGTTATTATTATGGTGTAAATGCTCGATGCTGTACACATTTAAGTTGATGTAAGCAGTGTATTAGTTGACGAGGATACGCAAAAAAAAAATAAGCTTTTGCTTCTAGCCTATTCTTTTTTGGTTTTTATGTTTATAATAATTGATGTTCTGAGTACAATGATTGATGTAAAACCAAAATAAATTTATTCATTCATTCATTTAGAAAGTAATTGTGGTAAAGAGAGTTGAGCAGAAAAACCAGATTATAAACCTGGGGATTTTTTGTGGTCAAGAAATGCTAGCCTAATTGTGCAGGTGTTAAGCAAGAGTGTACTTTCTGAAACTCTTTGTGGTTCAGCTATGCAGTTGGTTTGATTGACAGGTGTCCAAAGCGCATGTTAAACTCAAGTGAACTTTCAGCATGTGCTTTTCTTAGAATTAGCTTATGGAGTGACTGAAATGTTCTGCCTAGAAACTATCATTAACCAATAATGTGTATGATGAATTATGACACTGAAAAAGAGGAGTCTCCAAAAGTCACTAAAGACTATAAAAAGGTAATAAATGAAACGCCTTTTTTTTTTTTTTTTTGGCTTTTCTTTCTTCTTCCTGTGAGGCGAATAGTGTTTTTGATGCTAGACTAATTGATAACTGACTTCTTTCTTTTTCGTAACTTTTTCTATTTTTGCCTGAAGCAATAAATCAAGCTTTCTTTTAACTTGTTAAAACCTCAAAACTTCTTTTTGGTGAATTCTTCCTTTCTCTTGGTTTGGTCCTTCCATCCAAAACATAACTGGTGAGTTAATTAAGTCCAGAGCCACCGCTGGTCAAAAAATCTCTAGAACACACAGCTTTTTGTCCAAATAACCACAGATTTTTAGCACCAAGGTGGTTTAAAAATAACGAAAGTGGGGCAGTAGTTCATTAACTAAAATTAATTGTGGTTTTTGAGATTTACTGCTTCTGCGTGTTTACATACTTATAAGTCTATCATGTAGAATTTAGTGGCCTCTATACTCAATACAGTGAGTATTCAACAGTACTTAAAGTACATGGAGACAATACTACACTAAAACTAAAGGTTCTTCATTAATAATGTTACTCAATTACAAGTATTTTCAGTATAAAAAGTATTATTGTAGTCATTGTGTCATTTTACTACTGCAAAAATATGTATGATGCATTTTACAGCTGTACATGTTTAAGACAGATTCATTTTACTTCCTTTATACTACTTTATATTTAAATCTGTATGGTTATTGTCCTGTGAGAAGCACAAGAGAAAAGTCAACTTTTAATGAGCTCAGAACAACAGGCCTGTTTTCAGTTTTATGACAGGGCACTTTCCAGCTGATATAAGAGGGTTTTAAAAGGGTTTATGTAGATTAAGAAGTGGGGGTATTTTCTAAACCCATAAAAGAACACTTAATCCTTCAGTTTATCACCAACATTCAGAACCAACACATTATGAGATTCATGGTTTTTGTTGGAGCAGAACTGGATGACAAACTGAGTAAAGCATCCGATAATTTCACTAGAGTAAAAAGTACAATATTTGCCTCTGAGGTGTAATAGAATAGAAGTATAAACCTGCACTAGCATACCCGGGGGGATCCACGGGGTCTAGATGTGGTAGTTTTTATGCTGTTATGTATTTGTGCATGCTGTACCACATTTGTCCAGCAGTCACCGCCAAAGCGTTCTGGCCATAGCAACATGATTGTAAGGCTATTGTATTCCAGAATTACTAATATCTCTCAAAATATTAATCCTATTAACTTGCTGTTTTCGCTAGTCTGTTCCTTGACCAAAAATACATAAGCATGCCAAAGTGCAGCAGTCAGCTCTTTCCAGATTTTGTGTGAATCTGCAGACACACACACACACACACACACACACACACTCTCATGCACACAGAGGCCACTTGGCTTTTATAATATAAATATAATAGAAATGTTCAAGTACAGTAAAAGCACCAAAGAACTAAACTTAATGGGGTTCTATGTTGTAAATATACTAAAACTCTAAATAGGTGGGGGAAGTCTCATACCAGAACACACGCAGTTCTACCAAACCCACTAACAAATCAACACTATGTATCCACAGATTGTATCAGTCCCTGAATAAAGTCTAAAACTCATTGTTTATGCACATCTGAATTATGATATCATCAAGTTTTCTCCTTCAAATTAAAACTCATAACCTCTCACCTGATAGTTGACAGCATGGCTCTGTTAGCTTAGCTCTGTTTTTAGACTAAAACAGTACAGTAAAACCACATATCACCTCAGTTTTCTGTATAGTTTGTGATGTCAGTAGCTGAACTAAAGATCTGTTTGGAATCCAACAAACAAGGTCAGAACTGTCACAGTTTAGTCTGAACCGTGGACTTAACAAAGATAATAACGTCACATAATAACTTTATACCGTCATACAGGGGCACCGCTACCAATTATGGGCCCCATGAAAGCATAATCGTTCTGGACCCAACAGACACTGACTACTTTCTCAATGTGTCAGACTTACGGGGGGGTTGTGTATACATAGGGGTGCGATCCATGAACAACGTCACTTACGATACTGTGAAAATGAAAATGAACCTTTACATTCTTTCAACATTGGTCTCTCCACTTGTACACCTCTCTTATGCAGTGGACTGTACACAAAATTTCCACAACTTCTATATCCGCTGGGCCCCCTCCATTGCCCTATGGGCCCCTCTCAATTATTAGGCCCCATGAATTTGTCATGTTTACCCCCCATTATTGGTGCCCCAGCCTTCGTAAGCCTCATAATCAAACTCACATGTATAAGAAACACTGAAATTGCAGACAATCAAACTCTGTTCTTTTCATTTAGTCCTGTGTTGCTAGTGCTTCTAGCAAGGGATGCACTGATACCACTTCTTTCCAGACCGAGTACGAGTACTTACATTTGAGTACTTGCCGATACCGAGTACCGATACGAGTACTTAATAATCCCATTCCAGTTCTTAGTTCCTCTTGTAAATGTGTTTTATTGTCGTTGTCATTAGTCTGACTGGAACAAAGTGCTGCTACTGACATTTAATGTGTTGGAATGAGCGTTTCTTAATTAATCCACCAGGAGGCGCCGCTCTGAATTAACCATACTGGACAAATACCACGAAGAAGAGGAAAGTTTTTTGAGAGGAAGAAAGTCAGTAATAACAAACATGGAGACGACACAAGTAACACTAATGTGATACTAATATTGCAGCGTTTTTGCTAGTAAGGTTTAACAGCTTAGCTTCATCAGGTAGAGAAAAGAGAAATGAGTGATAAGTTTCGTTTTCACTCCCGCTCCGTACTCCTGATGGTATTCTCTGTCTGGGTACGCATCCGCCAGCACCTGGAAATTGGATGGAATGTACGCGGAGAACGGACAGAACGCTGTGTCTGTATCCGTCTATGTCTTTAACGTTACTTGTAGTCAGTGTTACTTTTATCACCATCATTTATTTTGAAAAATCTCCACACTCTTCACACTCCCCACACATTATTCCACTGCCGCATACCTGCTGCACTGAACTGTGAATGTCACATGGCCGTAAGTGGTATCGGTGTATTTGTATCAGATAGTACGAATACGAGTACACACACTGAGTATCGGAGCAAATGCCCGATACTCGTATCGGTGCATCCCTACTTCTAGCTTTTATCAATTTGTCACTTTTTTTGATTCCAAAAGTGGCTTCTTATCAAATTAAATCAAGTTTTATTTATATAGCGCCAAATCATAACAACAGTCATCTCCTGCTGCTCTTCTTGGTGGTTCTCAGCCCATCTTGTCACTTTCTGATGGTCCCATGGCATTAGTTTTTCTCACCATGGCAGATGGGCTGAGGGACTCACTACTCCCTCTAGTGGTCACATAAATCTAACATCCACTGGGGAAAACAGATTCAGTGTATACATCTGAAATCCTACACAATAATGTCTTTAACACAATTTCAGAACTCTATTCTAAACACTGATCATTTTAAGGCGGCCATACACTGTGTGATTATTTCCATCGTTGCATGCAGCTCCACCTCAAACTGTGCGAATCAATCGTAAAGTCAGGCTCATGATTCATGTTCTCACACTGTACGGACCGATGCTTGTATGCGACCTGACTGCTCACACTGTAGGACCATACACCAGAGGACGCACCACACATTCCAGTGTTGTATCCAGAAATACAACGTTAAAATACCAAGGAATCTATAAAAGTGCATAGACGATTGTGTATTGGCGTTAGTCACGAAATGGTAGCGCTAAACAAAAACCAACGAGCTGCTTTGGCAATATGTGCCATTATCTGCGGGGAATCAAAAAAGAAGAAAAGACGACGACGTGTTTGGTGCAGGAATTGGTTGTCCAGACGTGGACAGTATGGGCTGTCAATCCTACAGCAAAGGGAACTAGAGGTAAGCTGCAAAAGCTAAATTGCACTAGGCCAATAGCCAGCTACTGTTAGCTTGTACGCTACTGTACGCTTCTGTGTTCGCGTATGCATAGTGTGAGAATTTGAGGCACATGGGCTCGTGGCACTGCTTTGACAGTGCGATACCCTCATGAGGAGCGAGCAGGATTTCAAACAGCTCCGTTTTCCTTGCGAACACACGATTGCTGGTCGTGAGGTGGTTGTGAGGTGCTAATCGCTCCTCCTTACCCCATGTACACTGCACGAAGCACGACACACGATTAGAGGCACATCTGGCCCGATCCCAGAAAGAGTCGCACGAGTGAGAAATCGCCTCTAAAATCGCAGTGTATAGCCACCTTTAGGTGAGTTACTTAAATATTTGAAGGTAGAAATACTACACTGAACAAAAATATAAATGCCACACTTTTGTTTTTGCTCCCATTTTTCATGAGCTGAACTCAAAGATCTAAAACTTTTTCTATGTACACAAAAGGTCTGTTTCTCTCAAATATTGTTCATAAATTTGTCTAAATCTGTGTTAGTGAGCACTTCTCCTTTGTCCTTTGCTGAGATAATCCATCCACCTCACAGGTGTGGCATATCAAGATGCTGATTAGACAGCATGATTATTGCACAGGTGTGACTTAGGCTGGCCACAATAAAAGGCCACTCTAAAATGTGCACTTTTACTGTATTGGGTGGTCCAGGGGGGTCAGAAAACCAATCAGTATTTGGTGTGACCACCATTTTCCTCGCACAGTCTTCTTCATGAATTCTCTGAAACAGCTTTGGAGATGGTTTATAGTAGACAAATGAACACTTAATTCACAGGCAAAAGCTCTGGTAGACATTCCTGAAGTCAGCATGCCAATTGCATATTCCCTCAAAACTTGTGACATCTGTGGTATTGTGCTGTGTGATAAAACTGCACATTTTAGAGTGGCCTTTTATTGTGGCCAGCCTAAGGCACACCTGTGCAATAATCCTGCTGTCTAATCAGCATCTTGATATGCCACACCTGTGAGGTGGATGGATTATCTCAGCAAAGAAGAAGTGTTCACTAACACAAATTTAGACAGATTTGTGAACAATATTTGAGAGAAATAAACCTTGTGTGTACACAGAAAAAGTTTTAGATCTTTGAGTTCAGCTCATGAAAAATGGGAGCAAAAACAAAAGTGGTGCGTTTATATTTTTGTTCAGTGTACATACAGTCAATTTAAATATGGTACACAATTAAAATGACTCCTCCTCTTCCATGTGTATAGAAGAACCTACTGTATAATGGCTCTATCCAGAACAGCGTTTGTTTTGTCCCTTCTGCTACTGTCTACTGTAGCAGCATGGCAGTGCAACATGGGAAAAAGTCCAACTCCCTCTGTAGCTACAAAGCACTGAGTCAAAGCTAAAGATAGTAGAGCCACTGTAATTTTCAGATGAGTATAAACCAATGAAGACAAATGTGGATACGATATTCAATTTCTGCAAATAGATCCCCTTAAATCACACTGGACCTTTAATAATACAGGACAGAGGTGACGCATTGCTGCAGTGGTGCTGCAGGAATAGACACAGTTTGTCCTTTTTGTGATTTTCATTCCTTATTTGCAGAGAGGTGGTGTAACTTAAACTAATAAGCATGCATCAAAGTGCAATGATATACTCATGTGTGTGCCGGTGATGTGTTTTATGGATATTTTCATGGGTATATTCATGTTTCACTGAAGACTTTTTGATCATCCTTGATTTGCTGACAGCCTCTTTCCAGCTCCTCGGTGTGCTGATTACCAACTCTGACAACCCTGACTGCCGTTGACTGGAAACACACGGAATTTAAATCAAAGGGGGTTCAAGCATCCGCTGATCCAAACACACCCCAAGTGGTGCAGCAGCTGAAGAAACAGCATGCATTTCCAAGGTACGGTAAACTTCTCAAACAGAAGTGAAATCAGTCCTAATGCGGATTAACAAGAGACACTGAGGAGCAGAGAGAGAGAATGACTTGCATTTTCAATAATAAAACAACATGGATCTTATTATCACACCTCCCCCCGAAGGGGAGGCAAGGGGTATTGTTTTTGGTTTGATTGGTTTGTTTGTTTAACCCTCTAGCAGCAACACTATTGTAATTATACTTTTCTTTTTTCCTTTTGTTCAGACATAGTTTTTTCTCTTTTTTACATCTAAAAATTATACTTTGTCTGAACAAAAGAAAAAGAACAGTATAATTACATAAACAGAAGACAAAATGAACGTCATTAGCCTTAGCAACACTATTGGTTGACCCAGAATAGATGTCATGACATTTTGGGAAAATAGGTCGAAGTTTACATTTTTTATGATTTTTTTTTTTACCTGTTTTTTTTGCCATTTACTTATAATGGGCAAAATTTCACATGTCTGTAGCAGCAAAACTATTGGTTGAAGTCATACCAAATTGGGTTTATAGATTTCCAGTGACCCAGAATAGATGTCATTACATTTTGGGAAAAACAGGTCTAAGTTTCAATTTTTTATGATTTTTTAAATCTTTTTTTCCCCCCTATTTACTTATAATGGGCGAAAATTTCACGCGTCTGTAGCACCAAAACTACGGGTTGAATTCATACCAAACTGGGTTTATATATTGCCAGTGACCCAGAATAAATGTCATTACATTTTGGGAAAAGTTGTTCAAAGTTTACATTTTTAATTTTTTTTTTTTAATCACCCCCCACAAACACACACATTCACTTATAATTGGAGAAATTTCACATGTCTGTAGCAGCAAAACCATTGGTTGAATTCACACCAAATTGGGTTTATATGTTCCCAGTGACCAAGAATAGATGTAAGTACATTTTGGGAAAAATAGGTCAAAGTTTAAATTTTTTTATGATTTTTTTTTTCACATTTACCTATAATGGGCGACATTTCACATGTCTGTAGAAGCAAAACCGTTGGTTGAATTCATACCAAACTGGGTTTATATGTTCCCAGTGACCCAGAATAGATGTAACTACATTTTGGGAAAAATAGGTCAAAGTTTCAATTTTTTATGATTTTTTTTTTTTTTTTTTTTTTCACATTTACCTATAATGGGCAAAATTTCACATGTCTGTAGCAGCAAAACTATTGGTTGAATTCACACAAAATTGAGTTTATATGTTCCCAGTGACCCAGAATAGATGTCATTACATTTTGGGAAAAATAGGTCAAAGTTTACATTTTCTTATGATTTTTTTTTTTTCACATTTACCTATAATGGGCGACATTTCACATGTCTGTAGAAGCAAAACTGTAGTTTGAATTCATACCAAACTGGGTTTATATGTTCCCAGTGACCCAGAATAGATGTAACTACATTTTGGGAAAAATAGGTCAAAGTTTCAATTTTTATTGATTTTTTTTATTTTTTTTTTTTCACATTTACCTATAATGGGCAAAATTTCACATGTCTGTAGCAGCAAAACTATTGGTTGAATTCACACAAAATTGAGTTTATATGTTCCCAATGACCCAGAATAGATGTCATTACATTTTGGGAAAAATAGGTCAAAGTTTAAATTTTTTTAGGATTTTTTTTTTTTTTTCGCATTTACCTATAATGGGTGAAATTTCACATGTCTGTCGAAGCAAAACTGTTGGTTGAATTCATACCAAACTGGGTTTATAGATTGCCAGTGACCCTGAATAGATGTCATTACATTTTGGAAAAAGTAGGTCAAAGTTAAAATTTTTTATGAATTTTTTAAATCTTTTTTTTTCTCTCATTTACTTATAATGGCAGAAATTTCAAATGTCTATAAAACATCAATTTCGTTTCAATTTACTTTGAACTTGGTACATATATAGAGGCAGTTGATATGCTGACATCGGCACATGCATAGACATGATGGTATCAGCTGGACTGATGCCAAAATAAGCTACAGTACATGCAAGGGGTGGGGTTTGTTGTGCCTGACACCACTTGTTATTATAATTATCTTATTCAGAATTCTGTGTGTAATGTGGTATAATGCGATTCAGTGTGTCTCTGTTGTGTTCACTTTGTCCCATGTACTTGTATCTTTAGCTCCAGCATCATAACAATTAATTAGTACTGTTTAAGTATGCAGAGAACCAATTTATGTTTTATTAAAGCGGCAAGAAGAGAGTTTTAGTGTTTTACATAAAAGTCTACTAGACCGGAGAACATTTAAACTATGTTGAACAGTGTTTTAAGGGCCTTTACTACAAAGCTGTGCATCTGGTTGGAAAAGAACAGGAGAAAATACTTTCACTTTTTTATGTAACGTGACAGTCCATGAGATTTTCATTTCACGGTTGCAGCGGCCAACGAACAACCCTGAAATGTCACAGGCAAGATGTTAAAGTAGACAGATATGGTAATAAATCCAAAATATTAGATATATTTTACAAAAATCTCTCATGAAAAGAGATGTTTTGACATTATATATTATATATGGCTTTATTCCAGTGAGTTCCTCATAGGATTAGGAGCTTTAACTCACAGTGTCTCAGATGTTGAATTGATTGAAAATGACATTTATTGTAAAATTATTCTAAATTGTTTGTTAACCTGTGTATTTTTTTTTTTAAACATCTCTTTAGATTTTTTCATGATGCAAAAAGAAAGAAAGAAAAAGGAAATAAAAGTAAAAAGAATCGACACAATGTGAAAATGAAAAAGAAGGGAGTGTAAAGTCATGAGTAAAAGTTTGGGCAGTGACGCACAATGTTTTTTTTTTTTTTTTTCTTTCTTGTATTTCTGAGGTACATACAAAATAAATTCCAATCATTTTCTAAGTTTCAAATACTTTTATTGGCCAACAAATAATAATGTTTATGTTTACCTAATTTGTGTCACAGCCACTGTTAACAAAGTAGTTTATTTCATAATTCTGTTAATCTTGAGGGTTACAGTAATCCATAAACTTGTACTTCTGTTTTTTGCTTGTTTGTTTGTTTGTTTTTTAGGCTGTTGTGATAGTCCACAGGTTGTTTGTTTCTTCCAAAAAAGAAGTGTAGGTCATTTAGGTTCCAGGACACAAATACTGAGGAAGGAATTTATGATATGGCTAAAAAACTGTAATTTCCCCATTTTATCTTATCTTATCTTATCTTATCTTATCTTATCTTATCTTATCTTATCTTATCTTATCTTATCTTGTCTTATCTTATCTTATCCTACTTTATCTTATCTTACGTTGTTTTATTTTACCATAACTTATCTTATCTTCCTTTATCTTATCTTATCTTATCTTCCTTTATCTTATCTTATTTTACCGTAACTCATCTTATCCTGTCTTACCTTACTTTATCTTATCTTATCTTATCTTATCCTGTCTTACCTTACTTTATCTTTTCTTATGTTGTCTTATTTTACCTTACCTTATCTTACCTTATCTTATCTTATCTTATCCTGCCTTATCGTACTTTATTTTATCTTGTCTTCCTTTATCTTATCTTCCTTTATCTTATCTTGTTTTAACTTATCTTATCCTGTCTTATCTTACTTTATCTTATCTTATGTTGTCTTATTTTACCTTAACTCATCTTATCTTCTTTTATCTTATCATATCTTATCCTGTCTTATCTTACTTTATCTTACCTTGTCTTATCTTCCTTTATCTCATCTTATCTTCCTTTATCTTATCTTATCCTTTCTTATCTTCCTTTATCTTATTTTATCTTATCTTATTTTAACTTATCCTGTCTTATCTTACTTTATCTTATCTTATGTTGTCTTATTTTACTTTAACTCATCTTATCTTCTTTTATCTTATCATATCTTATCCTGTCTTATCTTATTTTATCTTATCTTATACTGTATTGTCTTATTTTACCTTATTTTATCTTCTTTTATCTTATCTTGTCTTCCTTTATCTCATCTTATCCTGTCTTATCTTACTTTAACTTATCTTACTTTAGCTTACTTTATTCTATCTTATCTTATTACATCTTACTTTATCTTATCAGCAAAATGCCTAAATGAGGACTGAGTGGGACCACTTTACCAGTAACCTGACCAATTAATTTGGGACTTTCTCACAAAAACAAATTATATATATATATATATATATATATATATATATATATATATATATATATATATATATATATATATATATATATAACTATATATACATTATTCTCACATACAATAAAAGTGAGACCTATTTTGTACAATTTTTCAACACAATATGTACACCTTTATAAATGTGTTCTTTCTGTTGCATTAACAAAGTCATGTGTTTTGAAGAGTTGATGTTTTCCCTTATGTACACATCTCTACATTACATGGACCTATAGTTCACATTTTAGGCATTCACGCTTTAGTTTTAGTCAACTAAAATGGTGCATTCACTTCCCAAAACCATGCTCTGAATTTGTGGTATTTTAATATTCACAGTTTGAGTGATCATTGTGTTATCATTCATCAGTCCCTCATTCACAAGTTAAGAGCGTGTTTTGCTCTTGACCGCTGTTCATGAGCATCGAGTGATTTCAGATGACACACTGAACATTGAAATGGAAAAGTTTATGGCACTTATACTGTTGAATTGTACCAAGTAATAAAATTAACATGCTTACAAAATGTTTTTTAGAGGTAAAATCAGCTTTGTTCAACCCATAAAGACTCTAAACATCCACTGACGACCAATGCATCTACTGATGTAAACTGTTTAATAACTGTTAATCCCTAATTTTATCAATACATGTAATAACCTGGTGTAAAATGTCTTTTCATAGTCATCAGATATGGACACATTTGGACATTCAGAGACTCCATAGTGAATGTAGAACACTGTCATCTTCTACAACATTGATTCAACCAGTAAAACCCATGGAGTCTGGATGGAAACACTTGTTTTTTGTTCAGTTAATGATATATTTACTAAAAAAAGACATGTTTTCTTCAGTTTTCTCCTTTTCTGATATAATAACCCTCAACTTTAATCTGATCTTATATGGACATCTACAAAATCAGTAAATTAAATGTAGGAAAATACCTGATTTATACTTAACCCTTTAAAGCCTGAACCATTAAATCATTGACAGAAAATTCCAATTCTTTGAAACTGGAGCCTTTATTTGTCCTTCTGAACAACCAAAATTTTTTTTATTTTTAAATATCAATTTCCATGTATGAGTTTCAATTTTGTATCATATTTAATACATCAGGTTTGAAACCTCAAATAATGTTATTTTTGAACAAACAAAAACATAACATAACACAAACATGTCTAGCCAATTGGTAATTCCTTTTCAAAATTGGCAAAGTTCTGCCTCCATCCTCATTAATGACAGTCTTATAGTGTCACTGGAAAGGCCTCTGGTGAATGAATTCCTCCCCCTGGTGGATTATCTGTGTATTGCATGTATCTAATTGTATACACCAGGTTTTTCAATTAAAAAAAAAAAAAATCACACTGATCATGTAGAGGGCTCCAAAACACATGTATCAAATATGATACGTTTGGTGTTATAGGGTTAAAAATCCAAAGTACAGAGCATAATATTAGAATACATGGTGGTAAGAAAAGTTAAAAACAGAAAAAATTATATAGGAACTGCCACAAAGGTATAACTGGGTCTTTATGGGTTAATACGGGTTAATACCAATACCTCTTTCAGCAGTGATATGAAATTTCAACCAAATATCAATACCAGCCTCCATAGAGACTCAGTGTGTGTAACTGCAGATTTATGTAAAATGACCTCATCTTTCACATTCTAGAAGAAGAATAAACTATTCAGATCTTCAATTCCTTTCATTATAATAAACAAGATGTCACTGTTTACCAAATAAAGACTGAACACCTGTAAATGATCTATTGCACATCATACCAAACTCTCTCCTGTTATAAATTATAGGTTAATGCATGAAAAAGACACTAATGAATAGAAACCAGGCTCAAAGACCTTATTTCCTACCCATCATGTAGATTTTGTTTCCTCTCACGAAGGACATGGCCCCGTACCGCGGCGTGGGCATGGAGGTCATCGGCTGCCATTGGTCTTTCTCTGCTTCATAAACTCTGACCAGGGCCTGAGGTGTGGTGTCTGTTCCCATTCCCCCCAGAGCGTACACCTTCCCTTCTGCAGAGAAAAGAAAACAAAAACATTTAACACCCAAAAACCATATGTGATATCACCCTGAGATCCAAACCTGTTAGAATATGCTGTTGGAATGAGATATTTTTACCTCTTCCCATGAAATAACTGTGACAATGTGATTTATTACCTCCGCCAAGGAGGTTATGTTTTTGCCAGGGTTTGTTTGTTTGTTTGTTTGTTTGTCTGTTTGTCTGTCCGTTAGTGTGCAACATAACTCAAAAAGTTATGGACAGATTTGGATGAAATTTTCAGGGTTTGTTGGAAATGGGATAAGGAAGAAATTATTAAATTTTGGTGGTGATCGGGGTGGGGGGGCCCACGGGGCGGGGGCCACTGATCAGCCTTGGCGGAGGTCTGCGCTCTCCGAGTGCTTCTAGTTCTTGATAAAATCTAACTGGGACTCAAAGGTCAAAGGTGATTACTCATGTGTATGAAAATGAATAAAAAGAGGAATGTGTCTGGAAATAAATTTATTCCAACTTTCTGGGTAACGGCGTACATATGAAGTGACGTTTTTTTCCTGATGATTTAAATATTGAATAAGTTGGAAGCCAGGTTTGGAGGTCGGTGCACACCTAAAAAGTCTTCAGGGGACAGGTGTGTCAGAGCATGAGGTACAAGTGAAATAGAAAAAAGGTATCCCGCACACTGTCCATTCAACTTGCAAAAAGGACCGAAACGTTGCTATCTTAAAGCTTTTTATAAGTTGAATGGACAGTGTGCAGGATACCTTTTTTCGCCTTCAATATTGAATAAGTTCCTATTGCTGCCCAGTCCACATTACAGTTTTCTTAGTCCGGTTCTATTAACCATTAGTGATTCTCAACTGGTGGGTCGGCCTTCATTTGGACAAAAAATAATGTTACAACACAAATCTGTGCTTGATTTTCTTATGGAGCAGCTCAGTCCACTCACACTCCCCAACAGTAGGTGGTGGTAATGCGCTATAATGCTAATTAATGCTATACATTTCACAACATAAAAGAAGACCCAAACGTTTCTATTCATTAGTGATGTTTGATATCATGGATTTCCTTTCCGATACGATACGGAGTAAAATTGAGGCTAGTATCGGCAATACTGATCGGATACTTTGTACAAATACACTTAATGTCTGGAAAATCTAAAAAAAATTGTGTATTTCAAACTTCATAAAGAATACAAGGCATGAGAGTAATTATTGTTTAATTCTTAAAAACTATTATAAAAATGAAAACTTGCATATTAATTCACGTTACATGAATGTGTTAAGATGAAACATGAAAATACTGTAAAGTTAAAGTTCAGGCTGGTATCGGCGACACCGATCCGATACTTTGCACAAATACACTTTATGTCTGGAAAATCTAAAAAAAAAAAAATGTGTATTTCAACTCATAACTTCATAAAGAATACAAGACATGAGAGTAGTTATTGTTTAATTACTAAGAACTATTATAGAATTGAAAACTTGCATATTAAGTCACGTTACATGAGCGTGTTAACATGAAACATGAAAATGCTGAGCATGTAACACTTCAACAAAAACATCCAACATCGACACTTTCTCTCATTCACAAGTTTTTGTTAAAGAACAACAGCATATTTACTGTTTTCCCCTTTAGTCTGTTCTGTTTTTGGCTCAGGACAGACTGAGTCAGAGCTGACAGACTGAGAAGTGTGACGCAGTGCACACTTACCCAGGCGGAAGAAGAAGTAGTTCCCACCAATCGCATATCATTTGGACAGCTACTTTCCACTGTGTTCCTCACATACATTATCCCAAATGACCGAAGTATCAAAAGTATCAATATTTTGATTTGTGAATCGATTCTGGAGTGTAAAGATCTGGTACTGGAGATATCAATATTTCAGTATTGATCCGCATATCAGGAGGAGTAGCTGGGTGGGGGTGTATAGGAGGTAGAAGCTCAGGAACACTTCTGTCCTTGGGTGGGTTTCTATGTTTTTATGCCTTTATTATTATTACCTCTGCCAAGGAGGTTATGTTTTTGCCAGGGTTTGTTTGTTTGTTTGTTTGTTTGTCTGTTTGTTTGTTTGTTTGTTTGTTTGTCTGTCCGTTAGTGTGCAACATAACTCAAAAAGTTATGGACAGATTTGGATGAAATTTTCAGGGTTTGTTGGAAATGGGATAAGGAAGAAATGATTAAATTTTGGTGGTGATCGGGGGTGGGGGGGCCCAAGGGGGGGCCACTGATCAGTCTTGGCGGAGGTCTGCGCTCTCTGAGTGCTTCTAGTGTTTTTATGTGATTGGTAGAAAACGCATCTTGTCTTTTAAGTCTACTTCTTTTTAATCTAATTTATTCACAGCTACTTATACTCTGAATTTATTTATTTATTGATTGTTGATGTGGTACGGCTGTGTTTGTGGAGCAGTGACCACATTTTGTATTCTGAATTTCCCCTTGGGATTAATACAGTAAATCTATCTATCTATCTATCTATCTATCTATCTATCTATCTATCTATCTATCTATCTATCTATCTATCTATCTATCTATCTATCTATCTGTCTGTCTGTCTGTCTGTCTGTCTGTCTGTCTGTCTGTCTGTCTGTCTGTCTGTCTGTCTGTCTGTCTACACTCAAGGAAAAAAGAAACGCACCACTTTCATTTTCTCAATTTTTTCAGAAATATGACAGTTATTGCAAAATTGCAGACTACAATGAGTTCAGTACTATTCTGAGTCCAAATTAAATGATTGTTTTCCTAGTTCCAGTTGATTGATTTTGATTAGCAATAAGAACTGTATTTGTGTATTCCTCACCCATGTCTGCTCATGAGTGAAACTCAGATGAATTTCACCTCTCCTCAATTGTGCACAACCATTCCCTGTAAAAAGACACCAAAATGGAGCAAAAACACATTTGTCCACAATGCCACAACTGCTGCAACCGGACAGAGATCAGGCCATTGGCATGTTTCAAGCTCCAACCCCCGTCCCAGATCTGGTGGACCACCTGTTACAACCGCTGCACAGGACCGTGCCAATCGACTGTCACATCTCTGTGACAGGTTTCGGCCGGCAACAAGAACTGCAGCCGAGACCACTGGGACACATCACAGGCTAGTGTCTGCTAGAACCATTCGTAATCGCCTACGAGCTGACGGTATCAGGCCATATCGCCCATATGTTGGTTCAGTGCTGACTCCACGACATTGTCGCGCTTGAGTCCAATGGTGCAATGCACATGGTGTGCCTGTCACGGAGATGTAACAGCTAATCAAAATCAATCAACCGCAACCAGGAAAACAATCATTTCATTTTGACTCAGAATAGTACTGAACTCATTGTAGTTTGCAAATTTGCAGTAACTGTCATATTTCTGAAAAAAATCGAAAAAGTGAAAATGGTGCGTTTCTTTTTTCCTTGAATCTATCTATCTATCTATCTATCTATCTATCTATCTATCTATCTATCTATCTATCTATCTATCTATCTATCTATCTATCTATCTATCTATCTATCTATCTATCTATCTATCTATCTATCTATCTATCTATCTACATCACTACTATTCATAGCATGGTGAAACTCAGGTCTGACAATGAATACATCAGATGTGGTTTTACCTACATTGATTATTAGACCACCCTTGTTTTCCTCAGTTTCTTGTTCATTTTAATGCCTGGTACAACTACAGGTACATTTGCTTGGACAAATATAATGATAACAACAAAAATGACTCATAACAGTTTAATTTCAGAGCTGATATCTATCCATTTTCCGTGTTTTCTTGATAATAACCAAAATCACTTCAGTTCTTACATCAATATCTATGGCATTGTACTCACAAAAAACAGTGCTTTAAGGCATTCCATGTTTTCTTTTCTGTCTGTTTTAGTCACATGATACACACAGGAGTTAGTACCTGATTTAACCATTGTTTTTGATGACTTTTGATGATCTAATAATTTTTTCCATGACTGTAGACCACAGGTGTCAAACATGCGGCCCGGGGGCCAAAAATCGGCCCGCCAAAGGTTTCAATCTGGCCCGCAGGATGAATTTGCAAAGTGCAAGTTAGGGCATCGAACTCAAAAATAATATCATAATAACCTATAAATAATGACAACACTGATTTTTTCTTTGATTTAGTGCAAAAAACATTAAATTATGAAAATGTTTACATTAACAAACTATCCTGTAACAATAAAATGTGAATAACTTGAACAAATATGAACGAGCTGAAATGTCTAAAAGAAAATTAAGCACAGTTTGAACTATTTTCTGCCTGTTCCTCAGTGTTTAGTGTCTTCATAGATCCGATCCATAATGCAGATGTAGAAATGATAAGTTGAGGCAGAATATTGATAAAATTATACTTATATTTCTTAACAAATTCCATTTTTTTCAGGTTATTCACATAATTTTTGCTTGGATAGTTTGTAAATGTAAATAGTGGCATAAATGAATGTTACTTTTTGCACTAAAACAATTTGGAATTGTCATTATTTATTGACTATCATGCTATTATTTTACTGGTCCAGCCCACTTCAGATTAAATTGGGCTGAATGTGGCCCCTGTAAGAAAATGAGTTTGACACCCCTGCTGTAGACCATATAAATCCTGTTTTTTCTGTCTACATTTGTAAAGCACAACCAACACAATTATCACACAGTCCTATATGTGGAAACAAAAGTTCACCGATTAAGATTCCAGAGTCTTAGGATGAACATGTAAAAAGCCACTGGTCAGTTACTGGTTTTGGATCCACGTAAACCTACAGGCAGAGGAGGAGGAAACAAGGAGAGGAGGTGATGACAGCATCATCTGACAGTCTTGTTAGTGTAACACCTTAAAAAACACTACTGTCTGGAAGGGAAAATATTTTTGTTTGTTTTTTTTTTCTATAAATAGCCGCCCAGAATGTGGTAACATGGAAGCTAAACTGATGTTAACTGTCAATCAAAGCCCACACACCACCATGGATGCTGAGGGCATCTGTCAATCATAGTAGCCACTCCCTCAATAACACAAAAAAGGTTTGGGTTTTCAAATTTAATGAGTTAAAAATAAAAATTCACCCTGTATAGTAGTCACAGAGGGGGAAATGAACTGCAGGGACCAAAATAGGGTTTTTTGGACCAGGTTGTAAACATGTTTATCTCTGCTGCACAGTTGTACATTTCAACATGAGGGTCTATGGGGATTGACTCCCTTTTGGTGCCAGCCCCCAGTACATTGGCTTCAGTTTTCCCCCATTGAGTTTCCCACTTGGACTAATGCTGCCTTCACATGCTATCGGGAAGATCATCCTTTCCACTTGCGAATTCGAAGTTACAAGGTCGTTGTGTTCAAGTACTTTTATTTTAGTAGGTATGAAAAATGGCTGACGCGCATTTTATTGTGACCTGCTACTTTGGTAAAATAATTTTTGCTAATTCTCTACGCTATGAATGTGCAAAAGCATCACCTAACAGCAGCAGAATGTTAATAAAAGCAGTGTTTATCCTACGTGATGAATCCCTTGTTGTTCTCCACCATGTTGAAACGTACAAAGGTTATTTCATCTCAATTTTTTTTCCAGTTCTCCAGTGGGAAATAAAACATGAGGGGGCATTCATGTGCAATTATTGAGTTCATTATTAGTATTAACCATAATTCCCATAGCACATGAAGGCAGCATGAATATGACCTCAGGCAGAGAATGTGATCATGTTTTCAAGTCCCGGTTCATAAAGGGACAAGGGATGTAACAGTTACCAGTATAACCATAAACACGGTTAAATTGCAGACATTTAGTATTACTGTTTATATTGTAATTATCATGATAACTGTGTTTGATTACTGCACTTTTCAGAGAAAACGCCTATGTAAAGATCTGCTTTTATGTCAAATATTTGAATATAGTTTTAATTGATTACAATTTTAATTTTCTATACCTAATATTTGGAACCAATATTCACTTTTAAAGTCTTTGAAAAGGTCCATTAAGCATCTTTGTGTTAGTTATGCAATAAATTATGGACATTTTTCAAATCGGATTTTATTTTTTTTGTGTGTGTTTTCTGGCCTTTTATGTTGATATAGTAGGTTAAAGTGAAAAAAATAATAAACAGATGATATAGATGAAGTTGTGCTGAAAAAAAAAAAGATACCAAATATGGGTATAGTAAACATTTGTGTATATAGTATATAAGGCAAAATCAAAAGTACTGAAAAACGGCCAAAATAGGCTCAGACCACTAAGGGTTAATATTTGAATGTTTCTGGAACAGAAGGTACATTGTGCCAATTATTTTATTTTATTATTATTATTTTTTTAAATACAACTTGGTTAAATTATTTCAGTGTGTGTATTAGTACTTTTTGGACATTTTGAGCACAACTTCAAAAATACCGTGATAATAACGATAACTGTGATAATTTTGGTCACAATAACCGTGATATGAAATTTTCATATCGCTACATTCCTAGAAGGGACACAACAAATAGAGTCTGAGAAGAACAGTCAGAAATCTATCTCATGTTTTATAACATTATTAGGAATTTTACAAAATGGTTCATTGCACTCCATGATTCTGCTTTTGGGAGAGAAACAGAGACAGGGGCGTCACTGCCTATCGTCAAGCTCTGCAGAGAACACCTCCTGTCCTAGCACTTTCAAACATTCCATTTTAAATGTATTATTATGTTTATTCTGTTGTTTTACTTGGTATCATCAGTCTTCCTGATGACGTAAGGCAGGCCTCTACTGTGACAATGTTTAAATCCAGGCTGAAAACAGCTCTGTTCAACTGTGAATAGAACAACTGAAAGGGTTCTATCTGCACTCTTTTAATTTGTTTTACTTGATTATTACTTATGTTTTATTGATTATGTTTTAATTGTAATTGTGTGTTTTTAACCTGTCTCTTTTCCATTTTTGTAAAGCACTGTGAATTGCCCTGTGTATGAATTGTGCTATACAAATAAATCTGCCTTGCCTTCTTTTTTTCACTGTATTTAATTGTACAGCTGTTTTTATGTCTTTTTAATCTTCTTGTATTTTAGTCTGTCATTTTTAGGGGTGTGTATTGGCAAGAATCTGGCGATACGATACAAATCACAATACTAGGATTACGATATATCATGATCCTGTTAAAAAGACAATTTTTTGTTTGTTTCTTTTTTTAAAAAATTATTCCCTAGAAGAATTGAATTATACCAGAAATCTGCACAAACACTAAACACATTTTTATTTGATCACAACAGGATCTAATGCTATATCACAAAATGTTCCTCTGTTAAAACTTAAATTATGTTTTACAGACAATACAGTTTACGATCCTGCTCAAATGTTTTATTAATTCATAACTAACATCATAAGATTATTTTTGTACAATCCCAACAAAGGAACTAAGATCTGCCTCACAGACGGTAAAAAGTGCTTTTAGGATGCTTTAAATAACCATTATTTAATAAAACAGTGTTAAATAATAATGAATAAGATATTAACAATAAAGAAAAACAAAAAACACAAATGAACCTCCACCATATCTGCATTTGATTAAATACCTAAAAATATCGATACAGTACTTTTTAATATCGATACAGTATTGTGAAATGAAATATCGCGATATATTGCAGAACCGATATTTTCTAACACCCCTAGTCGTTTTGCTTTTTTATTCTTCTGTACAACACTGTTTTTAATTGTACAGCTGTTTTTATGTCTTTAATCTATTCTTGTATTTTCTTCTTTTATTTAGATTTTTCCCTTGTAAGTCACTTTGGAAAAAAGTGTCTGCCAGATGCATAAATGTAAATGTTAATGTAAATGTAAATACTTGACTTTATCTAAATTGGGTGTGCTGATTCCATATCTGAATTCATTCATACTGTTCTCCATCCACCTGTACAACAGCTCACCATCTGTAACAGAACTCATCCATTCACATTTGACACTTTGACACCTCTATGTATATAGTGTATATTTACTTCCATTTTCCTGTTTGTACATATGCAAATCTTGTATTTTTTCTGCGTAATTAGTGTATTGTATTCATATTATTTACTGCTTTTATCTCTTCACAGTTACTTTCCTTTTTTTCTTTTTTGCCAATGTTTTTTCATCAGTGTTTTTGTATGCAACTGAGCTATTGTGACCAAGTAATTTCCCTTGTGGATCAATCGAGTTAGTCTAAGTCTATCTGAAGTCAGTATTTCTTTACCCCATCTGGACTTTGAGTTATGCACAAGTCAATTTATAGCCATTAGCAGCATATCGCGCCACAGTTTTCTAAGTGCTCAAAATTCTGCTGGACTTCAATGCCTGAAAAAAAAAAAAAAAAATCTGGTGCAGTCCAAAGTGATTCAAATCTCAAAGCTTCAACATTTCAAAGGAGCCCCGATTGGAGAAGTCATTGGTGATCCTGTACTCCCCTCAAAACTCAGCTCAGTAAGATTAACAGCTTGGTCGTCATTTGTGCAAGTGGTGCAACATTTTCTGGACCTCACAGCGTCTGAATCTCTAATCTAGTTGAGGACATGACAAAAGCATATGAACAGATGGGCTACAGAATGTCGCTCAGAACTCATTTCCGTCACTCACACCTTGATTTTTTTTCCACTCAGTTTGTTTGATGAATGTGATGAGTACAGTGGACAGTTTCATCCAAATATTTCTGAAATGGAAACCTTGATACCTACCAAGGGGCTTCAACAAAAACATGATGGTGATTACTGTTGGTTGTACGGCAGGAACCGGTCACAACCCACAGTGAAAAATATGACAACGACAATCTTAATCAAATCTATGAAACTAGTTGCACTCAAAAAAGGCAAGTAAACATGATCAATACTATTAAGTTCAGTTGATTTCATATCTACCAGTTAAAGGTGCGGGAGACTTACGTGACCAATTTTTCATCAAATCTGTAAAACCTCAGTCATAGCCTAAGTATCACGAATATGGAAGTCTTTCTGTGATTACTCACCTGAATCTCTTGCATTATGGTGAACAATTTCTTAGTGCCATCTACTATAAACAAAACATGTGTTTAAAAACAGAGCCGGGAGGTCATGCGGGCATCTTCAGAATTTTGTCGCGACGTGCATTGCGGGAAAGGGAGGTTATTATATGATATTATATGGATGAGTGTCATGACCTGGCTCAAGAGGTCACAACAAAGAAAGGGGGAGACAACACCATGTTAACTTTACAAAATTATCTTTATTGAAAAATATTGAACCAAATTGAGTAATCAAACAAATCTTAAATAAATCAATTAAGCCAAATTAAAGATCTAATTAGATGAAGTGTGGAAGTCAGTTCAATCAGTGGTGTAGGATGTGCATGAGTGGAATAATGTGTGTGAAAGTGTTGTAAGTTGCAGAAAAAGAAATAAATTAACTTAATCAAACATAACCCAACAAAACTGTGACTACCTGGGAGGAGATCAGGTCAGGGAGAGTCAGCAAGAAAATGAATGTGACTAGAGGAACTTAAATAGTATCTGCACATCGGGCCCAGGTGTGCAGCATTACCAATGAGCTCAAACTCAGTCACCAGCTGGACAGGCTGACCTCACCACCTGACAGTCATCACATGAGACAAACACACGAAAACGTCTGAAACCTGGAAACGGCTGGGGTAATATGCATAGAGGGAAGGGAGCTCCTGCCGTTTCCGTGTCGTATCTTTATCAGCTGCCATTGTCAGGCGGCTGCGCGAGCCTCCGTTTCCCACAATGCACGTCGTGACAAAATTCCGAAGATGCCCGAGTTACCTCCCGGCTCTGAATGTAAACACACGGTTTGTTTATGGTGGATGGTACTAAGAAATTGTTCACTGTGATGCAAGAGATTCAGGTGAGTAATCACGGAAAGACTTACAGATTCGTGATACTTAGGATATGACTGGGGTTTTACAGATTTGATGAAAAATTGGTCACGGAAGTCTCCCGCATCTTTAAGTTTATTTAATTTACTTAAAAATATCAAGCATAATTATACTCAGTGCCAATGAAAACGCAACACTTGAATGTGTTTTATTGTTCCTGAGCTGCATCAATATGTTTAAGTTTCACCGTATAAGATAATCCCAGACAATGTCTTAACAACCTGAGACGGGTTGAGCTATTGTCACACTTGAATGAACTTGTCTGCATTCATAAGACTTGTTTTTCTCATTGCTCAGCAATGAACTGCTCAACTTAAAGAATTGTGGTCAGTTAAGGAGTGGTCATGTTCTGTATATAAAGGCAAACTGAAAAGCATGAAAATCATTTGCAATAACTCAGCGATGCCCAGACTGACACGTGACCACAGATGCCATGCTATGGGGCTCCAGGAGGCCGGAATCTCTGCTCGGCAGGTGGCGCGCCGTTTTGGATGCAATGTGTCCACCATAGTCAGGATGCAACAGAGGCATGAAGAAACTGGCTCAACTGCAGACAGACCTCGCCCTGGATGAGCACGTGTGACCACGCCACAGCAGGATCGCTACATTGAGCTGCAGCACCTCCGGGACCGCTTTGTGACTTTTGGTTTTGGGGTCCTTGAGTTTCTGTCTTTATCCTTATTTTTTGTCAACAAATTTGGATGTGATTTTTTATTTTTACTGTATAGAAATGGCCTGTGATTAATTCCAAAGAGTTTATGGAATAAAAATCCTCATCGATTTAAAAAAATATAAGAATCTTCAAGTGTTGCGTTTTCATTGGCACTGAGTATAAATTGATCTTTCCAAGTGTAAGCAACTTAAATACCTGAAGAAAGCACAACAAAGAATGATTAGTTTGCAGGTAGTGATGTGTGGATTGATACTGACATATCAATATATCCGATACCAGATCTTTGCACTCCAGAATTGATTTGCAATTCGATACTTTTGGTACTCATTTGAGGTAATGTATATCAGCAATATTGTGGAAAGTAGCTAAACTATTGGGATCTTGTCCAAATGATACGTGATTGGTGGGAACTACTTCTTCTTCCGCCTGGGTAAGTGTGTACTACGTTACACTTCTAAGTCAGTCAACTCTGACTCAGTCTGTCCTGAGCCAAAAACAGAACAGACTAAAGGGGAAAACAGTAAATATGCTGTTGTTCCTGAACAAAAACTTGTAAATGAGGGAAAGTGTCAATGTTTGATGTTTTTGTTGAAGTGTTACATGTTCAGTATTTTCATGTTTCATGTTAACACGTTCATGTAACACAAATTGTATGCAAGTTTTCATTTTTATAATAGTTCTTAGTAATTAAACAATAATTACTGTCATGTCTTGTATTCTTTATGAAGTTATGATTTGTAATATACTATTTTTTCTTAGATTTTCCAGACATAAAGTGTATTTGTACAAAGTATCTGTATCAGATCGGTATTGTCAATACCAGCCTGAATTTTACCTGGTATCGGATCAGAAAGGAAATTCGTGGTATCAAACATGACTATTTGCAGGGTTATTTTTTATTCAAACAAAATACCGTAACAGCAACATACATACAGGGTGGGGAAGCAAAATTTACAATGAACATTTAGTTATTTTTTCTCAGCAGGCACTACGTCAATTGTTTTGAAACCAAACATATATTGATGTCATAATCATACCTAACACTATTATCCATACATTTTCAGAAACTTTTGCCCATATGAGTAATCAGGAAAGCAAACGTCAAAGAGTGTGTGATTTGCTGAATGCACTCGTCACACCAAAGGAGATTTCAAAAATAGTTGGAGTGTCCATAAAGACTGTTTATAATGGAAAGAAGAGAATGACTATGAGCAAAACTATTACGAGAAAGTCTGGAAGATACTATTAAAGAAGAATGGGAGAAGTTGTCACCTGAATATTTGAGGAACGCTTGCGCAAGTTTCAGGAAGCGTGTGAAGGCAGTTATTGAGAAAGAAGGAGGACACATAGAATAAAAACATTTTCTATTATGTAAATGTTCTTGTGGCAAATAAATTCTCATGACTTTCAATAAACTAATTGGTCATACACTGTCTTTCAATCCCTGCCTCAAAATATTGTAAATTTTGCTTCCCCACCCTGTATATGTAAGCAGTACATGGGTAATTTTATGCAGCTAGGTAAGAATGGAGGTAGAAAAGGAAGTGAAATGAATAGGACATTAAAATAATTTTAATCTAACTTGGAATGGATCGCTATTTAGTTTTGGGTTTTTCTTTTTCACAAGAGTCTTTCATCATGGGAGATGACAGAGAACGGCCTTCCCCAACGGAGAGCCCAAAAGGTTAAAAATACGTAGGATTTCCAAACTAGAACGATTAAGACCACACTGACTCCTGGTGTTTCAAAATGGCCACTCCAAGAACAGGTGTTCTGACTGATTACACCTTCAACCACATAGGTGGAAGAGCTTAAACACACTTGTGGAGTCTGACTGCTCTGTGAAACTTAAAGTAAGGAACCTTGACATGTACGCAGTGGTTCAAATCAGTGTGTTCGTGCACGTTACAGCACAACACTGTAGCATGTGTTTGTTTACCTCTGGGGTTTCTGAGAATCCTAACGTTCCTTTTCATCTAAAATGACCTTGGTTGCCTCAGAAAACTTCAGTGCTCCTCTCCTGCTCATTGAAAGCCACTAAGAGCCTCATGTCTTCTTCTTCTTCAGTGGCATTTTTGACAGTTGGCAAACCTCCTTAAAGGTGCTTAAAGAAGTAAATTAACGCGACTAACTGGACTGGAGTGTGACTCCTGAGAATGTTCAATACATGAACATAAAGTTTCAAGTCCAGATTTGTCAGATGAACTTGAAAAGTGACTAAAATCCTCAAAGTGCATGAGTTAAATTAACAAGATGGTGAGAAATAAGTAAAGTATGCTAATATGATTTAAGCGACTACAAGTATTATCTTTTAGAGTGCACCAGAACAAGAGACGTATGAGTGTAAGAAACATTTTAGAATCTGATGGGCTGCGACACTGAGGTTTATTCTTCGTTTGTTTATATTTGTAAGTGAATTTTGTTAGTGATTTTAGCTCATATTAGCTCAGAAAGCATTAGTGTAAGATTGGAACATTTGTGGGGTTTTTTGTTTGTATTATTGATTTATTCTTACGTCTTCACATGAGCCAAAATCATGACATACTTCAGAAACTTCAAGATCAGATGTATGTCCTCCAGTAACAGAAGAAGTGTTTTATTGTTGTTGTTGTCCAGTGTTTTGTATTGTGACTCAGCCTGATTTATCATTCAGTCCATCAGTAAAGGATATAAACATTAGGCCTTTCATTTCGTTCTATGGTGAAAAAAAGTGACTCATTGAAATTTATGCTAACACTTCACTGAACAGCCCAGGAAGTGATGCGTCAGGTTCCACTGCTCTATTTCTGCTCAAGTTTCCTGTCCTATCTGTCTGCTCCTGCTGTCATCCAAACAACCTACAATATTTATGCCTGGGTAATGTAGGAGAAACTTCCAGATGACCCTTGTATGACTTTCTCCAAGGACACATGCAAACACCCACAACCCCTGCAGCGTAATTAGAATATACAAAGAAAAGAGGGAACGGAGAGAAGAAGTGCTGAGTGTGCACAAACAGAGTGATCCTGATGAAATACTGCAGAGGAGAGGAGAGGAGAGGAGGAGAAGAAACGAGAGGAAACGAGAGGAGAGGAGAAGGAAGGAGAAGAGAGGAAACAAGAGGAGAGGAGAGGAAATGAGAGGAGAAAGGAGGAGAGGAAAGGAAAGGAAACAAGAAGAGAGGAAAAAAGAGGAAAGGAGAGGAGAGGAAAGGAAACGAGAGGAGGGGAAACAAGAGGAGAGGGAACAAGAGGAGAAAAGAGGAGAGGAGAGGAAAGGAAATGAGGGGAGAGGAGAGGAGAGGAGAAGAGAGGAGACGAGAGGAGGAGAAACAAGAGGAGAGGGAACAAGAGGAGAGGAGAGGAGAGGAAAGGAAACAAGAGGAGGGGAAATGAGAAGAGAGGAAATGAGAGGAGAGGAGAAGAGAGGAGACGAGAGGAGGGGAAACAAGAGGAGAAAAGATGAGAGGAAACGAGAGGAGAGGAAACGAGAGGAGAGGAGTGGAAAGAAAACAAGAGGAGAGGAAACGAGAGGAGAGGAGAGGAGATGAAATGAGATGAGAGGAAACAAGAGGAGAGAAGAGGAGAGGAAATGAGAGGAGAGAGAAGGGAATGAGAAGAAATGAGAGGAGGAGATAAAATAGGAGGGAAGGACGTGTGTGCGCACACACACAAACAGTCACATGTACAAATGTAAAAATAAATGACACCACTGATATTAAATCTGTTCAGCTGATGTGATCCAGGCAGAACAAATGCAAACATACTGAAAACTTCTGCTAGCGGTCCAACTGTCCAACTAGCAGGTTCCTTTTACAAGTAGATGGAATGACAGCGGGGATGACCAATCACACGTACGTTAGCAAACCCGCAGACCCAATCGGAGAGTGATATTTAGGTTAGAGGCGGGACTTCTAGCAGAGACCGACTATGTACCATAATCATTGACTAAACACTACGGACAGTGGTTGTATTGATAGTGAGTGCACAGTAGTGGCTGGACATTGGTAGGGACGTGTCCCTGGTGTCCCTACCCAGTTCTACGCCCCTGTGAGGAACTGAGTGGAGAGGAAATGAGATGACAGGAGACGAGAAGAAAAAAACAGGAGAGGAAAGGTGAGGAGGTGAGACGTGTTATAGATTAACAGCCTATTTACACCCTACAAGTAGTAACAAGTCAAATCGGAGGAAGTGAGAGAAAAAAAATCTGAAATTGCAAGACAAACTGGAGTGAAAGAGAGAGAGAGAGAATGAGAGAGAAGGAAGAGAATCAGAGGATGAAGTAGAGGACGAGTGCCTCAGGCCCTCAGACAGATGACAGATCTGCAGAGCTGTGACTTAAACTGTGAAGAATAAAGCAATAATCAATCTGTCACTCCGAATGCTGCCTGACACAACTGCGATCACCGCACTTCATCAGTCATTACTGAGAAAATCCAATTTTGCTGTTGTACAAAGAAAGGATGTGTCTTAGTGCACATGGGGGACATTAAGGTAAGACAGGAATAAAGGAGAGAATACACAGGCTCATTAGCTTTAAAAGCAAAAGTAACTGCAGTGACATTTGCACATATGTAGTTATATTAACTCCAAACCCAAAAATACACATAATTGAAAGCACTGATATGAAAAAAAAAAAAAAAACAAGTCTACCAAAATAAGTGATAAATGAACTAATAGTCACAGCTCTAGTGTTGGTTACTGTATATTAGGGATGTAACGATTACCGGTATAACAATAAACCGTGGTAAAATTGCAGACGGTTAGTATTACCGCTTAAATTCTAATTATCATGATAACCGTGTTTGATTACTGCACTTTTAGGAGAAAAAACCCTATGTAAAGCTACGCCTTTATGTCAAATATTTGAGTACAGTTTTAATTTATTACAATTTTAATTTTCCATACCTAATATTTGGAACCAATATTCACTTTTAAAGTCTTTGAAAAGGTTCGTTAAGCATCTTTGTGTTAGTTATGCAATATATTATATACATTTTTCAAATCAGATTTTATATTTTTTTGTGTTTTCTGGCCATATGTTGATATAGTAGGTTAAAGTGAAAAAAAAATAATAAAAAATAGACAGATGATATAGATGAAGTTGTGCTGAAAAAAACAGATACCAAACATGGGTATAGTAAACATTTGTGTATATGGTATATAAAGGCAAAATCAAAAGGACTGAAAAACGACCAAAACAGGCTCAGACCACGAAGGGTTAATATTTGAATGTTTCTGCCAACAGAAGGTACATTGTGCCTATTATTTTATTTGTTGTATAAGTACTTTTTGAACATTTTGAGCACAATTTCAATAATACCGCGATAATAATGCTAACCATGATAATAACAGTCATAATAACCGTGATATGAAATTTTCATATCGTTACATCCCTATTGTAAATATATACTGCAAATATCTAAGTGTATTATTCTCATTTCTAGTCACAACTGTTATAAGGTCTGACAAAAATCACTCAGATTCACTGTTAACAGCTTCAAAATCTCTATAACATCTCTCTGAATCACTGTACAGCGTTAGAAAAACCAACATGCTTCATGACCTCACTGAGGCACGAGATTGACCCCATATTTAACCCATAAAGACCCAACACTACTTTTGTGCACTGCAAAAATCAAAATCTTACCAAGTGTATTTTTCTCATTTTTAGTCAATATATCTCATCACAATTAAAATAAGACATAAACACCTAAAGAGTAACTTTTCAGTGAGATCTAAGAACTTATTTTTAGACAATAGATCTTGAATATCTTATTTCAAGAAATCTTACCAAGATAATTTTCACTTCAGAACAGATCAGATTTTTTTTTGCTTGAATTAAGCGAAAAAAATCTTGAATTTAGCACACAAAAAAAATCTGCCAATGGAACAAATGAAAATTATCTTGGTAAGATTTCTTGAAATAAGATTTTCAAGATCTATTGTCGAAAAATTAGTTCTTATATCTCACTGAAAAGTTACTCTTTAGGTGATTATGTCTTAATTTAAGTGTGATGAAATATTTTGACTAGAAATGAGAAAAATACACTAGGTAAGATTTTAATTTTTGCAGTGAACTGTGTTTATTTTGTACACAAGAAATTAAGGAAATGGAAATGTATAAGTACAGCTGTGGCAAAAACCTTTGTCTTTGCATGAACATTTAATTATTTATTTAAAAATAAAAGTCTTAGAAACATATTAAATGTGTATAATTGTACGAGATGAAGAAATCTAGCCGATATCTTTTGTTAATATTATTAGCAGGGGCAAAAAAAGCTATAACTCGAAAATGGTTGTGCAAAGATCCCCCAACAGTTGTGGACTGGACAACTGTTGTGAATTAAATTTAAGACATGGAAAGACTGACCTTCTCATTAAGACTCACTAGTGATAAATCTAAAAAAAATATTGGGAAAAATGGAATGTGTATGTTAATCAAAGGAATCCTTGAACTTGTATAATTCTATACTAATTTGTCCTGAACCTGTCTGTATTTGGTTTGTCTGGATGGTCGAATTGTTGTGGTCTGTCTTTTTTTTTTTGTCTACTTTGTGTATCATAAATTGCGAAGATAAAAATAAAGAATAAAAAAAAAAAAAAAGTGCATAATTGTTGTTCAGTGTACAAGTCGGAAAAACAATCTAAAATACTGGAGAAGAAAAGCATGTAAGGATTCAAAGGTAAGTCCACTGTTTTCTGTGGCTTTCTGGAGGTTTTTCCACCAACTTTCTAATTGCATTCATCATTTACACTTTGCAGCCTAAAAATGACGGGCAGGCGCCTGCTAAAAGTTTAACAATGAGAAATGGTTTCAATTTTACCGTGCCTATCTTTGAAGTAAGTGTGTATAATAGAGGAAATGATTTGACATGCAGGTTGTGTTTTTGTGTGTTTCTAAATGGCACAAAGAAAAAAAAAAAAAAACGACTGTCATAACGTCACTCTGACTAAATTGCTTTTACTTGAGCTTTTACTCTTCCTAAAGCTTCTTTGTCATCGTGGTGTGATAAGCATTTCTATGTACAATGAAATGAAAACGTGTCTTGGCTGAGATTAACTGCAGGGGAAAAAACTCATTTACATGCCCAAAGGAGCACAGGGATATGCAAAGGTTCTTTTTAAATGTCTCCGATGGTTTCAGCTTTTATCAGGATTTAAATCAGAAACTATTGCACATTAGAAAACTATTCTTATTCAATGTCTGACCAGAAATATTTTTTATGACATACTGGTTTCATTCACTTGATTTATCATCGGGATATAGAAGGAATACATTAAAATAATAATAATGATGATAATAATGGATTAGATTTATATAGCGCTTTTCTATGAATGCATACTCAAAGTGCACACAGTGGATCCATTATTCATTCACTCTCACATTCTCCCTCTGGTGGTGGTAAACTACATTTGTAGCAGTGGCGATTTCTCATAGACTGCAAGGGAAGCCCGGCTTCCCCTAAAATTACGAAAATTAAATGGTTAAATATGTACGGTTGTGTTGACATTTCATTGACTACAAATGTGTTAGAACACGTTCATCTCAAAGATGAGTTCGTTCAGAATCAGCTTCATCACAAATCAACGGACGCGATGTTGTTCACTTCTCATACATTCCTGTTGCGCTGTTTTCTCATACGATCTCTGCTCAGTGCATTTGTCTGTAGACGCTCAGCGTCCATGCACTTCAATGGGACTGAGTGGAACAGTTTTTTTCATTGCTTCAAAACTGGACGGTAATTGGATAAATGCCACGATGTTGTCCCGCCCCCGGACGCCAGGCGTCTCTGGGGGTGAATGGAGCTGTGGGCGGAGCTCGGCCGGGCTGGACGCCAGAATCCCACGTGCTGATTGGAGGATCAGTCGAAAGGCTGAATCCCGTTTGATTGACAGCTGTTTTCAGATCTCCTCCTTCACTGACACAGTTCAGTTTAATACCGTCGTGCATTCTGCTGTGAAATCAGAGAGAAACCACTACGAAATTACTTGTTCATTTCTTGCACTGTAAATAAAACACACTCATTGTACTTCCTTGTTTCAATTTAACATAATTTCAGCGTTTTCTTGTTTCAGTTACATAATTTAATCATTTCTTGTTCGAGTGTAATTTCGTTTTGTACATAGTTAAATCAATCAAACTGTCGGCTAGGTCGGAGTGAGAGGAGCATCTGTTGTCTAAAAAGGCTGAAGTCTTACACCCACAACACAATGGGCCAAGGCGATCTAAGCAGAGAGGACACTGGTCCAGTCCCTGGAAAAGACGCCTACTTGGTACGATAAGGTCACTGACCATTTTCTTAAAAAGGAACAGAGGGCCGAATGTATGTTTAAATAACTTGACAAATTTTTTTGATGTAAGCCGACAATGAGCTTCCCCTGTCTGAAAGACGAGCAGCTGCCACTGATTTGTAGCCACAGTTGCCCTGGGGCAGACTGACGGAAACGTGGCAGCCAATTTGCGCCTACGGCCCCTCCGACCACCACCAAACATTCATACGCATTCATACACCTGGTGTACATCTCCAGCAGGTTTAAAGGTCCAAAATACTCCAATAATAACCTCTATTTATTAATGTATTTGCTCTGCTATTAGTTCCTTGTACACATAAAAGTTTTTTATTTGCGATCAAATTTTTATTTTCTTTTTCATTTTCATTGAACAAATGAAGTCCAATAGAGGGTATGCACGTGACGTCACCGCTAGTGGAAGTCACTGCAGTTCCGCCCACTGAGTAGTGGCAGAAAGAGGGAGCAGAGTAGTAGCGATGGCTTCAATACCGTCTAAACCTAAGAACAATATTTAATTTAAAAAAAATGGACAAGAGCTGTTGTGCGATTGATTGTATGAACAGGTTTGAAAAGCAGTCGGAGCTACCGTTTTACAGACACCGAAAGACAAAGAAAACAGAAGTAGATGGATCCACAAATCCAGGAAACCAAACCTAGATCTGTGGATCCTGTTTCGTGTCAGGTAACATTAATTTATGCTATATTTTTGGGTAAAATCATACCTTAAATTACGTATTGTTTTGGCTAATGTTACTTCTTAGTGAAGCTCTTGGTTTCATGATCAGATCTTTCATGGTTTTTGTCTTCATTTTGTGATTCTGAACCTTGTGCTCCTACATGATTAGTAAACTAACTGAAACTGAGGCTAACCTAGTTTTTCAAATACAGGGGAACTGGAGAATAAAACTATGACAGCGTATTAGGGCCACATGAGAAAATAAAAACACTTGTCACTATGTACAAGAATAAAGTCATAAAATATCGATATAAAACCTGTAATTTTATGAAAATAAAGTCGAATACAAAAAGAATCACAATGTCATGAGAATAAAGTTGTAGTTATTAAAAAAACTCAGAAATTAACAAAAATGTCATTCATTTATAGATTAAATTCATCATATTCCGACAATATGAAATAATAAGAAAATGTTTTTATTCTACAGTATGTGTCGTCCTTCTTTCTCTATAACTGCCTTCACACGCTTCCTGAAACTTGCGCAAGTGTTCCTCAAATATTCGGGTGACAACTTCTCCCATTCTTCTTTAATAGTATCTTCCAGACTTTCTCGTAATAGTTTTGCTCATAGTCATTCTCTTCTTTACATTATAAACAGTCTTTATGAACACTCCAACTATTTTTGAAATCTCCTTTGGTGTGACGAGTGCATTCAGCAAATCACACACTCTTTGACGTTTGCTTTCCTGATTACTCATATGGGCAAAAGTTTCTGAAAAGGTACGAATAATAGTGTTAGGTATGATTATGACATCAATATATGTTTGGTTTCAAAACAATTGACGTAGTGCCTGCTGAGAAAAAACAACTAAATGTTCATTGTAAATTTTGCTTCCCCACCCTGTATATATATAAAAAGTCTGTGTAATTAACTTGTATATGTATTTCCCCATACCCCCAAATAGTAACTTAAATAGGGTAAGCTCAATGAATTCTATAAAATCTGAAGTGATTTTCGATCTAAGATCCCCTTTGCTCTGGCCAGTGATGGTGATGGTGGAGTTTAACAGGGGTGAGGTACGTTCTTGTGTAGGGAATTAAAGTGAATTTGCTGATGGTCTGGATTGCGAGATGCTTCATGAATGCTGGACCACACCGCACCCCAACCAAAATCCTGAGCTAAGTCTGGGCAATCTCTCCTCCAGATCTTCTCCACTGGAAGTGAGCAAGGTTATAATAGTTCGGGATTTTTCATTATAGTTTAGTTTTATTTAGTTTTGACTTTTTTTTCTCTAATTCAGTTAGTTTTAGTTTGTTTTTAGGGTAGGTTCGCTAGTTTTTATTAATTTTCATTTTTTTTCTGAAAGCTTAGTTTTAGTTTAGTTTTAGTATTAATCTTAGTTTTGTCGCAGCTTTTATCGTCTTCGCCATCGTATTCGCATAAATCCCATACAGGACTTTGCTTTCTCCAAACTTTAGTCTCCATGTTGGCGGTAGAGCGGGGATGAGAAGATGACTCTAAACGACAAAGTGACAAGAAATCATGGACTGTCAAGTACCGTATGGTGCCGCTAGCTAAAATTGCTAGAGTGAAATAAATTGCTTTCGTATCAATCCGACATTGACAAAGACAAAAACGAAGGGAATTTTAGCCATCATTTTTATACGTTTTAGTTAGTTTTGTAAAATCACACTACAGTTTCAGTCATCATTTTTTTCTTTTAATTATAGTTTTTATTTATTTCAGTTAACGAAAATGTTTTTCAATACTAATTTTCGTCATTTCGTTAAATTTCGTTTATGATAATAACCTTCGAAGGGAGACAAGGTCTGTTAAAGCGATACAGTTTAGAAACCATACCCTTAGCTCTGTTTTGTTCAGTAAATAAATCTCGAAGTGGGTGAGTAGGCAAAGAACAGCGCCAGGGCACAGTACACATAAAAGTTTTGTTTTTTCTTCAGCTCAAAACAAATTAAAAAATGAAAACATAAAAATTAGCAGCTTTAGAAATACTTCCCATGTTCATCCATCGGTGCAGACAGATTACAAGTCGACTTTTAAAGCTGCGCTCATTGATTTCCCCACAGAGAGCAGCTGCAGATGTAAAATTAAATCATCAACACTAAATATTAAGACCTCTTTTAGATCTCCTGAGATACGATTTGTTAAATTCTCCACTGAGCTCATCACGTTATCGATATATTGATCTGTCCCAAGCAGGAGGCAGCAGTATTTTTTTACACTGCAGGATGTCTACTTCCTCCACAGGCTGTAAAAAAACACAACAGTCAACTGAAAAGATGCTACAAGCCCTGATCATCTCATGACAGTTCTCTGTAGTTTCATCCCAGTAGCACCACATGAAACACTAGAAAGAAAACCTTGATCATTTAAAGGCAACGATGCTGGAGAGTGGATGAAGATGAACAACAGAACCCTTTTGATGAATCAGAAGTATTTGGCATTTTAGATTAAAGACACTAACACATAAGTTTGGGGCGCATTTCTAGGTTTTGACTTCAAAATACGATCTAGTATGACGATAAACATTTTCCTTCACTGCAAAAATAAGAAAATTAAACTCATTATTGGGTTAAAATATCTTATTTTAAGTAAAATGATCTGCCAGAGCAGTAAGAAAATTGCACCTATAAAGTTTTCTTACAAGAAGAAAATATTATCTGAAGCAGGGGTGTCAAATTCATTTTAGTTCAGGGGGCCACATTCAGCCCAATTTGATCTCAAGTGGGCCGGACGAGTAAAATAATAACAGTGAAAAAAGTAAAATTCTATTATGATCAGGTTTGCATCTACAACGTTTCCTTAAAAAGCTGAATAACATGAACAACTTGAATTGTCTTAAGAAAAACAAGTGCAATTTTAACAATATTCTGCCTCGGTTTATCAGTTTAACATTTACACACGTGCATTACAATCGCACAAAACATTTAGTAACAGGCAGAATATTGGTAAAATTGCATTTACTGTTCTAAAGACATTTCTGTTTGTTCATATTTGTTCAGGTTATTCATGTTTTTTGTAAAAGTATAGTTTGGTTATGTAAACATTTTCATCAAATTTTACTTTTTTTACACCAAAATACGCAAAGAGAGAATTTGGGGTTGTCATTATTTATAGGTTATTATGATAATATTTTACTGGTTCTGACCCACTTGAAATCTAATTAGACTGTATGTGTCTGTATGTGGAACTTGAATTAAAATTATTTTGACACCATTGATTGTTAATATCTTCAGTGTAATTTTTGCCTTTCACAAATTCATCCCGCTGGCCGTAATGGACCCTTTGACGGGCCGGATTTGGCCCCCGGGCCACATGTTTGACACCTGTGATCTAAGGATTTAAAAAATGCTAAAATTCTTATTTTATACATAATATACTTGTTTCAAGTCTTCATAGTGAGATTGTTTTTATTTATGGGATATAATATATATGGTTTTATGAAGATGTAATCAGGGTGTGATTTGTCAAAAAAACAGAGGGGGAGATTTTAAAAAATATATTTTTTTTTTTTGTTGTAGTGTGTGTGTGTGTGTGTGTGTGGGGGGGGGGGGCACAGCAGTTGTATGTGTGAAACTTCACATATTTACAACATCCAACTCTCAGGTTCTATTCCTCTATCATACAGTGGATCTTACCCAAAATTTTCACAACTTCTAACCTATGTCCACTGGAAACACAAATGCTGGGCCCCATGAATTTGTGACGTCCCCCCCCCCCCTTATGGCGCCCCTGTGCATGGGGATGTTCGTTGAATTCTGAGACTGCCAACAGTTCGGTTCAGGTGAACGTTAGTGCCACTAATGTAGGATATAGGTGCAAGAAAACTGTCACAACTTGCCTGTTATTTACATTGGTTGGTTGTCTCATTGAGCAGAAGTAGGGATGTAAAAACCAGAGGGGAGATCGATGCCCCCACCCCCCCCCACAACAAATCGCACCCTGGATGTAATGACGCAATAGATATGCAAAGGCAAAACTGCATAAAACAAGTACAAATTTCTTGAGGGTGGACACTTCCTGTGTCTTCCATACTCATCTCCTTGCAATGGAACTTGTTTTGTTATAAATATGGCTTAAAATTTGTTGTAGTATTTCAGTGGGGTAGGTCAAGATGAAAATTCTTGGAACAAGTCATATAGTCTTAACAAGATTAAGACTCAGTAAATGAATAAACCAACAAAATGATCTTTCAAGACAAATATTTCAAATTCAAGTCAGTTTTTTTTTTATTTTTAAAATCAGATATTCCTTTTTTGCAGTGTTCTGGTAAGAGGAGTGAATTACAGGAACAGAAAATGGAGTGAAGCCTGCAGACGTTGTAGCTGCACCGTTACATTCACACTGACATGCTCTGTATCCACACATTAACCAGACCCTCCAACTGCAACTAATTTGCAGCTCCACCTCCGGTGCACCAATTCCGCTGCATTGCGTCACTGCTGACAGTATTCAGTTGTAGGGAATACAAGTATTCATCACTCCCCAATAACTACATGTAAAAATATCTTCGGGGGTGATGGTCCCAGACCCTAAATGCCAACTGACACAAATGTGACTTGCCTAACTGAAACATGGTAAAGTTGTCTTTCTGCTCCTAATTAAATGAAATAAGATTTTCAAGATCTATTGTCTAAAAATAAGTTCTTATAGCTCTCTTACAAGTTACTCTTTAGGTGATTATGTCTTATTTTAAGTGTGATGAAATTAGGGATGTAGCGATATGAAAATTTCATGTCACAGTTATTGTGACCAAAGTTACCACAGTTATCATTATTATCGCAATATTATTGAAAATGTGCTCAAAATGTTATATTGTGCTTATACACACACTGAAATAATTTAACCAAGTTGTATTTTGGAAAAAACAAACAAACAAACAAATAAAATAATTGGTACAATGTAACTTCTGTTGCAGAAACATTCAAATATTAACCCTCAGTGGTCTGAGCCTATTTTGTCTGTTTTTCAGTCCTTTTAATTTTGCCTTTATATACTATATAAACAAATGTTTACTATACGCATGTTTGGTATCTTTTTTTTCAGCACAACTTCATTTATATTATCTATCTATTATTTTTTCACTTTAACCTACTATAAAAACATAAAAGGCCAGAAAACACAAAAATAAAATAAAATCTGATTTGAAAAATGTATATAATTTATTGCATAAATAACACAAAGATGCTTAACGAACCTTTTCAAAGACTTTAAAAGTGAATATTGGTTCCAAATATTAGGTATAAAAAATCTAAATTGTAATAAATTAAAACTATACTCAAATATTTGACATAAAGGCAGATCTTTACATAGGGTTTTTTCTCTTAAAAGTGCAGTAATCAAACACAGTTATCATGATAATTAGAATTTAAACGGTAATACTAACTGTCTGTGATTTTACTGTGGTTCATCATTATACCGGTAATTGTTACATCCCTAGATGAAATATTTTGACTAGAAATGAGAAAAATACACTTAGTTAGATTTGGATTTTTGCAGTGCAGGTCATTTGATCAGTCACATAAGTTACATTTTTACTATATCACAACTTATATGTGTTTCAGTTTCTCATAATATGCATTGACACTGTTTTAAAAAGGAAAATCCCTCCTCAGTTGACTATAACAGGTTCTCATAAACATCAACATGCAGTTCTTAATTTCAGAATGTAGCTAATGTATCCATGGGTGTGTGACTGTGCCTGACAGAAGTGAAATACAACCACTAATTACATTTAATGAACACGGCTAATAGCATTTCTAAACTGCAACTCTGAAAAACCAATTATATTCCGTGTTAACAGTTGTTCTTGTGTGCCGGTGCAAAATGAAACTCAAACTTGCTTCATTTTACATTTGCTCAAAGCTAATGACATACTGTATCTGCATGGGGTTACTATTTTAACTCATATACCTGCAGCTATCGTCAATAAGGCTAAACTAAGCCAGTGTTTTTCAACCTTATTTGGCTCGTGACCCCATTTTAACATCACAAACATTCAAAACGGAGACAGTTTTTTGCTAAAATTAATTTGTTTTGATTATGTAATAGTTTGCTTTGCTATGTTACAAATAAACATTAATTTTAGACAACATTTAGTCTATATAATTTATATTATTATGGATGGAGGCAGAAAAGACAGGTGTAGATTACTGCACAAAGTGAGAATTTTATTTTCTTTGGTCAGGATATGTACAGTCAGTCCAGCTTGGATTTACAAGGCTGACAATTAATACTGAACAAACAAGAACTCAAACTATGAATTATTAAAGAACTGCAGCATCTGAAACTGACCACAATGAACATTTGAAAGAAAAACAGTACCACAGTGCATCAGTTTCAGCTTCTCCATATATTTTTTAAATTATCAATTTGTTGTGACTTTATTTGGGAAAGATAAAGTTGGATTTATTGTAATTTTATGACGCATATGCAATTGCAGTTAATTTATTTCTGAGTAAAAATATACAGTATATTTCATTTGTGATTTATGTTAAAAGTTGTGTTTAAAATAAGCAATAGTAAATGCTAAGATTAAGATAACTACGTTTCCCATGAGGCTTAGCATTACCCAAGAAGCATAGGGAAGTTTCACGGAAGTGAGATGGATGTATGCCACGAGTAGTGAAAAGTTGTATGTGTGTTTCAAGTTGCCGCACGCAGTAAAAAATGAATGTATCTTTTTAAACCGAGAGTCTTGCTTCATTATTTTTGGACGTAATTTGGATAATTACAACACAATTACTAAAAAATTCAGGCGACCCCATTTGAATTCCAGGCGACCCCACGTGGGGTCCCGACCCAAAGGTTGAAAAACACTGTTATACTGTGATTCAGAGAGATTTTATAGAAATGCTGAAGCTGAAAATAGTGAATCTGAGTGATTTTTATCAGTTTATGACTCATAACAGTTGATTTATTGCATGTGTTTACTTTTTAGCAAGTGCTGCTCTGATGTTTTATGGTGAGAGGAGAGAGACTGTTGTCACGCCAACCAACGAGGAGGTAGATGACGATGTCTGACAACACACGAAGGTTGACATTTTGAACTTCAGAGTATTTCAATGAGTGCCCTATAAAGGGTTAAGGCTGTGCACATATTTCTTGTATTTGCTTATTGTATGTGAAGAAGAGAGAATGAAAAATAAATATAGTTATGCTTCTTCTCTTTCCTTTTCAAATATGTATTATATGTCTTATGTTTAAATGTTTTGTTTATTCATTTTTCTTCTGTTTTGACATTAATATTCGAAATAAATACATCAATCAATCAATAAATATATATGTTCATTTCAAAACTGCAAAAACAAAAAACTGGCCTAAGACTTTGAATGAATGAATGAATGAATGAATGAATGAAATCCTTATTTTGAACACGTAAACAGTGAAATAAAAACAAAAACCAACCAGCAAAATGTAAGTACTGGTACATAAATGATTGATAAGCAAACAAATGACAAAAAAAAAAAAAAAAAATAATAATAATAATAATAATAATAATGATGATGATGATGATGATGATGATGAATATTATTATTATTATTAATAATAATAATAATAATAATAATAATAATAATAATAATAATAATAATACAAATGAAATAGAATTATACATGCTCGAAAAGGAGTAGGAAGAAGTAAGTGTATGAATATCAATATAATAATAATAAAAATAAAAATAATAATAATAATAATAATAATAATAATAATAATAATAATAATAATAATAATATAACAATATCATACATCCTTTTTCCTATATACACTAATATGATAATACCCATTTACAACTTATCCTACCAGATATTAATACCAGATATTAATAAAAACTAAAAAAACAAAACAAAAACACATATACATTGAAATATAAATACATATAATAATCTATATTGTCCTATATAGTAATATAGTAATAATATGTTCATACATCCATATTTAAACTAGATATTATCAGCACATATGTGGCAAAGCCCCACTATGAAAAACAACCAGACCCCCCCCCCCCCCCCCCCCCCCCAAGCCCTTTCTTCTCTGTATTTTGTAAAAATCATTTGTTTGTATTTGTTTTTTAACTGTTTGGTGTGTGGACATTGTTTCAGCTACTTTTGCACAACACTGTATGTGTATATTGTATATTATACTATACATATACTGTATATTGTGTATATTATATTACAGTGTGAGCCACTGTTAGAAAACCCATCCACTGTCCACCCACGCTGTTACCTCTGACCTGCTGCATCTCACTACATGTATGTGTGTGTGTTCTTTCAGTCCAGCCATAGTATGATCATGTCAGTAGTCTAATTAAGGTAACTGCGCGCTATTCTCTCCCAGTCACCCCGGGAGACGCTATGGCAACTGCAGCCTAACCCTCTAGTCTCTTATTATGGGGTGGCTGTTCAGGAGGTTGACGCTTGGTGAACAACATCCGTCATCACACAACGCTGTCCACTGAGTCACTACCTGCAGCTGAGTGATTAAAAAAAAAAAAAAAAAAAAAAACTGAATCAAATGTGCACATGTGTTACTAACTGAACGTACAAACGATGAAAAACATTGACTAATGTAACAGCAAGTACAAACATGCACCGTTAAGAGGAGATGAGTGAGATTTGTACATCTATGTTATGCTCGGATGCCTTATGATTTTCTCTATTTATGTCCATTTCTGATGTAAAACTCCTCCCGCTGCTTTAAATTCCTCCGCTGCACAACATCTTTCATCATTCCCTGAGTCTTTTTCCCTCTATCACTATTCTTTTTTTTTTTTTGTCCTTGTGTCCTCTCACTGCTACTTTCACTTTACTTTAATCATTTTTGTCGCCTTTCTTCTCCGTTTCGATTTAATTGACTGCTTCAACCGTCCCTTCTCCCCTTCCCCCTTCGTCTATCATTTTAGCCTTTTATCCCTCTCTCTCATCTGCTTTTTCACTCCTCCTTATGCATTTGCATTGTCCTTAACGCTGCATTGAGCCTGATTCATGGAAGTTCTGCTATGGTAACAGCAGAAAAAGTAAGAAAAGACACAACAATTTAAATTCTTATAAGCTATTATGTAATTTTATAATACACTGTAAAAAAAAAATGACTGTAGAATTAACACCAAAAAGTTGTAAAATTGCAACATTAAAAAACTGTAAGTGACAATACAATGCAAAGTTGTTTATTTGAAAAGATTTTTGTGTTAACGATTAAATCAAATATAGTTGTAGTTCTTACAGGAAGAGTATGTGAACAAAACCAGATTTGTATGTAGAAATGATGTATTTCCATTGTTTTTAGAAAATAAAACTGTAAAATGAAAAACAACATGGTGCCATTTAAACTGCAATACCATAATGTTGAAGTAATGGCATATACACACACACACACACACACACACACAAATATATATATATATATATATATATATATATATATATATATATATATATATATATATATATATATATATATATATATATATATACATACATATATACAGGGTGGGGAAGCAAAATTTACAATGAACATTTAGTTGTTTTTTCTCAGCAGGCACTACGTCAATTGTTTTGAAACCAAACATATATTGACGTCATAATCATACCTAACACTATTATCCATACCTTTTCAGAAACTTTTGCCCATATGAGTAATCAGGAAAGCAAACGTCAAAGAGTGTGTGATTTGCTGAATGCACTCGTCACACCAAAGGAGATTTCAAAAATAGTTGGAGTGTCCATAAAGACTGTTTATAATGGAAAGAAGAGAATGACTATGAGCAAAACTATTACCAGAAAGTCTGGAAGATACTATTAAAGAAGAATGGGAGAAGTTGTCACCCGAATATTTGAGGAACACTTGCGCAAGTTTCAGGAAGCGTGTGAAGGCAGTTATTGAGAAAGAAGGAGGACACATAGAATAAAAACATTTTCTATTATGTACATTTTCTTGTGGCAAATAAATTCTCATGACTTTCAATAAACTAATTGGTCATACACTGTCTTTCAATCCCTGCCTCAAAATATTGTAAATTTTGCTTCCCCACCCTGTATATAAAAGTTAACATTTAACAGTGTAACATTTTGAATGTGTAAATTAATGGGTTGGTAGAGTTGGTAGCATGGCTCGTCCAATAACCAAAGGGTTGGTGGTTTGAATCCTGACTCTGACTGTCCATATGTCAAAGTTTACATGGAAGACACTGAACCCTGAATTCTTCCCAGTTGGACCTGGTGGATTTGGAAAGTGCTTTGGACACCATGAAGGGGTAGAAAATGTGCTAAATAAGTGCAGTCCATTTACCATTTAAATCTACATGTTTAAAATGTGAAATCTACATGTTACTCTGTAAATATGTTTACAGTTGGATGTGTTTTTTACAGTGTTGTTCTGGAAACCACAGCTGCCAGTTTTTTTTTCTGTAAAAACAGGATTTTTTTTACAGTGTATATTTCATGGAAATTATCAATTAGTTAGCACATGTATAAGAATATTAAGGTATGTTTTGCTGTAAAAGGTTAATATTTTAGGGAATACAGCTGTTTCCTATACCAGCCTGATGCTGAGCTATTAAAAAAAAAAAAACACCATTATACAAGTAAGAGCTGCAGGATTTCACTTTAATTTACATTCAATTAAGTCATTCATTCACATTGTTTAATAGAGCTGTTGGAGTGCATTACCCAGAATCCCCTTCTCCATAGATTAGCACTAATGCTAAGTGTTTTCTGATAACCTTTCTAACAGTGTTTACTGGCAACCTGTTGGCCTTTTTACTTCCAGTGAGGTTAGCAGAGCAGTTACATAACATGACCAGCGATAGATCATCACCACTGCTCCTATTTTTAGAAGTTTCTCATGTCCACGTTCAACCTGGATTAAACACTCAGAGGAAAATGAGGCAAGAAAGTTAAAAGGAAAAAGAGAGCAAGCAGAAAATTGAGAGCAAAGGGGAAAGGATGAGGTCTTCTATGTGTCCCACAAAAAGAACTGATGATTAAGCGGATCAAGCGGTAACACGTGGACACATTTGGTGTCCAACAGTCTCTGTCATGTAAGCAGAGTAACTTATATGCATGTATTATGCATATTTGAGTAGGTATTTATAAGCACTTTAACATTATGTTTAACAGAATTTGGGGAGATAAAATGTTTAGGTGAAAAATGTCATATGGACTTGAAACGGACATCATTTTTTTAAGCTTTATGCAAACATTCAAAACATGCGGCTCTCGACAGACCATGAAATCAAGTAGGACAAAACCTTTTATATATTATGTTCAACTATGCTGAAAATACATTTTGGAGTAAAATATTGAAAAGTCCCTGTTTTATTGACATGAGAATGTGGTAACGTGTGGACAGGCTAGGATCAAGTCACGTGCCTATTGACTTTGAATCAAAAAATTAGAATTGAGATAATGATTTCAAACTTTTTGTAGTTCAATAATATAACATCTTAAGTTTGTAAATCCATTAAAATTTTTGTCAGAAAAGGATTTTCAAGAAAATTACAGAACTTTTTATATGAACTAAATTCAGTCCCTCGGAAAGTTCTCTAAGAATGAATAATAACATAACTTATCGTTGCTATAATTTGAAATCTCAATCATATATTTCTATTCTCAGTATAGTTTTATGACCTTTTATACATCCTTTTATCATTATAAAAATCATTTTGTCTGAAAAATTGGTGTGAATTGCTTTTTTAAGCATTTTAATATCAGATGGTGCTGGTTATGTAGGGAATTTCAGTTTTCTCAAAAAACATGTTTTTTTTTTATCACTAATTAATCAATGGAACCAATGGAAATTTCTGAAAATAAGCATTTAACGCATGGCTTCATTGGAATTTAAGATTATTTTGTCACTAATCTAAAAAAAATATTTTTTTTTCCCTACATAACCAAAAATAGGTCTCGACATGAAATAGCTAGCTTGTGAAGGACTTTTTTCTTTCACTTTCTATAGATTTAACTTTTAAATTCAATAATTATGATATTCTATTGTCTTCATATAGATTTGATATACATGAATATTACATTCTTTGGAAAATATTTCCTCTTAATTGATATCAAAGGGAAGTTATTAAGGATTAACACCTCTGTGACCTCTCAAGTGAGGAGCCAGACTGAGTCCCACCTTGGGTCCTCTAAGAGATCTGAGGTCACTGTAGTTATCTGGACCTAAGAGGGAACAGAGTCCTATGGCATCACCTCTGACTACCTAGACCATGACAAGTATGCTACAGCAGCAGTAGAAACACGTGGACGACTCTTTACCATTGTATGCATCACCCAAAATGTTGACTTATTTTTAAAACAACAACCCAAATATAATCACAATGTTATATTTAATGTATTTAATACTAACACACTGGGTACGGTTACACAATGTTTTTTTAAATCCGATTTATTTTTCCAGAAGAAATTAATTCAGAACTAAAGTATTTTTCCTTCTGTTTACATGGAAATGTTAAACCCGAATAAAGGTTTACATGAGGTATTAATGAGGTAGATAAGTGAGCAAAAGGGTTTGTGCTGCAGTGCTCACGTTGCCTTGTTCTCGCAGCCCTTCTGTTAGCTTAGCTTAGCATAGTCACTGCATTTCCATGGTCACATGTAGCCAGTTTTTTAAAGGTGATTTGTTGTCTTTTGTAAGTAATTTTCTGAAATCCGATTCTCCCTAATTATTTCTTTAGATCCACGACTTACTGCACTCATACAATCTTGGGACTGTTGTGTTGACGGAAGTTGGAAAATCTTTTTGTTGGAAGGGATGCATGCGCTAAATTAGCTTTGCTTTACCGTTTTAGCTTTGCATTAGTTATTATTTCCCAAGATTTTATTAGTGCAGTAAGTCACATGGCCATGATTTGAGCCTCAATTTGTGATCATATTGACCCCAGCGGACTAAAGTAATGATTAGGGAGAACTGAATTTCACAAAATCACTCATAAAATACTACAGATCACCTATAAAAGCCTGGCTACGTCTGACCATAGGAATGAAGCCATTATGCTAAGCTAGGCTAAGCTAAGCTAATGGAAGGGCTGCGAGAACAAGGCAATCGATGCACTGCAGTGCAAATTGTTTAGCCCACTTATCGAACTCATTAGTGCATGACAAATGAATGAATAAAAAACAAGTGGTGAACTCTTCCTTCAGGGTTTTCCAGGCTGGTAGATCCCATCAGAATAGCCCACTGGAACTGCATTGCATATTCTTCCGCCAGCGCAGAATGTGTGCGTCATCGCGACAGGACAAGACAATGAGCATGTGCAGAATGGCAGGAATAAAGTCCAAACGGAATAAAGGGTTTACATGTCAGAGGAATAATTTAGTTTGGAATAAAAAGTGGATTAAACCAGTGACTTTATTAGGTTTAAATTTAATCCGAACTATCTTTTTCAACTGGAATAAGATGTTTACATGGGCATCTGAAATAGGATCTAACGTTTAATCAGATTAAACCAGGAATGAAAGTTGTCATGTAAACGCACGGAGTGTTATTTACAACTTGTTCTGGTCCATTCTGATATAGGTAAATTACAAATAAAGAGCAATTTCTCAGTAACAGTTCACAGATAGTCTTTTTAAATGTGACAGATTGAATAAATGTTCAATTTTTAAAAAAAATATAATCTTTAGCATCAAATTCAATGTATATTTTTATGTCTTAGGCATGGCTATGGCGTAAAAAGTACAATCAATAAAATCAGTTGTAACTTTTTTTTCTACAAACGGTATTTTAAAAAGGATAACAGTTCCATAAAATAGAGATCTTTAGCTAAAAAATGAGCCCACTTGATAAATGATGTGAGCAAATGTACTTTTTCATGTTAACGTTCATTTTCACTTGATCGGACCCTGGTAGAGTTAGATGTTTTCATAAATAATTTTTTCTACAGTCCAGATTCTGTTCAAATAAATATGTACATTCACAGTAAAAGTTCTGTGAGTGAGTGATGCATAATCCTTTAGATACAGGGGAGGGTTTATCTAAAGTCTAAAGCCATAAAAGGTACATCTTGCATGCTAAGATATGAATGCAGAGAGCATGCAGAATGGATGCTCTGAGAAGGACTTTTATCTTCCTAGACATCACAGACGCTGAGGGTATGAAGGGTAATTCAGAGAGGTGAAGAAGGCATGTAACACTGCATTATGTAAGAATTCAGTTCAATTCTAACCTTCATTAAGGACACAGTGCATGGGGAGGATGATCGACCAATGCATAAGTAAAAAGAAAAAAAAATAAAAAATTAATTATACATTATGGGGCTCACACATTCACATACAGATAACAGACAGTTCAGGGTTTGCTAGCTTTGAGACCTGGTACATATATCAATAAAAATCAGATTATTACAGCAGAACTGATATGAGAACTCTTCAAAATGAAACACATTTTCATTTTGTTAGAACACCTACATCAGAGGTGTCAAACATGCGACCCGGGGGCCAAATCTGGCCCGCCAAAGGTTGCATTCCAGCACGCGGGATGAAAGCCTGAACAGTCCAGGTTGGGGAAATCCTCAATTTTGTTGTACTTGTACAATGACAATAAAGACATTCTGATTCTGATCATTTTGGTTCAGGTTCCACATACAGACCAATGTGATCTCCAGTAAAAATAATAACACAATAAACCCATAAATAATGACAATGACAAATTTTCTTTGTGAAAAATTATGTGGAAAAAAATTTAGGTGAAAAAAATTACATTACAGTGTGAAAATATTTACATTTACAAAACTATTCTTTCACAATAAAATGCAAATAAGTACATAAATAAAAACAAATAAGAAAAAACAAAATGTGCAGTTTTAACAATAGTCTACCTGTTACTAAATGTTTTGTGCATTTATGGATCCACTCTGATCTGTAGTTGTGTTAATAATAAGAGATGGAATACTGTAGAAATTGTTCAAATTTTAGTTCCAAACTCCAAAATTTTAACAATGTTCTGCCTGTTACCCAGTGTTTATGTAACATTGTGTGTAATGCACGTGTATAATTAATAAGTCGAGGCATAATATTGTTAAAATTGCACTAATTTTTTAAATGAAATTTCTGTTTTTTTTTTAGGTTATTCACATCTTTTTTTGTAAAATGTAAATATATTCATAATTTAATTGGGGTTTTTTTTGTACTAAAACAAAAAGAAAAACTTGGAGTTGTCATTATTTATAGGTTATTAAGTCATTGTTTTACTGGTCTGGCCTGCTTGAGATCAAATTGGGCTAAATATGGCCCCTGATCCAAAATGAGTTCAACACCCCTGCTCTACAACAACAGCTACACTGCAGTATGTACACATTTGCTCAAATTCTGGAATAAATTATCCATGTTGTTAAAGGTTAAAGGTTCACTTTTCAATGCCCTTGGGGAAATTCAGTCTCATTTTACACACAGCACCTTACATTAGCAATTTAGCAATAACACTCAGTACATTAGGAGTAGTGAGCTACCGTTGAAGGAGGATCTTCATCAGCTCCATAGTTGAAGCCACTAACAGAATGAATCTACGTATGTCTGAACATGGAACCGTCTGGCTGTACCATGTTGTAGATGTTATAAAATATTGGGAGCTGCACTGTTTTATGAAGAAAACAGAATAATACATATAAATGCATTGTGTATTCATCTGATAAAATCAGGAACTACACGTTAAAGGAAATTGGAAAAGCACATTAACACGTTATCTTTGACTGTGTATACTACTGAAGTGGTCTTCACAAAAAAGATAATATGCAACTGCCAGAGAAGATAGAAGTATACTACAACCAATATGCAATAATTCATTAATAATGTGTAACATGTATACCATAGTGCATTCAGGCTGTTTGTGATTTTAACACTTAGTAAATTTATTATTTTAGTAAGGCAATAGTTTTAAATGACAACTGTGATGAAATTAATGAAATTATCAGATTAATGTTAACCCATAAAGACCCAAACATCCAACAGTGACCAAATTCATCTACTGATCTGAACTGTTTAATACCTGTTGATCCACTAATCCTATCAATACATATAAATAATTGGTATAAAATGTTTTTTGTCTTTTCATGGTCGTCATATATGACCTATTTGGACGTTCAGAGGCTCCATAATGAACATGGAAACACCTTCATCAGTGGATGAAGACACTTGTTTTTATGTTCAGTTAATGATATATTTGCTGAAAAAGTCACTTTTTCTTCAGTTTTCTCTTTTTTTGATATAATAACCCTCAATTTCAATCTGAGCTTTTATGAACATCTATATGATCAGTGAATTAAATACAGGAAAATAACTGATTTACACTGAAAAAAACCCAACAAAATACATATGAATAACAAGTGTTCAGAGAACGCAAACCCCCACCAAGCACCCCGAATGGTGTGCATGTGTGGATCGACTATTTCTTTTTAAATTAAACAGTTTCAAGGTTGTTCCATACAGCAGAAAAAGTTTACGCTTGGTACCAGTCATGTGTATGTCAAATTACATTAAATTCCAATCAATATTTGTTGAGTTATAATGAAAAATGTGTCGTAAATGGGATTTTCAATGTTAAATTGAAATGTCCACAGACTCCACATTCCACAGTGGATGTGGACAATTTTGTGCCAGACACAAGATATTGTTATAAGCTACGGGTGGATCAAATTGGAGGCTAATCGGAGTCGTTTTGAATTTTTTATGAATTTTCGAAAATTGCTCAATAATGAGAGATAGGAAAATTTGAGATTTTGTGACCTTGAACTTCGGGCTACTTGGCCCAAAATTTATTGGGTTTGTCCCAGGGCCTAGGCCTATCTGTGGGTACAATTTGGTAAAGATGGTTGGAATAGTTTTCCCGTAAAGTTGCTAACAAACACGCAAACAATCAAACACACAAAGCAAAGTGATCACAATACCTCCTGGCGGAGGTAAATATACATATTATAGTAAATGGTAATAAATCACTTAAGAATGGTTAAATAGAGAGAAAAATTCATCTGGGAACTGACACAAAATAAGAAGTGAATATTATTAATCACATGTAACAAGCTGCATGAAAACATCAGTCATATGGTTTAACTGAAAACACCACATAAACACACACTACACTCTGTAGGTTACAGATAGGCTTTATTAAACTAAAGTTTTGTTTATGGTTTTGTGTCACTAAATGTACTTGCATTGTCTTCTTCATCAAGAAAAATACAAACATGGATGAACTAACTCCTGACACTTATGTTTTCTGTTCAGATTTACTGGAACTCTCGTTCAAATGAATGGAAACCTGATTATAGACTTGTGGGTAAAAATGCTGCGCAGTCCCCAAATAAACACAGAACAGCTGGTCTCCCTAAAACTGAATCATCAGGTAGATGGGAAGAAAAGTTCTAAAAAAAAAAAAAGTCAAGTACCACAGCAGGTTGCCTCCATGCCACTGTGATGACAGGCATTTACTGATGCAGCGATAGATGGAAATTGATCTCCCACTGCGGCATTTAAAGGGCACCGCGCTCTTCCTAATGAAGACTTGTCGATACCTAATCAATAAAAAGCTGCTATCTGTTGTCTGCTGTAGTCCCCATGAAGTACTTATGGAGAGGCAGAGAAAAATGCAAAGTGGATCTTGTTATCTATAAGAGGATTGATTGACCTCTACAAGGACAGACAGAAGTGGAGTGAAGTCCTTTTTGTTCGCCTTCTTTTTTGTTTCCTCTATCTTCAGTTCCTTCCCTCCTTTGTTTCTTTTGTTCTTTTGTATTTGGTTACATTCATCTTCTTTCATCTGTCCTTCATGGTCTATTGCATATGTAACCAGATCATTTAACCCATAAAGACCCAGTGCTACTTTTGTGCCAGTTACGAAAATGTTTTTTTTTCTCTCTATTTCACCTTTCTTAAGTGTTTTATAAACATTCATTATAATATTTTTCTTTGCATTTTGCATTTTTAAGTGAAAATTATGTTTTTTCCCATGTTTAATTCACTCATGGGGAAAAGAAAAATAAAAAATTCACTCATGGTGCAGTGGTTAGCACTCGTGCCTCACAGCAAGAAGGTCCTGGGTTTGATTCCAACACCAGTCGATGGGGGTGGGACCTTTCTGTGTGGAGTTTGCATGTTCTCCCCATGTCTGTGTGGGTTCTCTCCAGGTACTCCGGCTTCCTCCCACCATCCAAAGACATGCACTGATAGGTTAATTGGTTAATCTAAATTGCCCATAGGTGTGAATAATAGAGTGATTGTTTGTCTCTATATGTTCAGCCCTACAATGAACTGGCGACTTGTCCAGGGTGCCCCCCCCCCCTTTGCCCCTATGTAGCTGGGATAGGCTCCAAGTTCAGAAAATGAATGAATGAATAATTCACTCATCATGTAGGTGTTTATAAAAGCTCAGATTAAAGTTAAGGGATATTATATCAGAAACAGAGAAAACTGAAGAAAACATGACTTATTCAGCAAACTATATCATTAACTGAGCATAAAAACAGGTGTGTTTATCCACTGTCATTGATCCAACTCCATGGGTTTTATTGGTGAATCAATGTTGTAGAAGATGACAGTGTTTCCATGGTAACTATGGAGCCTCTGAACGTCCACATGGGTCACATCTGATAACCATGAAAAGATGACAAAATGCATTTTACACCAATTATTTACATGTACAGGGTGGGGAAGCAAAATTTACAATGAACATTTAGTTGTTTTTTCTCAGCAGGCACTACGTCAGTTGTTTTGAAACCAAACATATATTGATGTCATAATCATACCTAACACTATTATCCATACCTTTTCAGAAACTTTTGCCCATATGAGTAATCAGGAAAGCAAACGTCAAAGAGTGTGTGATTTGCTGAATGCACTCGTCACACCAAAGGAGATTTCAAAAATAGTTGGAGTGTCCATAAAGACTGTTTATAATGGAAAGAAGAGAATGACTATGAGCAAAACTATTACGAGAAAGTCTGGAAGATACTATTAAAGAAGAATGGGAGAAGTTGTCACCCGAATATTTGAGGAACACTTGCGCAAGTTTCAGGAAGCGTGTGAAGGCAGTTATTGAGAAAGAAGGAGGACACATAGAATAAAAACATTTTCTATTATGTACATTTTCTTGTGGCAAATAAATTCTCATGACTTTCAATAAACTAATTGGTCATACACTGTCTTTCAATCCTTGCCTCAAAATATTGTAAATTTTGCTTCCCCACTCTGTATTGATAGGATTAGTGGATAAATAGGTACTAAACAGTTTACACCAGATGGTTTTGGTCGACGGTGGATGTTTGGGTTTTTATTAATGTATTTATTAATATTTAAACTAATCCATAACTATAGGGTTTTTATTGCCTAAATGTATCTGTATGCTTCTACAAATTGTGACGTTAAACATTCTTTTGGTTCACAAACTCCGAGATGGTACTTATCTGTAGTGTTATTCATTCTACTTTGGCTCTGCAGTTGCAGTTCATTGGTTTGTAAAGAACACATGTCGTAGAAACCTCGGTGGATATTTCTCTGGCATTGCAGAGATATGATCTTTCATGATGACTACTGACCACAATATTTACATGCATTGATAGAATTAGTGGATCAATAGTTATTTAACATTTTAGATCAGTAGATGATTTTGGTCACCAGTGGACGTTTGGGTCTTTATGGGTTAATCAACCTGGAACTGGGTCAAAATGATGGTGATACCTCCTCTCAGGTCCTGGACTAAGCAGACCCACTCACATGGAGGCGTCAATAGTAAAGGCCATATAGCGACATATAGCAATATAGTTCTCTTTAGTGGAGCTAAGGGTCAATCAATATTCCTGTCAAAACATCCCCATGAAGACCGCCTTAAGAAAGAAAGGGATCAAAGTGTATTTAGCAGCTTGAAAGAAAGTGGAGAAAAGAAGCATTAATAATATTCGCTCACAATAGAAGCAGGTTCACCACATTGAGCTCTGATTCAGCTGCAAGGAAGAACAGACTGCAGACACTGCAACAGTTCACCGGACTAGTCTGTTTTCAGTGCACGCAGCAGAAGGACTGTACAGAAACAGATACTGGAGACACACTGTCGAGGATATCTAAATCTGAAGAGTAACAAATACAGACGGGCCCACTCCACAGCAGTGATTTCCCAGAAGAGTGAGCATGGTTGAATGGTAACGGGAAATGAATGGAGAACAGGCAGCGTCTGGCACACAACTGAAAAAAAGCCCATGAGGTTATTCTGTAGTAATTATGATAACATTTGACTCACCAGTTTGCTAAACTACAGCGGTGCTACAGCGCCTTGAACTGAACAAATGGAATACGAGATACTCAGAACAGTGCATTAGCGGATTTTGGAAAACACTAAACAGACCATAAACATACTATTGATAGATTTAAAATCATTTGATTCTTTTTTTTTTTTTGTACAGATTTTGTCCTCTAAAAATTCCAGGAATTTCTTCTTATTATATTTTCATTGGGGTTCGTCTGTTTGTTTGTCTGTTAGCAAGATAACTCAAAACGTTATGGATGGATTTGGATGTAATTTTCAGGAAATGTTGGCACAAGGAACAAATGATTAAATAAATTTTGGTGGTGATTGGGGGGCGGGGGTGGTGGTGTTCATTTGCCTTGGTGGAGGTCTGCCCTCTCCAAATGCTTTTCTAGTTATATGATATGAAATAATATGAATATTAAGTAGGTTTTGGTTAGTTTGGGAGTATCTTCAGGGGATTTAGAATGATTTATTTATTCATTTATTACCTCTGCCAAGGAACGGCGGAGGTTATGTTTTCATCTGGGTTTGTCTGTCTGTTTGTTTGTCTGAATGTTAGCATGATAACTCAAAAAGTTATGAACGGATTTGGATGACATTTTCAGGAAATGTTGATACTGGTACAAGGAACAAATGATTAAATTTTGGTGGTGATCGGGGGGGTGGGGGGTGTATTGTTTGTTTGAATGTTAGGAAGACAACTCAAAAAGTTACGGATGAATTTGGATGAAATTCTCAGGAAATGTTGATACTAGCACAAGGAAATAATGATTGTATTTTGGTGGTGATCTGTGCTGCCCCATTGCTTTTCTAGTTTGGTTTATTTAACCAGTAAAGACCCAAACAACCACCATTTAAAACCTCTGTGAAAACAGTCATTTCTGACCTGCTATGTGTCCACTCAACAGTTCGACAAATGTCTCTTTTACCTCTAATATTCACATGCACAAACATTTCAGTTTGTGCAGAAGCTGTTCATGAAAATGAAAATTCCACTAATATTCCAGTTTCTATTCAGCTGTGCACCTTATTAAAAATACTGTTTTCTTCCAAGTTTTCCTCTAGTAGCAGATATATTGTTTGGATTCAATCTCATCTTTTGGTAAATGCTGACTTTCCAATATTTGCTCATATTCATAAACCTGCTCATATTCTCTGTCTGTGTTTGTCAATGGGTGTGTTTCTTGTTCCCAGTGGAAACATGGACTTTTCTTTAGATTTATGGACTTATGTATTTATTCCAGTTGACTGTAAACAGATGCATGTATCACAAAACACAAAAAAAACAAGTAAATGTGACACATATTACAATCACACTGTAAACATGTCCAATAATCCTCCTAAAACTTGAATAATATCATCATGTTTTAACCTGAAAAGGCTTCATTTGGGAAAATGCCTAATTCAGGACATATAAACAAAATATTCTGTTTACATGGCACATCTGAATTCAGAATATTTGCATATTCAGAATAATAGAGTGATCTGTAGTCTATGGAGGGAAAGCTTTCTGGCCTGTGGATGATGTTTTTTGTTGTACTTAACAATCCATCCATGGTTGATTGTTTATATTTCTAGCCATCTTATATCACATGACAATAATACAAAACTCTAAAAGATGGTTAACCTCAGGACATAAACGGACAGCGAGAAGCTTATTTTGTTGACTTTTTCATGTTGTGGTGCTGGTGACTAGACGACAGCGTTATAGCAGGTTTTATTTATTTATTTATTTGACCTTTATTTAACCAGGTAAGTTAGTTGAGAACTGATTCTCATTTCCAATAACAACCTGGACATGTAGAGACAAACAACCAATCACTGTCACATTCACACCTATGGGCAATTTAGATTAACCAATTAACCTACTAATAATGTCAGCAGAGCCTACGTCTTAACCTGAAATACTCCATTTGGGCAAATATCAAATTCAGTACGTATAAATGAAATATTATGTTTGCATGACACATGTAAATTCAGAATATTTCCATATTCCGAATAGTAATGTGATCTATGGTCAATAGAAGAAAAGCTTTTTGGGAAGTAGATAACATTTTGTTGCACTTATCAATACATCCATGATAACTTGTTTTTATTTCTAGCCACCATATATCACATGACAACAAGTGGTGCCAGGCACAACAAACCCCACCTCTCGCATGTATTGCAGCTTCTTTTGGTATCGATCCAGCTGATGTCATCATGTCTATGCGTGTGGTGATGTCAGCATATCAGTTGTCTCTATATATGTGCCAAGTCTGAAGTAAATTGAAACAAAATTGATGTTTTTATAGACGTGAAATTTTTGGGAAAAAAATGTAAAAAATTTCATTAAAAAATATGAACTTTGACCTACTTCTCCCAAAATGTAATGACATCTATTCTGTGTCACTGGCAATCTATAAACCCAATTTGGTATGAATTCAACCAATAGTTTTGCTACTACAGACATTTGAAATTCCGCCCATTATAAGTAAATAGGAAAAAACAAAGATTTTAAAAATTCATAAAAAATTGGAACTTTGACCTACTTTTCCCAAAATGTAATCACATCTCCTCTGTGTCACTGGCAATCTATAAACCCAATTTGGTATGAATTCAACCAATAGTTTTGCTGCTACAGACATTTGACATTTCACCCATTATAAGTAAATAGGAAAAAACTAAGATTTTAAAAATTCATAACAAATTGGAACTTTGGCCTACTTTTCCCAAAATGTAATGAGATCTCTTCTGGGTCTCTGGCAATCGATAAACCCAATTTGATAGGAATTCAACCAATAGTTTTGCTGCTAAAGACATTTGAAATTTCACCCATTATAAGTAAATAGGAAAAAACAAAGATTTTAAAAATTCATAAAAAATTGGAACTTTGACCTACTTTTCCCAAAATGAAATGAGATCTCTTCTGTGTCACTGGCAATCTATAAACCCAATTTGGTATGAATTCAACCAATAGTTTTGCTACTACAGACATTTAAAATTTTGCCCATTATAAGTAAATAGGAAAAAACAAAGATTTTAAAAATTCATAAAAAATTGGACCTTTGACCTACTTTTCCCAAAATGAAATGAGATCTCTTCTGTGTCACTGGCAGTCTATAAACCCAATTTGATATGAATTCAACCAATCGTTTTGCTGCTAGAGTGTTAACAAACAAATAAACAAACAAAGAAACAAACCAAACCAAACATTTCAAAATTTCAAACCTTTAATAGACAGTTAACTTCAGAACATGTGCAGTAACACCACCAACAAATCTGCTAAAAGGACAGTGAGAAGCTTATTTAGTTAACTTGTTCATGTTGTTGTGCTGGTGACTATAACATAGCCAAAGCAGGTGTGGGTAAGGTGAGCTAGTTAATAACATCATACTGATGAACTGTGGGAAGTACTCATGAAGACGACCAAAAGCAATACTAGACACAACAGCAGACATAATAACATGATATAAGAGTCTTCAGGCCTTTTGTTGAACACATTTTGTTTCTGTCACATATTCGTAGTGTCATTGTAGCTTCGCTGCTTGATATTCTCAGGCTATTTTGCATTTTTGTGTCACTTATGCATCACGTCCCTGGTGCATAAAGGCAAACAGAATGTGGATTTTTTTTATTTGTTTACTTTTTTATTATACGATTCAAACAATCAATTCATCAACACAATAATATGCAGATGAATTAAAACTAATTATGAGCTGTAGCTGCAGGTTTTTGTGATGGAGATAATAGATTCAAATTAAATCCACTGGGTCAATTGAGTGTTGACATTCATAGTCAGAATCATTCTATGTACTTGTCCTCCGATACGCAGTCCAATTAAAAATGCAGATGCATGCACTGAAATGTGAATAGCTAGCTGTATGTGGTCCCCCATACAGTTGTGGATTAAACATTCATGGTTGCTTAATCCACAACCTTGAATGCATACTGATAAACACACAGTCACGTGTTTATTTGCACATAATAAAAACTGAATGTGTTTCATGTTAAGTGATGAAAGCGTGAATTTTAAGTAGTCCACACTGGTGCAATAGATAACTTATTTTAGCATGTAGCAGAATGAACTGGAGGTAACCCTTAAAAAAAGACTATTTATTCATTAACCCTTTCATGCATGAACTATGAAAACCTTAGTTAAGATTTTTTTCCTGAGTGTTTTTATTCCTCTTTAGGCATGAAAAAAAACAATGTAATTGAAATTTTTTTAATGAACCTATTTTTTATGGAGTTACAAAAATGTCCGCTCAGCTGGACACCATACGTTTAATTTTTGAAGCAAAGAAACATGTATTTAAAATGCAATAACAGAAAGTGATAAGCTATGTGAAAACTATGAAATAAAAACTGTTTTTAATGCAGTTAATCTAATGTTTGCTCACATTTGATCATACTCTAATTCTCACTTCATAGAGATAATATACAAAAAAAAAAAAAAATGTTTCAGAAAACGTTTAATTAAAGTCTAATAACTAGCAATTGATTTACACTCAACATGTTACTGCAGATCAGATTTATATCACAACTGTAAGTGTTCTATCTGCACTTTATTTTATTTTAATTGATTATTATTTATGTTTATTGATCATGTTTTAATTGTAATTGTGTGTTTTTAGCCTGTCTCTTTTCCATTTTTGTAAATCATGTGTATGAATTGTACTATACAAATAAATTTGCCTTATGAAGAACAGCAAGGTTACTGTAATTATATGAATGTCAGTGTATGAGATGACGCGTAAGTGTCCACTGTGTTGGCTGATATGGAAATAAAACAACAAAACCCATGAATAAACAAGAGAACAGATGTAGAATAACTGTCCACTGTAGTGATCAGTATGCATGAAAGGGTTAAAGACACTGATAATTATGTAAAATTAAATCATTATTAAATTAATGTATACTCATAGATCTAGATTAGGATTAGGGGAAAAAATGTGAAGGCAAAAAATGCTAAAATAAACCTTTTTAACCCTTTCATGCATGAATTATGAGAACCTTAATCAAGATTTTTTTTTCCTGAGTTTTTTTATTCCTCTTTAGGCATGAAAAAAAAGACAATGTGATTGAATTTTTTTTTAAATCAACCTGTTTTTCATGGAGTTACAAAAATGTCCACTCAGCTACACCATGAATTTTATTCTTGAAGCAAAGAAACATGTATTTAAAACCCAATATCATAAAGTGATATGAAAACAGTGAAATGAAACCATGTTTAATGCAGCTAATCTGATGTTTTCTCACATTTTAACACATTCTAATACTAGTTATTACTCACTTCATGGAGATAAAATGCAAAAAATAAATATTAACAATTGACTTCCACTCAAGAACCAATCAAGAACAGCAAAGTTACAATAATGGTATGAATTGCAGTTTATGAGATGATGCATAAGTGTCCACTGTGTTGGTTGATATGGAACTAAAACAACAAAACCCATGAAAATACAAGAGTAAAGCTGAAGAGTATCTGTCCACTGTAGTGACCACTATGCATGAAAGAGTTAAAGCATGTTTTAGACGGTAATGTTACACTTCACTTGTAAAATATGCGCTAACAACTATATATGTCAGGGTAGAGACTGCGATCTGGTAGGATCGGCGATTCTACCAGTAGAGACTCCGATCGTAGTCTCTACCAGTAGAAACTCCGATCAGAGTCTCTGACCCTAACCCTAACCCTAACCGTAATCCTAACCCTAACCCTAACCCGATCGGAGTTTCTACTGGCAGGATCGGAGTTTCTACCAGTAGAGACTCTGATCGGAGTTTCTGCTGGTAGAGACTACGATCGGAGTCTCTACTGGTAGAATCGCCGATCCTACCAGATCGCAGTCTCTACCCTGATATATACATAAGTTCAGTCATAACTCAATGTATTATATAAAGTGTAAATGTCCCCTCTGTTGCTCCATCTGATAATATCCGTCCCATAACACACCTCCACTGTGGTTCATTTAACGTCGGTATGATTTACTGTCACTACCGCCATATTATCAGTTTAATAAAGTACCTTTAGAGCACATGAACTGAAAATAATCCCTAATGAAATGACTGTCATGTCCCATTTAAAATTAATAACAGTTAAATGTTACTGATGTAAGTGACTACATCAGTGAAGAGAAAATGAACCAGATTAAAATTCCATATTTGGATGCATATGG